>NC_030416.2:37781567-38101567 GCF_001660625.3 Ictalurus punctatus
AATTACTGACGAGCATCATTCAGTCAGTTCACTCTTAATCTGTATGTAAAGAAAATGTATTAAACATAAACAAAAATAACTGTATGTAATGTAATAACTGTATGTAACTGTATGTAATAACTCATATCTACTGTATGTAATGATGTTCTCTTCAATACGCTCCTCATTCTCTTCACATACAGATTAAGAGTGAACTGACTGAATAATGATCGTCAGTAATTACTCTAATCAGTACCATTAGTGTTATATTAAAATAATAAACACTGCACTAATAAATTAAGAATAAAAGATACCTACACAGCTTTTCTGGAGGCTTTCACCACTGGCAGCAGATTCAGAAGACCTTCATCTGATGGTTGATATTTCATCAAGTTAAACTCATCCAGATCCTCTTCTGAGTTCAGCAACACAAACACCAGAGCTGACCACTGAGCAGGAGAGAGTCTGACTCCACTGAGACGACCGTCACCTCCTCTGTTCAGGTAATGTTGGACTTCCTGCACTAGAGAACGATCATTCAGTTCATTCAGACAGTGGAACAGATTGATGGATTTCTCTGGAGATGGATTCTCCCTGATCTTCTTCTTGATGTACTCGACTGTTTCCTGTTTGCTGTGAGAGCTGCTTCCTGTTTGGGGCAGTAGGTCTCGTAAGAGAGTCTGATTGGACTCAAGTGAGAGACCCAGAAGGAAGCGGAGGAACAGGTCCAGGTGTCCGTTCTCACTCCGTAAGGCCTTGTCCACTGCACTCCTCAGGAGATCGGACATGTTTGACTTGGTGAAAAAACCAGACCAGGTTTGTTGTTTTGCAATCTTTTTGTTGATGAAGGAGAGAAATGCGTATAAAGCAGCCAGAAACTCCTGAACACTCAGATGTACAAAGCTGAACACCTTCCCCAGGTGAAGACCAAACTCCTCTCTGAATATTTGGGTACACACTCCTGAGTACACTGACGCTTCTCTCACATCAATGCCACACTCTCTAAGGTCTTCCTCATAGAAGATCAGGTTTCCTTTCTCCAGCTGTTGGAAAGCCAGTTTTCCCAGTGCCAGGATACTCTCTCTGGTCTGCTGAGGATCAGGGTCACATTCCTGATGGTACTTTTGGTCCTTGTGTTTGATCTGAAAGATCAGGAAGTGTGTGAACATTTGAGTCAGAGTCTTGGGGATCTCTCCACTCTCTGCTCCACCCAACATTCTCTCTAGAACAGTGGCTGAGATCCAGCAGAAGACTGGGATGTGACACATGATGTAGAGGCTTCTTGAAGACTTCATGTGTGAGATGATTTTATTGGCCAGGCTCTGATCACTGATCCTCTTCCTGAAGTACTCCTCTTTCTGCGGATCATTGAACCCTCGTACCTCTGTTACCTGGTCTACACACTCAGGAGGGATCTGATTGGCTGCTCCTGGTCGAGAGGTGATCCAGAGGAGAGCAGAGGGAAGCAGATTCCCCTTGATGAGGTTCGTCAGCAGCACATCCACTGAGGCTGACTCTGTCACATCACACAGTCTCTCATTCTTCTGGAAATTTAGAGGAAGTCGACACTCATCCAGACCATCAAAGATGAACAGGACTTTGTTGATCTCACAGTCTATTAATCCTAATTCTTTTATTTCTGGGAAAAAGTGATGAAGAAGATCCATCAGACTGAGATGTTTCTGCTTCATCAGATTCAGCTCTCTAAAGGGAAGTGGAAACATGAAGATGACGTCCTGATTTGCTTTTCCTTCAGTCCAGTCCAGAATGAACTTCTGCACAGAGACTGTTTTTCCAATTCCAGCAACTCCTTTAGTCAGCACTCTTCTGATGGACGTGTCTTTAAAGAGATCGTTACATTTGATGGGTGTCTCCTGTGCTGCTGGTCTCCTGGACGCTGTCTCAATCTGTCTCACCTCATGTTCATTATTGACGTCTCCACTCCACCCCTCTGTGATGTAGAGATCTGTGTAGATCTCATTCAGAAGTGCTGAACTTCCAGGCTGTGAGATTCCTTCATTAATTCTTTTACATTTCTCTCTCAGTGTGGATTTGAGTTCTCGCTGGTGCACAGAGACGAGTTCTGATAAAAAGAAGAATAAAATGTAAACTCTATGATCATCTCTGTTGACTATTGATATTTTCATAGCTGTGTATCATATGTAATGTCAGTACTGATCTGTTATTATATTGTGTTGATAAAAGCACATCATTATGATGAGACGTGTTTAATAAATTTAGAGCAGTTTCCTTCCTCTAAAGTTAAAGTGATGTTATAACCCCATGAGCTCTTACTGTTCTGCAGCGTGTTAGCGAGATCTGTGAGGTTCATGTTCTTCAGGAAGTGCAGTGTGATCTTCAGCACTCCCTCTCTGACACTGCTCTGATCCTCCTCCTCCTCCACCTCCCTCTCAGAGCATGCTGGGTAATCTGGACTCAGGAGCTTCTTAAATCTCTTCAGCTCATTCTTTATCAGACTGATGACTTTGTGCTCCAGCTCCTGATTAGAAACAGGAAGAAAAAATACAAAAACTCTATAATGTCACACGAGTGTGTGTTCATTACCGAATATAAAACTACATTTTGTCTGATTAATCATAAAGATTCTACACGCAGATGTAATAAATAAAACGTTCTGCACCAAATACAGCTTTGGGATTAGAATAGTGTATTCCAGGCCGATTCAATAGGTGGCATCCAGACAAACTGGTTTCAGCAGAGGACGGAGACGAGTAAATAAATGAAGGTGAGTGATGGAACATTTCTGTGTGTTTGAAACCAATGAGGAAAACACAATACACTCGTGTTCTCTCTTAGTGTTGCTCAGTATTTTGTTCTGTCACATTGCAGTGAGAGTGGAACAGGTGTAATGATTACTCACATCTCTGCAGCACACAGATAGAGATATTCATTACACTGCTGGGATTAGTACACACACACACACACACACTCACACACACACACACACACACACACACACACACACACACACACACACCTTGAATATGTCCTCCAAATGACTTTTCTCAGTGAACTTTGATTTATTCTTCTGCGGTCTATGAACAAACAAAGCAGGTGTTAAAAGTTGAACAAGGACTATAAATCATATTCATAACTACAAACACAAACCAGTGAATACACAGATATTTGAGAGATGTTTGATTATGTGAGAGTGTGAGAGATAAAACACTGCACTCATACATTACACTGTACTCACCTCAGATCAGTAGCACAGTCTGTGTCTCTGAAGTGTGTTGTACGATCCATTGACCAGTCACTCTTCATGGACACACCGCTGGGTTCAGGTGAGTCTGATCTCTTACCCTGAATCAGACTAAACACACACAACCACGGCATCATTATCACTGTTCTGTAGCAATACTGAATAATGAACCTGTAGTTAAAATCTGATGATATTCCTTATTAACACTGATACGATTCTTTACCCTTCATACTTTATCCAGCTACAGGGACTTGGGGTTAGACGTGTTGCTCAGTAGCTTAATGTCACTAATCATCAGCTGGTTTTGAACATCTCGAGACAAAGCTGCTGAATTAAACTCTTCACTAGTCACTTTTCACAGATACACATCAGAGTCTGATCTGTTTAGTGTTGGTGAATGTGAGAACAGTTCTGTTTTTCACCGAGTCACACCCTTCACTCACCTCTCATCTTTCTTTCTGTCCCGTTCCATAGACACACTCATTTTGGAGGTCATGTCTCTTCCTATAGATTACATCTGTCAACCTACACACACACACACACACACACACACAGTAACAGTGATTTGGTGGTTTAATGTCTTACTCCAGTCCAACATGTGTGTGTTAAATCTAACTCTGTATCATCACACGGTTCACTTACAGTAAAATCAAGTCCTACAGTAAACTGTGTAAGTTACAACTTCAGTAAAAATCAACTGAACTGTTCTTCATCTAGTGTAGATTCATAACATTCACATATTATAGCTTTAGATTTAGATACTTACTGTGTTCTTCTCCTGAGAACCTTTTACAGTCCAATCGTCACTAAATGGAGTTTCACTTTTACTTAAACTGGAACTGGTTTAATTCACAGAGGACAAAGTGCAGGAGGTGGAGTCAAGACACACACACACACACACACACACACACACACACACACACACACACACAAATAGATAAAATCTATTCACGCATGTCAACTGTACACCTGTATGAGAGATCAGGGTTCTTCAGATCTGGCCCTCGAGTCCACTGTGCTGCAGAGTTTAGCTCCGACCCTAATCAAACACACCTGAACAAGCTAACCAAGGTCTTCAGGATTACTAGAAAATTACAGGCAGGTGAGTTTGGAGGTTGGAGCTAAACTGTAGATGTGAAGAACCCTGTGATAGATCATGCTTCACTGCTGCTGATATCAAATGTAGTAACATTTTAGACCTCACTGACAAGCATAAGTTACTGTATGTCATCATAAACATAATTACTGTAAAATACTGTTCATTTTTATTAATTGTTATGTTTATATTACATCTGTTAATTTCTCAAAACACATGAATAAAGTAGGATTTTCCCCAGATTTCTACTAGCCCTAGCTCTGTAACCAGTGGAATCTCAAACTAAAAAGTTTCAAATTTCTCAAAAGGAAAGTTCAGACTCATATCTGGTCCCGCACTAAAGATATCCAACCTGAAATGAAGGGGAAGTGTTTCTTTATTTATTTTTATTGCACTTTCTTGCCCACATTAAAAAATATAATTAAGAGAAGTCCCAAACCTGAAATGTTCTGCATGCACACTATACTTACCCAGATACCCCCTAAAATTAAAACTGAGACTCGAACCCTTCCCGTTATAAATCGACCCTAAAAGTGGAACTGTGAGCAATCTTGAGAATTACATTAGGACATAAGCTCCAAGTCTAAGGAGCAAAAATGTGCAAAATATTTATATACAGTGCTGTGAAAAAGTATTTGTTTTCTTCTGTTTTTGTAAATCTCATACTAAATTGTTTCAGAAATTAAAACAAAATCCGTGTTCACAGAGTCTGATCTGTTTAGTGTTATTTTTTTCACAGACACACGAGAGGAATGTAATGTCTCCTCCTACAGATTATACACACACACACACACACACACACACACACACACACACACACACACACACACGTAACATGAGACTGTAGCACATGTTTACTTCACTTGAACATAAATGAGCTGTATATTTAAAATAGATGTATGTAGATTTATAATATTCACATACTATAACTTAAGATTTAGATATTTACTGTGTTGTTCTCCTGAAACTCTTTAGTCTACTCAGCTCTAAACCGAGATCCATGTCTCCAGACCTAAACCCTATTGAGCATCTGTGGGGCATCCTCAAACGGAAGGTGGAGGAGCACAAGGTCTCTAACATCCACCAGCTCCGTGATGTCGTCATGGAGGAGTGGAAGACGACTCCAGTGGAACCTGTGAAGCTCTGGTGAACTCCATGCCCAAGAGGGTTAAGGCAGTGCTGTAAAATAATGGTGTTCACACAAAATATTGACACTTTGGGCCCAATTTGGACATTTTCACTTAGGGGTGTAGTCACTTTTGTTGCCAGCGGTTTAGACATTAATGTCTGTGTGTTGAGTTATTTTGAGGGGATGGCAAATTTACACTGTTACACAAGCTGTACACTCACTACTTTACATTGTAGCAAAGTGTCATTTCTTCAGTGTTGTCACATGAAAAGACATAATCAAATATTTACAAAAATGTGAGGGGTGTACTCACTTCTGTGAGATACTGTAACTTACATTTTTACCCGGCCACAACACAATATGAAAATTCCTGAGCAGCAAATCAAGAACAGAGAGTAAATTGCTCTACTAAAACAGCCCTTCTCCATGGCCACTACTTGGAGTCACAACAAGCTACAACTGTCAACAGTGGGCGGGGCTTCAATGACGTCAACAGCGTAATAGGGATTTTCAACACAGTGGGGAAACAGTAGACTGTCCCAACTTTTTTGGAGTGTGTTGCAGTCATCAGATTTGAAATGAATATTTTCAGAAATAAATTAAATTCACAAAGTAAAGCATCAAATAATATGTAAATTATGTGTTCCCTTTCAAAGGGAACTCAACATTGCTTAAGCTTCACTCTGTGGGGAGCGCCTTCACACATGACTGGTATCTGAAGTCTGGGTAAAATCACGTCAATTTATATTTGTATATAAAATCACGCCGATTTAAATTACATGGTCAGGTGACCTGACATTTTGCACGTCGCATGATTATAAACAGCACCTGTAAAACATGTCATCAGCTAATTTGTCTTTAGTGAAGTCGCAAGTCGGTTGTTTTCCCTCATTAAAATGCAAATCAATTTATATTATTTTTGACATGCGTTTTTCTGGATTTTTTTTTTGTTATTCTGTCTCTCACTGTTCAAATAAATCTACAATTAAAATTATAGACTGATCATTTCTTTGTCAGTGGGCAAACGTACAAAATCAGCAGGGGATCAAATACTTTTTTCCCTCACTGTATATCGACTTATTTAAACACAGCAAAAATACAAAAGTGTAGAACGTCATGTCCCTTTATGCTTTTGGCTAATCCACCATTTCCTCAACAGAAAACACTCAACACATCACCATGTTGCAAATGAATAAACAAACAAACAAACAAATAAGTGAAACAAGTGAATGACTGTAAATAAACCAGTAAAATAGAATTTAAACAAAACATAAACCTGCAGTTCTTCATTATGATAAAAGATTACATTTCCTACACAAGCATGATGTGATTGTGCCCTGCGATGGAGTGGCACCCTGTCCAGGGTGTACCCCGCCTTGTGCCCGATGCTCCCTGGGATAGGATCCAGGTTCCCTGTGACCCTGAAGAAGGATAAGCGGTGTAGAAGATGGATGGATGGATGGATGGACACAAGCATGATTGATAAAGACGCTCTCCTAGACATTATCACTGCACCCCAAATCAATACAGGATAAATCCAGCCCTGATGTCCAGCATGAAGGCTCCCATTCGTGAAAGGTAAACCTCCCTGCTGAATAGTACAACAGAAACCCTCATAGAATCTGCAATGGTTATAATGGGAATTGTATTGGTTTTAACAGAAACTGTAATGGTCCCTGTGGGTCTATACTGGTAATTTGTTGTCTCCTATTGGTGGCATGTTATGTCTAGTGGATACCATTATGGACCGGTAACGGTAATGGTTTTAATGGTTAGCTGGTGGTTTGTAATGGTATTTGTAGTGGACACCATTAGAATTTCTGTGATGGTTTCTACTGCCCCCCCCCAGCATAAATGTTTTATCCCTACCTTATCACACCCACATGGTAAGTGTTAGGAGAGTATTGATGTAAATGTTTCGGCACCAAACGCCGTCTATAATAGCAAATTATTTACTACGTTGCGCACGAGCGATGACGCAATCACTTCGGTACTCCGAAGCCTATATAAGCACCTGCATCACTATCATCACTATCATCATCATCATCATCATCATGATGTGTGGTCGTTCACAGGGTCGAGGCTCCATCCCAAGATGCACATTACCTTACTGAACACACTAAATACAGCAGTGTATTCATTAAAACAGTACGAGATGTAAGGAAGTATCAAGAAACTGGAGCTGCTCGTGAACATTTCACCCAACTGAAGCGCGAGCGGTTATAATAATAATAATAATAATAATAATAATAATAATAATAATAATAATAATAATAATGCATACTACTGTAATAGGATGCATAAGTAGTGCATAGCGTCACGTGACGCGCTGATTTCATGTACAGTAGTGTGAGTCCAGCCTATAAGGAAAGAATTTCAATGTCACCTGCATCCGCCATGCTGCTTTAACAATACTGCACGGCTACACACGCACGCACGCGCGCGCGCGCGCTCACACACACACGCGCGCACACCCACTGAAATTCCGTGCTTATCAGCGACTGTGCAAAAGTCAGCCAGCTTCCTGACAGAGAGGTAAAGGTCCAATTATTTTATGCTTTTGCATTTGATATATACATTTCCGTGATATAGTTAATCCCTGTAATAACAACAACAACAACAATCATTTATTCTTTAATTCCTGACATATGGACTGAATATGAAGTGAAAGTGAATAAGGAAATGGTGTGTGTGTGTGTGTGTGTGTACTGCACTTGTGTTGAACACCGAGCTCACACTCATTTCCTGCTTTATTTGAACAATAACTCGATATATTTCTACAGTGTAATATATATATATATATATATATATATATATATATATATATATATATATATATATATATATATATATACTGCAGTGTCAGGCGCGCGGTTTCTGCCCTTGTCGTCTAATCCCTCACGAGCCTCTCATAAAGGTGTTAATCCGGTTAAACCAGACTGCAGGTTATGTGACTAAATAATAATAATAACAACAATAATGAAAAAGAAAAGTGTGATAAAAGAACCGGGATGTTTCTGGAATAATCCAATTTAAAGATGCGCGCGTGCGAGATGTGCTGATATGCGGTGTGCGCGCGCGCGCGCGCGCTCGTTTCACACGCTTATTGTAATCTATGTAACTGTGATATTATTATATTATATTATATTATATTATATTATATTATATTATATTATATTATATTATAGTTAATTGGATCAGGTGGATGTATGATGCGCTCCGGTATAAAGTGTCGGTTTTGTGTCTATTTGAAGTAAACGGGTTAACATAGCTGTCGTTCTGTACGTGTGTGTGAAGGGCGAATCAAGAACAAATCGACTCTCATTTGAACGAGTCTTTTCCCCGAATCGGCTCGCACGCTCGAATAACCGAAGAAACTTTCCGTTGCCTGTTTAAATGTTGTTGGGTTTTTTGTTTTTTTTTTAATTAACGGCACTGGAATAAAGTCGGTGGGATGTTCGACGTTCGATATTCGCAGGTATGTGGAAATTAAGTGACCGTCTGTAAGGTTACATACGACATTGTTAAACACGATTCTAACTTCAATAGCATTTGAAGGGAACGACTTACAGTAATATAACCAACTGTACAGTGTTCATCAAAATAAGCTAATAAATCATATATAAATATTGTCATGTATCTTATTACTGCATGGGCCCATACACAAAATATACAATTTTTGTCTAATTTAAATGTGATTTAATAACTTATTTTGATAAATATCAAAAATCTAAAAGGTGTGCATCATACCTGACACCTACAGGAACACTGTACAGTGGGTTATATGACTGTAAGTCATTCCCTCCGAATGCTATTGAAGTTAGAATCGTGTTTAACAATGTTGTATGTAACTTTAGAGATGGTCCCTTAATTTCTGAATTTCCTTGAATATCGAACACACGCATGTATAATTTATCCAGATGTTTTCATTATGACAGTATTACCACAGCAACACTAACTCAATAATATTTGAGTGCTGTTCTATACTTGGTGCAGGATTATTACATGGCAGCCATCTTGAATAGTAACATGTCTTCTCTTTTATATATATGATGTTGTGTGTTATTTCTTCCTATTCCATATAATAACCATAAAGCACGAGAACTGATAGAACTGGTCCATTATTGGTGTTGTTATTTAATGCTTTGTGCGGTGCGGTTTCAGACATAGACTGAAGTAACACACTCGCTCAAGTGGAAATATTAATCGAGCATCACTACCCAGTTGTAACTTGCGCATTTTGGTGTGTTTTGTGCGCAGGTGAAGTCGTGATGGCGGAAGATATTCAGCAGAAACTTCAGAAGTACCGCACAGCTCCGTTCGACGCCCGTTTCCCAAACCAGAACCAGACCAGGAACTGCTGGCAGAATTACCTGGGTCAGTACAAACCTAAAGCACATCAATCTCAGTAATCAGTAGTGAATCAGATTCGCCAGATTCAAACTGTGATCTCAGATCTTTCACATGAACACAGGATACAAAATATCGTACTTAATGTTGTGGAATGTTAGTTCCTGCTATTGCTTACATTATAGTAGCTATAAGTAGTCGTTCCCTGAGTAACATTACACTGGACATTACGATCATACCTTTAACATGACGGTTGAGCGTCTGTGCTCTAGTTCGGCCGTGCTGTCAGAGCCGCTGCTGATTGGCTTATAAAGCGCGACGTCCCAGAACTTAGGTTTCGTTTACGGCAGCTCCTTCATTTCTGAATGGACGAGGCAATCTCAACAAGATCACATTAACTTTTTTCATTAGCTTATTAAACAATAAAAAATGACAGAAATGACATTACTGATAAAACCACAATGCTTAAAAACCTTAGTTACAGCTTTACCTCTGAGAGTTACAAAGCTCCAACACTGGCGTCTCCTTCCATACAGACTTGAGTCATGTGATGTCTCCGTGAATGCGCGGTTACTATAGATACTAGGGATGTATCAATACTTTACAAGTTCATATTTTGGTACTTGTTGATACTGATCCTGATGTTGTAGGAAGATGCTGTAGGATTCCTCCTCTTGATCGTTTCAAGACACACGGTTGTGTTAATTTATAGCTGCGATCTGTTATTACAGATTATCACAGATGCAATAAAGCACTGGAGGCCAAAGGGGTGGACGTGGCTCCCTGCGACTGGTACAAGAGGGTGTATAAATCACTGTGTCCTATTTCCTGGGTATGACACACACACACACACAAACACACACACACACACAGAAAACTCTGCTAATTTTTTTTTGTACAAAGCAGTTAACAACGTGCTCAATATCACACATTTACTTCTATTTAAATACGGAGCTTCCTTTATACGCTGGGTTAAGTGTCATCACCTGAGCGCTTTGTCCTCTCGTGGAAGGACAGCTCCTAAAATATCTTTAAACTACAATGCAGAGCTCATTGTTTTAGACTTGGATGACTGCAGCAGGTTCTGACCTGCAGACTGATGCTCCTGATGTTCTACAATAAAGAACCCTGCTGAAGCTTCACCAGAGTCTCCTGGTCTTCGCTTCTGAATTACGTGATATAATTGATTTATATTTCTATAAATTATAAACAAATAAATAAAAAAGAAAAAAAAGGAAAACTCTGCTAATACATAGCACAGTATTCACCGAGTCTCCATCCCGGTATGTGAAGACGAGAGGTCCACATACGAGCTCAGTTATATTCACACAACAAAATACAGTCTGCGGATTTGCACCAACAAGGTTTGAGATTGGAGGCGAACGTGGAACTGGTAAATGTTTAGCCACAGAACTACTTGTATGCTTATATAACTAGTCAGCTTAGCGAATGTTAGTGATTCACAGGTGGTGGTTGTCATGGTAACTAACATTATATCCTAACAGGTTTCGCTGCAGAGAAAAAAAAAAAACAACAACATAAATCGAGAATCTGATATTGATGTCTAATATTCCAGATTAGACAACATTAGTGATACGAGTGTATTAGGGATGGTAGGAAGACGAGGGGGGGTGTACAAATTAGCATATTCATGTATATTCATGAATCCTGGTGTTTTAACAACGTATACTATATTGATTACTTTAAATTGTTTAAAAAATATTGTTAGGGTGATATTTTATGAGAAGTATTTACAAGCTGATTATAGGATTTAAAGAGGAAATGTGTGTGTGTGTTATAGGTTGAGAAGTGGGACGCACAGCGTGATGATGGAACTTTCCCAGGAAAGGTCTGAAGATCCCTCCAACATTAAGGAAACCTAAAGTGTGTGTGTGTGTGTGTGTATATGTGACGTGACCCTGTTCACCTGCCGAGTGTCTCAGCAGTGCGGGCTGGACCTGTATAGTCATGCCTAATAACAGTGAAATCAATGAATTAAAGCTCTCAGGCCTTGTAACACCACTCTGGCTGGTGTGTGTGTGTGTGTGCGCGTGTGTGTTTCATTCAACATGGGTGTATATAAAAATGTATTATTTTCTCTGTTTTGAAGGTGATTGAAAATTAAGAAAGAAAAACACAGCTCCAGCTTTTTGTGATATCGTGATAAGATTAAACACCATTTTTAATACTTCTGAAAACAACACAAATGAAACACTTGTAATGAGGATATGACAAATATAAAACCGCTTAATAAGTGCATGTCAGAAGGATGTAAATCTAATGCACTTAGTGTAGAGACTTTATTGAAACACGAGCTCATATGAACAGATATAATACAGATTATATTACTACACACACACACACACACACACACACACACACACACACACACAGAATATACACAACTGTTATACACAGTGCACCAGTGTGACTGTTCACTACAACTAACCTCTCCACACACACACACACACACACACACACACACACACTCTCTTTCTCTGTGGCTGTGTCAGTATTAGGGATGTCACAAGAACCAATACGTCAGTACCAACATTGTTAAAACGTGACGGTATTTGTTTTTCTTCAGTACTGTTGGTACCGATTCTAATTCTAACCTCGGTAGGTTGCAATTCTTCCGGACCTGATGGGGGCAGCAAATACGTGCAAGTGTTTTAGTCGGTCCACGAGTGGTGAAGAACGCATACAAGCACATGGGAAAAGCTACAGAAGATTAGCTTAGCTTAACAAGTGTAGCGGTTGCCGGTGTGCAGCCGATGCTATCGTTCATTTCAAACAAAGTGAGGAAACACCTGGAATTTGGTGAAGCACCTGAAACACGGTCCTATATTATGTTCGTTTGAGGCAGCTCCATTGTAGCCGTGAAACCAGCTAACGTTATGCTCCATGTAATGTTAGCGATAGCCGGTTATTTGTTATAAACTACCTCCGAATGGACCACCATGCGTCTCCATTCAGCCCGGGTCCTGTCAGATACATGTAGCCTCATGTCACTAATAATTATTCACATGTTCATGCTCTTAATAAATCTTTCTGGTCTGCCACCATATCAGTGAATTTAAACTAATGCTTGCATTCAGAGTATAAGGGGTGTGTGTGTGTGCATTTAAGAGTGCACCTTAGCACCTATTAGTCGTAGTCAGACAGTGTTTGATAACTAAAATATCCCTCTCTCTCCTTTTGCCAGTATCAGCCAGAGGAGGATGTCCACCAGGAGTTTTTAATTTTATTTTTAAATTTTTAACTTTTTTTTAAAAACCACACCGTGGTGTCGACTTTGGTATGGAGTATCGTGTACTTTTGGTGGTATCGATACCGACTACTAGATTTTTAGGTATCGTGACATCCCTAGTCAGTATGGGCGTGTCCTGTGCTTGGGTGTGTCCATCATGCAGGTTTTTGGTCTCAGTGCTGAAACAGAAAACAAAAAAAACTTCACATTTCTCCAACTGAATCTCAAAGTAAAGTGTAAATTGTGTGTGTGTGTGTGTGTGTGTGTGTGTGTGTGTGTGTGTGTGTACCTGGGTCTGCTGTTGTTTTTTTCTTATTGTGCTGTTTTACAGTTTGGTTATCGTTGGTCATCTTCACATCCTGTTCCTCCACATGGTTGCTGTGAACACACACACACACACACACACACACACACAGTTGAGAAGAATTATGAACTAGAGTGATGTAGGTGAGGTAGAGGAACTGCCATGCAGACACTGCTGGGGTGTTTTATAGTTTCCAGGAGCAAAGTGGGAGGGTTCAGATTTAAAATAGCCTACTGGTCTAGGCCACACCCACATCAGGTTTAAATCTGAGTAGAGCTATAGATGGCGCTGTGTTCCAGACTGGTGAGTATACACTGTTTACACTGAGTATAGAGCAACACACAGGGAGCAGCACTGAGCTGAACTGAGTATGAATACTAAATACAAATCCGTGTGCGTGTGTGTGAGTGAGTGTGTGTATACGTACCTGATGACGGTGTTCCTCTCGCGGTGTGCGATGCGTGTGTTGTCGGTGAACAGTATAGTGTGGTAGGGGACGACGGGGTCGAGGTTCGGAAGAATTCCCCGGGAAACTTGTGACACACACTCCAGGATCCCATTATACACCAGGAGATCATCCACAAGGAGCTACACACACACACACACACACACACACACACACACACACACACACACACACACACAGTAAAATGCTTGCGTATGATGTAGTGTGTGAGACATAGGGAGAGAGTTTCTCTGTTCTGTATTACCCCAAACTCTTTGACTCCTCTCTGTGGTGTTTTAGAATAATTCCACAGTTTGATCATAGAGACGGTCACAGGCCGGTCGAAGATCACGTACACGTGATTCACCTACACACACACACACACACACACACACACACACACACACACACACACACACACACACACACACACACACACAGGATTAGCCCAACCCACTTTTACACTGCAAAAGGAAAGTTCTTTCCTTTAAAGCTGAGGTACAGACTGATTACTGATTATTTCCTCTGCTTTTGTCTGAATTAACTCTTATTTCAGGAGGCAGAGTCTGCATATTAATGAGATTAAACATATGTTCTCTCTTTCTCACACACTCTCTCACACACACACACACACTCACACTCACCAGGCCGGGCAGCAGTGGAGCGAGCCACATGTGGCGTCCATCGTGTGTGTTATTGATGCCGTTGATCAGTTTGTCTGGTGTTCGCACATCTCCACACACACCATCCAACACGTTCACACTGTCTGGGAACGCAGCGATGTCTGACACAGGAGGTCAACAACATACACACACACACACACACACACACACACACACAGTGTGTGTCATATATTAACTTGATCTTACTAATGCATTATATCTTATTTTACATCTTTAACCTCTACTGTGAGCCCATTTAAAACAGTGTGTGTATGTGTGTGTATGTGTGTGTGTGTGTGTGTGTGTGTGTGTGTGTGTACTGTTGTCGGTGAGAGGGATCTTCTGGTCATTGTGGTCATAAAGCTCTAGACCATTCAGACCAATGTAGTACGGGTCACCCCACGTAGTCAAGAGCTGCAACTGAAAAATAACTGCGCACGCACGCACGCACGCACGCACGCACGCACGCACGCACGCACGCACGCACGCACGCACGCACGCACACACACACACACACACACACACACATACAGTCAAGGAAACAATACTTTAAACAGTAGCATAAATATGAATATTAATGATTATGTAACAAGAAGCATACATCCACACGGCATGAGTGGAGCCTCGTACTCCATACTGGCCTTCTCTTCACTTCTATAAACACACACACACACACACACACACACACATATATATTAATGCTGTACCCTGTCTTCTTCTCATATCTCAAATGTGTGTGTATGTGTTTACCTTACCTGTACCTGTCTGTGTGAGAGCTCACCTGTGTGTGCGTGTTGTGGGTGTGTTTTTACACACACTCGAGGACTGGATATAGTCGATGAACAGAATCTCCTGAGCGAAGTCAAAGTGGCAGTTCCCCGGTCCTTTCCTGATCAGGAACCCATCCGGCGGAGACACACACACTTCATCCACGTAAACACACAATGCGTGCAGCTGATACACACACACACACACACACACACACACACACACACACACACACACACACACACACACACACACACACACAGAGGGTTAACCCATTATTACAGATAACACACTCTAATGAGACCGAGTAATTCCCAAGCACCCCCCCTCACCCCTCTGTACGAGTCCTCAGGTGATTTGTTGTAGTTCCAGACTCTGAGGCCAGTGATCGTCTGTGATTGGCTGAACTGGATGGAGAGGGTGTGGTCAGAGCCAGGGGTGAAGGGGATCAGCCACATGTGCCCATCATCAGTGGTGATATTCTCTCCATCAAACAGCCTGAGAGGAAGTATGATAGTGACAGAGTGTGAGAGTTTAATAGTGAGAGTGAGTGTGAGAGAGTGATAGTGAGAGTATGAGATCGTGAGAGAGTGAGCGTGTGAACATGAGAGTATGAGACAGACAGAGAGAGAGAGAGAGAGAGTGTGATAGTGAGAGTGAGACCTAATGTGAGAGAGGCTCACAGTGCACGAGTGTGTGCGTGTGTGTGTGTGTATGTCTGCGTGAGTGTGTGTGTACGTGGGAGTGTATGTGGATAATTTACTTGTCCAGAGTACGAAGGTCATTGTTATACTCTGGGAGGTCGTTGAGGTCACGTGGTGTTGCTGTGACCATGGAGACGTCGACAGGGATGATCTCACCATCCTTACCGACAATCTCCAACCCGGTGAGGCCGAGATAGTGAGAGTCACCCCACGTCGAAATCAGAGACAGACTCACGCCTGCACACACACACACACACACACACACACACACACACACACACACACACAAACACTTCTCTGTAAATTATGGTACATTTGCTGCAGGGCAACAAGAACACATAGGGAGACACACAGAGAGACACACAGAGGGACAGAGAGAGAGACAGAGAGAGAGACAGAGAGAGAGAGAGAGAGAGAGAGAGACAGAGAGAGACACACAGACAGAAACAGACACACAGATAGAGAGACATAGACACGGAGAGAGACACAGAGACACACAGAGAGACAGAGACACACAAAGAGACACAGAGAGAGACAGACACAGACAAAGAGAGATACAGAGAGAGACAGACACAGAGAGAGACAGACACAGACAAAGAGAGATACAGAGAGAGACAGACACAGAGAGAGACAGACACAGACAAAGAGAGATACAGAGAGAGACAGACACAGAGAGAGACAGACACAGAGAGAGACAGAGAGCAAGAGAGAGACAGAGAGCAAGAGAGAGACAGAGAGACACACACACACACACACACACAGAGAGACACACACAGAGAGACACACACAGAGAGAGAGACACAGAGAGAGAGACAGTCATAGACAAAGAGAGAGACACAAAGACACACACATTGAGACACAGAGCGAGACACAGTGCTGGATTAATATTAGTGAAGAATGATGATCTTACTCTTTCCCGTGTAGAGACCAGAATTCGAGTTCTCTGGTTCAGCACATGGCTCTACTGCAGTGTCCTGGTTCTTCTGAAAATACACACACGCACACACACACAGATTTAAATATATAAACACACACACACACACACTCTCAACAACACTCTCACACAGTCACACACACTCACAGCTGTGCTGTCCTCCCTAAATCCGGCTTGTGGTATTCCCTCTTCTTCTTCGTCTGCAGTCTGTGGACGCTGAAGCTCCTCCCCCTCTGCTCCAGACCCCACCTCCTCATTAACACACACAAACGTGTCATCAAAGCGCGACATGGCTTCCAGGATCTCATCGTCCGTGGTGAAGAGGATTGTATCACCAAACTGATCTAGACCTAAGAGACGGCAAGAACTGTTAAGGACATCAGTCCACACTGTCCCCCAGTCCACACTGTCCCCCAGTTCACACTGTCCCCTAGTCCCTAGTCCACACTGCTCCCAGTCCACACTGTCCCCTAGCAGCTTAATCTCCAATCCACACAGTCCCTAGTCCCCACTGTCCCCAATCCACACGGTCCCTAGTCTCCACTGTCCCTAGTCCCCATGGTCCCCAATCCACAATGTCCTTAGTCCTCACCGTCCCCAGTCCTCATCGTCCCCTAATCCCCACTGTCCACAATCCACACACTCCCCTAATCCCCACTGTCCGCAATCCACACACTCCCCTAATCCCCAATTCACTCTGTGCCCAATCCACACTGTCCCTAGTCCCCAACGTCCCCATGGTCCCCAATTCACACTGTCCCTAATCCACACTGTCTCTAGCCCCAATCCACATGGTCCCCTAAATCTCCACTGTCCGCAATCCACATAGTCCCTAGTCCCCAATTCACACTGTCCCTAATCCACACTGTCTCTAGTCCCCAATCCACATGGTCCCCTAAATCCCCACTGTCCCCAATCCACACGGTCCCCTAATCCCCACTGTCCCCAATCCACACGGTCCCCTAATCCCCACTGTCCCCAATCCACACGGTCCCCTAATCCCCACTGTCCCCTAATCCCCACTGTCCCCAATCAACACGGTCACCTAATCCCCACTGTCCCCAATCCACACGGTCCCCTAATCCCCACTGTCCCCAATCCACACGGTCCCCTAATCCCCACTGTCCCCAATCAACACGGTCACCTAATCCCCACTGTCCCCAATCCACATGGTCCCCTAATCCCCACTGTCACCAAACCACATGGTCCCCTAATCCCCACTGTCCCCAATCCACATGGTCCCCTAATCCCCACTGTCACCAAACCACATGGTTCCATAGTCCCCACTGTCACCAAACCACATGGTTCCATAGTCCCCACTGTCCCCAATTCAAACTTGCCCTAGTCCCCACTCCACACTGTCACCAATCAACACTGTCCTCTAGTCCCCAATACCCAAGTTCCCACTATCCATAATTCACACTATACCCTATCCCCACTGTTCTCCAGTTCACAATGTCCCTTAGTCTTCTCAGTCCCTTAGTCCCCACTGTTCCCAATCCACTTGTCCATTAGTCCCAATCCACTTGTCCATTAGTCCCAACTATCACCTATCTACACGGTCACCTAGTCCCCACTGTCTTTCAGTTCACACTGTCCCCGAGTCTTCTCAGTCTCCTAGTCCACACTGCCTCCCATTTAAGCACTGTAACCTTGAGTATGGTACTGTTTTGACACACTATCTTTACACAGATGGGTGGTGATTTGGGACACAGCCCAAGACCATGTAGGATTGGCTGGTTTCTGGATGGTAACACACCTCCAATCAGCGTGCCAGATGCTTTAGCGATCTCTCCTCTAAAGATCCTCCTTCCGTCCAGCAGCATGTCCACATCTCTCACTCCTCTGAACGAGTGAATGCGGGATTTGTTGTAGTTCCACACACGGATCATGGCGAGGCGTTGCGTCTCTCCAAGGTCCAGTGTGATCTCACACCGCCTCCCCGTCACAAATGGGGCCAGCCACATGTGGGAGTCATCCTGCGTGCGATGGATGCCATCTGTCAGCTTGGAGACGTCGCCATTAACCTCAGGTAGTCCGTTCACCACAGCAGCGATGCGTCGTGGTGTGACAGGTTCTCCGCTGGCACTGAATATCTCCACACCATTCAGGCCCACGTAGCGACGGTCTCCCCACGTGGACAGGATACGCATTACTAGGTGCTGCCCTTGCGGAAGGACCGGGATCTCAAACTCCTCCTCAGAGTCAGACGTCACGGGGTCCGGTGTCACAACAGTAGGGCGGGACCTGCGCTGGAGAAACTCGTCAAAAACGTCACCCTCGTGCTGATCAAACTTTGTCAGCGAGTCCGGTGATCTAGTCATCATTATGGGTTTGTTGTCATCGGTCTCGCTCAGCCATTGTGACCGCAGACCATGGTTACCATCGGCAACTAGGCCAAGCTCCTCTATGAAAAGTTGAGAAGTGAGAAACATGGACATGATACTTTGTAGCCAGTTTTCAGATGAAACAAAAACATTAATATTAAAAACAGAAGTTAGAACGTTTCATGTTTTTCTTTTCTTTTAAAAGTGTTGTATAAAATCAATAAAACACTGAAGACCATGTTACCTTTAGATTATGTTTTTCATTATACAGAGATTGTGCGCTGTTTTACCTGACCTCTCTGCGTCATGACTCTGTGGTTTCATCTGAGAGCGTGCAGACCCTCTGCGGCCGCTGATGGCTCGTACGTGTGGTTTCTCCTTGCGCAGAGTATCGAACAGATACGGCTCCTGCTCTGGTTTGGTCTCACAGCTTCTCTCCGTGTTTGTGAGTGGTGCCACTTGGTGGCCACAGACGCTGGCTGGACTGCAGGAGACATCATCCAGGACTGAGAGTTTGTGTTTCGCTGTGGGTTGGTGTTTGCTATTGCTTCTGTTCTGAGGCTCCAGCCACGGGGGGCGCTCTCGAGCCCCGCGCGACGCTGGCTGGGTGGTCACTGTGGTAACCGCCTTCCCGTTGCTCCCTACCAGGGGTGGATCTTCGAGCTCTAATGAGTCTGTCTGCATGTTGTGTCTGCTGTTACTGCTCGTGGGAGTACAATCTCTGTCTTTCTGTGACCGCTCACTTGTTTCCGTTACCGTGAAGGAACCGGGCTTGGATTGATCCCGAGACAGGTTGTCATAGCGACGTGGGCTGAAGCAGGCAGGGCTGGGAGAGGTGCATTCTTGGAGCTGGAGTTCTTGCAGGTCGATGGTTGTGCTGTAATCGAACACCTGGTTACCGGAGCCTTTTTCTAAACGACCGTCAAACACCAGCGTGCTGTTCACGTACACGCGTACATCACGCGCTCCTACAGCCAGCTCCTGATGGGAAAACAATCTGAGTACGAGTCGTGCGTGGATGGTGTGTGAGGTGTGTGTTGACACACACTGACATATACAAACTGCTCAGCTCAGCTAATCCCCTAGAGCTAATCTCCAACTGCTCTACTTTCTCTCACACACACACTCATCAAGCACGCACAGAATACACAAACATGTACAAACCATCAACATTAACATTCACTATTTACTGTTCAACACACATTAGGATTATTATTATTATTATTAAATGACCCCTTCAGGATGCTGTAAGTGTTCCAGAAAGTTCACAGGCGTCTGTGTGTGTGTGTGTGTGTGTGTGTGTGTGTGTGTGTGTGTGTGTGTGTGTGTACTCACGTTCAGACTGCGGTTATAATTCCAGATTTTAATGCGTGCGATGCTGAAGTCCGGGGAGCACTCTGTGTTTCTCACCACAAAGTACAGCTGAACTGGTGCGTGGAACCGACACGCCCACATGTCCCGCTCTTTAGTGGTCTGTAAACACACACACACACACACACACACACACACACACACACACACACACAGCAGAGTAAGTTTTATGTGCATCATCCCCCCAAGTCCCTGTGAATGAGCTGTAACTATAGAAAGATACCATATTCAAATATTAAAATGAGCAAATTAATATATGCAGAATAACGATGAGAGTGATATTACGGTGTGGTGTCTCACTTTAGTCTTGCCGTTGACGAGAGCGGCGAGGTTCCCGGGCTGATCGGCGTTCCGGATGTCCAGGTCATGAGGAGAGACTTGAAGTTTGCGGTTCCTCCTGCAGAAGAACTGGACCTCCGTCAGCCCTACTCGTCCCCCGCCTCCCCAGTTCGACAAAATCTCCATGGTAACACAAAGAGCCTCTGCTGAGCCCTGCCTCCTCTGTCGTTATAAACATACATTTTCATCAGTAATGTAAACCACATGAGTAATGTCATGTATTAATTCATGTTTTGTTATAGTTAAGCAAATAATAAATGCCTAATCAATTATTAATTTAATTAATAAGTATAAAAATGACCAATATGAACTAAAGACATGATTATATAGTATGTAATACTAAAATGCTCAGTGGGCAATTAAACAAATTAATAAGATTAATAAGTCAGAATCCAATATTTACATCCACTGGCCCCGGTTCAATAATTTATGTAAATTTATTATAATTTGTATTCATAGAAGAAACACAGATATGCATTGTTTCTTAATATTATGACGATTTTGGAAAATTGGTAAAGTGTATAAAAATCTATATACAGTTACACCACCCACTGATGATGACTGAGTTACACTCACCATGACATAAAACAACCCATATAAATAAATGAGCAAACAATGTAGACACACACACACACACACACACACACACACACTTACAGCTGGTGGGGAACTGCTGATGTTGATGTGTGTGTGAGAAACTGTGGACTGAGCATTAGTCTCAATATTCTCCAGAGCCTTCAACAACCTCTTCTGCTGACTGAGAGGGGGGGGGGGGGGGGGGGGGGAGGGAGAGAAATTAAAAATCACACTTGACCTGAAGAATCATTCAAACGAATGTGCATGTAGTGTGTAAATGGTCTGCACTTGTATAGCACTTTTTTAACCTTAGCAGTTCTAAAAAGCACATTACACTGATTCTCATTCACCCATTCACACACACACACACACACACACCCACCCACAGACACACACACACACACACACACACACCGATGGCAGAGCTGTCATGCAAGGTGCTAGCTTGCCATCGGGAGCAACTTTGGGTTCAGTATATTGCCCAAGGTATGTGGAGTCATGTGGGCCGGGAATCGAACCGCCAACCCTACGATTAGTGTACAACCCGCTCTACCACCTGAGCCCAAACACACCCAGTGTGTGTGTGTGTGTGTGTGTGTGTGTGTGTGTGTGTGTGTGTATGTGTGTGTGTGTGTGTGTGTGTGTGTGTGTGTGTGGTGTTACCTGGGCCCCATAAGTGTGATCCTCTGCATGGCTCTCATTAATTGATTCTCATCTTCTTCATCCTCCTCCTCCTCAATATTATGGTTGATGTCTGCCTGATCTGTGACGGTGCAGTTCACCTGCTGAGAGAGAGCAGCCAATCAAACGGACCAATGGCATTCTAATTTGCATAGGTGTGCATCACTATGCAAATTACTGGGATTATTAGGGGATTACTGTGAAGCAGAATAACAAATCGTGTGTGTGTGTGTGTACCGGACTGAAGCTGAGTACACTCCTCTGTAGAACTTGACCTGGTTGGTGTTGGAGCTCAGATGAGAGCGTGTGATGCTGTTTGTCTGATGTGAGTGTGTGTAAGGGGGAGTTCACTTTCTGTAGTGCCTGGGACACACTGTGCACCTTCACCTCAGAGTCTCGCTCCTCCTGCTTTTTACTCAGTGCAGATAGGGGGCGCTCTACACCACTACCAGGACCTGAGAGAGAGAGAGTAATAACTGTGGATGGAGTAAAATTGTAGCACACAAACTCAAAATCAAGAGAACCGTGATGTTTCGGACAAAATGGTTCATCAGCTGTTCAAGCAAGTGCTTGTGAGGCCATAGGAGGTGAACCGTGTGTGTGTATATATATATATATATATGTGTGTGTGTGTGTTTACGTGGTGTGTCCTGTCGGATATTGCTGGACCTCTCACTTCCTTTCTTCACCAGAACTGGTTTAGTGGGGATATAGGATTCCACATTCTCCTTCCGCTTAGCTGAGAAACAGCGCTCTATCTTACGGCCTAACACACACACACACACACACACACACACACACACACACACACAGAAAAACTATTAACTGACAGAATTTACATACAGAGTACCCGACCCTGCAGCAGAGGAGTAAAGGATGTTGCCTAGACCTCTTTATTTATACAGAATATTTTTATCCAGAGGTCTGAAAGTTTTTCACACAGAGCCACACTGGTGATCAGTACTGGGTGTGGACAGGGTGTGGAAAGTAAAGCCTGTATAATGAAAAGAAAACCAGGCTTAATATAAAGCCCTGAGGTACACCACACACGATACCTGCCAGGAAAGAGGGAGAATTAACTGAAAATGTGCCTGGTTAATTATAGCATGGTAGTATTTGAACACAGGTGTACAGGTATGTACACACATGATTTGCTGTAGTCAGCTTTCAGAAGTGATAACATGCCTATAGGGGAGGGGCCAAAGTCCAGCACAATGAGGTCACTGGAGCTGGGCTGACTCCTGATAGGTTGGCTTGGTTTGGGGGAGGGGGGAAGGGTGATGTCACTGATGCTGTCATTACTGTCGTCCCTCTCGATCTGTTCTTCCACCCACTCATCCTCCGACTCCTCTCCTGCAGAGTCACGGCTGCTCCGCTTCACACTGGCCTCCAGGCTGCGCCGCAACACCTGACAAACACACACACACACACACACACACACAGAAACTGTATCTGTATAATTATACATATATAATGTACAGATACATTATACATATTTAAAAGTATATTTGCATAGGTGATGATGGTGTTGGTGTTCGGGGTCAGTGTTGGAGCTGGTTTAGACTGGTTCACAGTCACTCACATTGACCTGGTTGAGGCTGAGCAGGAGCCTTTCAGCAGGTTCAGATTCAGAGTGAGACTTTACACCCAGCACTGTACACCCTTCTCCTCCCGCCTAAAACACAGGAATAAAGGTGTAATGATGGACAGTTGACACGTGACTTTTGCTCATTATTTGAGTCACATTTGTTGTGGCGTTGTTGTTTATATAATGTTATATAATCACATCCAAGACCTAAATATGTATACCAATTACAACATCGGGCCTCATTAATCCCACTGAATACAAACGAATTTATTCGTAAATAATTTGCAGCAGCTTTTCCATAAAAATGTGTCGTTAATAAAAATCCAGTTATATGTGAAGATGATTTATATCTTATATTCCTCTGCTGAGGCTGTGTAGAGTAACGTACACAGACCCACTAATGTCAACCGTATAACCCTCCATGATTACACCGTCACGGTATTTATTTCACTTACACACAGATTTAATCCACCTTATTTAATATTAATGATCTGAAATAAAGAAATTCTATTCAAATCCATATATTAAGATCAGTAATTCTCGCTGTTCAGTCAGGACAAAAGTAATGGCACCCTATAAAAAGAAACGTTAGTATGTGTCTGTGTGTTGAGCTGCATTGCTGGAAAGATTTAGCACACACCACATTTAGGAGACACTCTTATATCACTTCGTCGCCATTTTGTCTTGTTCAGCTCTCTGTGAGTTTTACCTTTTAAGGAGTTCTACGGGTGTGGCTAAATGTAAATCAGGTGTACTGTGAATGCTTGGAACTTTATAGCTGTTTAGCATTTATTAACGTGCACAGGAGTACACAGGAAGTACCATTTAAAAAATAACAAACTAATCTGTCACACACACACACACACACACACACACACACACACACACACACACACACACACTTTACCTCCATATCTACACTCTCGTATGGCTCAAAGTCGTCCGGGTATCGATCTTCCGGAGATATTTTCACTCGACTCCCACTCTCTGTGCGGATGTGTATTGATTTCTGCAGAGGACACAGCAGAAGTCTTCAGTCTGGGCAGCTGATGCACATTCACCTTCCTCACACCCATACTGATAATCTCTACACTTTACACTCAGGTGAGACCTTACAGGTGTAATGCAGCAGTATGTGTCTGTGATGCTCTAACCTCTAACAGGTATTTATACTGTCTCATAGTACACATAAGCAGCTTTGCCTCTCACAGTGTGTGTGTGTGTGTGTGTGTGTGTGTGTGTGTGTGTGTGTGTGTGTGTGTGTGTGTGTGTGTGTGTACCTGGACCCATTCTCTATGCTGTGCTCTCTCAGGTGCAGTGTGACTCCTCACGTAGTGATGAGTCACTACGTATGTATCCTCTGTACCCCTTCTGGGACCGTCTACAGACACACACACACACACACACACACACACACACACACACACACACACACCACATACCGTACATGCCGTATGTTCAATGAGAGATTTTTTTCCTAGCATCTATAAACGTTTATAAGATTTCTGTCTATGTGTGTGTGTGTTTGTATACCTGCAATGTGTGTGTGTCTATGACTAGCTCTCCGACTGCCCTTAGCATTAGCCAGGTTAGCATTGGCACCGTTGATGTAGATGCAGAAGCCCTGTTCCAGCTGTTCTAACTCCACCTGCCTCGGGTCCTTCACCTGCTGCTTCCTCAGAGCCCTGACACACACACACACACACACACACACACACACATCTGGAAATCTAATCTCATTTGAGTAGTACTGACAATGTAGTGTGTGTGTGTGTGTGGGGGGGGGGGGGGGGGGGGGCATGAGACCCATGTTCTTGGTGGTAGCTTGTGATAGAAACAGTGGCCCGCTCCTTCCCTCCGTAGTGCTAGGGTCTTCTCTTTGGGCAACAGAGAATAACCCTTGAGGCCCCCTTACGAGGTTTACAATTTTTGGGATATACCCGTCCCTGCATGTGAAATGTTTCGGCTGGACGAGCAGATGAGGTTACTGTGGACCCAACGGTTTTTCAGGCGACACAGTGATGTGTTCGTGGTATGCGTAGAGCAGGATGAGGTACATAAGAAATCCTGGTGAACCACCATGATCGTGGCTTGGAACATCCGTTCCCTTTTAGATGACACAAGGAGCAGCAGACCCGCCAAAAGAACTGCGCTGGTGGCCAAAGAACTTGAACGCCATAAGATGGACATCACACACTCTTCCTGGAGTCACGAAGCGGGAGTTGGCTTGGCCATCCGGAACGAAATTGCCAAGAAACTCAGCTATATTCCTAAGGGCATCAACGACGCTGGTCAGCGTTTACGCGCCGACGATGACAAACCCGGATGATATCAAGGAAAAGTTCTACGAAGACCTTAATTCTATACTTTTGAATGTGCCAGAGATGGACAAACTGATCATCCTTGGAGATTTCAAAGCACGCGTTGGATTGGACAGCCAGGCTTGGACTGGAGTCATAGGGAAACATGGCATCAACCACTGCAACAGTAATGGTCTTCTCCTTCTTAGAAACTGCAGCGAACACCGGCTCCTCATCATGAACACGCTGTTTCGACTACGAATTCTAAACAAAACCACTTGGATGCATCCAAGGTCCCACCACTGGCACCTCTTGGACTACATCATCATCAGACACAGGACGTTCGGGTAACGAAGGCAATGTGCGGAGCTGACTATTGGATGGACGATCGGCTTCTTATCTCGAAAATTAATCTTCAGATTAAGCTGCCAAGATGCCTGCAAGGAAAAAAGGTGTCAAAGCACCTGAACAACGTAATCTCCACAAACAAACTAAATGCCAACCTAAATGAGATGCCAGCTCAAAATGGAAATAATCGATGAACACCGGTCAACTCTTCGTGACACTCTCTATGCAACTGCTCTCGATGCTCTCCGACCCAAAAAGCAGTGCACCTGGATTGGTTTGATGGAAACAATCAGGAGATTGCTAAACTGCTCGGCAAGAAACACAAGCTTTACAGAGAACATCCATTGGATAAGTCAACCGCATGGAAGACTGCATTCAGTGACACTCGCCACGACGTACAAAAAGTAAACTGCGACAGATCGAGAAGTCCTGGTTGCTGAAGAAAGCAGAAAAACTTCAAAGCTTCGCTGTTTGTGGAGAAACAAAGAAATTTTTTGACATGATCAAGGCTTTCTATAAACCCCAACCTATGGGTACATCACCGCTTCTCGGCGCGATCGGTCGACTCTCATCCCAGAAAAATCCCAGCTATTACAGTGGTAGTTCGAACACTTCCAAAGTGTTCTGAAATGACCATTGGATATTAATCAGGAAGCACTCGATAGGTTACCACAGTCAACGATGCCCTGGATCTCCTCCCTTCCCTGAAAGAAACTCAGAAAGCCGTTAAACAACTATCAAATCTCGGAAGCACTGTTTCTCAGCACGTGCTGATAGATGATGAAGTGACCTCCCGAATCTCAAAAGCCAGCTGTGTTTTCGGACATCTAAGGTTATCAGTTTGGAAATGACGTGGAATCAGTGAAGCTGTGCATGTACAAGGTCGTCGTCCTGTCCTGCTCTATGGCTCAGAAACTTGGACCGCCTATCAAGGGCATGCCAGAAAACTTACATAGCTTTCATCTCAATTGCCTTTGATGTATCCTTAACATCAAATGGAATGACAGAATACCAGACACTAAAGTCCTGGAGCGGAGCAGACGAAACTACCCAGCATCTTCGCAATGCTGAAACAAATTCAGCTGCGTTGGGCCGGTCACGTCAGCAGGATGTTAGATGCACATCTCCCCAAACACATCCTACTCATAGTTGGATCACAAACTCGCTGTGGACAGAAGAAACGCTTCAAGGATAGTTTTTTCATTTCAAACTTTAAATACCCCCCGCCATAATGGCCACAACGATGGGAAAAACTCTGTCTTCATCGAAATCGACGAACGAGCTTCCGTGTGTGTGTGTGTGTGTGTGTGTGTGTGTGTGCGAGAAAGAAATTACCTGTTCCTGTGTTGCAGGCTGATTAAATATTCATCCAGTTGCTCTTTTGCTGCATCACCCCTCCTAATATCCTACACACACACACACACACACACACACACACACACACACACACACACACAGAGATAACATTAGGCCATTAGTACTACTCAAAAGGGATTAGATTTCCAGGCGTGTGTGTGTGTGTGTATAAATCACAGACATGGGCATCAGCGAGTATACATGTGTACACACACAGACACACACACCTCATCGTGATACACATTGTGATCCGATCTTTGGTATTATAAGCGCTTGTGGTAGGGGGCGTGGCCAGTTTTGATGATTAGCAGGTCACATGACCATAACATGTCTGTAGTCTAACATGTGTCCCTGTTAGAAAGGCTGAAGAGCACAGATAAGAGAAAGATGAAAATATATATCCAAAATAAAGAGACAGAGAAGAAAAAGAAATAAGAGAAGAGAGTCTTACGGAAAGCCTGCTGGTCCCTTAGATAGAGGCTCCACAGGACAGTGAGGCATGCTGGAGACCGACGAGACAGACAGGAAGACCAAGACAGGACGGAAAAGGAAAGAGGGAGAGAGAAGAGAAGGAAGTGCTTACTGAGAGACACAATGTTTATCTGGGCAAGTCAGGAAACTATAAGGCATGAAACCAGCTCTCTCTCTCTCACACACACAGTTTCTCTCTCTCTCTCTCTCTCTCACATCTAGGTTATATAAACCTACACATACAGTAGGAAAAAAGAGAATCACAGAGAGGGAAAGTGTGAAGGAGAGAGAGGGAGAGAAAGAGAGAGAGAGAAATAGAGAGACTGTGAAGGAGAGAAAGAGAGAGACTGAACAACAGAGAGAGACTGAACGAGAGAGTGAGACTATGAACGAGAGAGAGTGTATGAACGAGAGTGTATGAACGAGAGTGAGTGAGACTGAATGAGAGAGAGAGAAAGAGACTGTGGTGGAGAGAGAGAGAGAGAGAGCGAGAGAGAGACTGTGAAGGAGAGAGAGAGAGAGAGAGAGAGAGAGAGAGAGAGACTGTGAAGGAGAGAGAGAGAGAGAGAGAGAGAGAGAGAGAGACTGTGAAGGAGAGAGAGAGAGAGAGAGAGAGAGAGAGAGAGAGAGAGAGAGAGACTGTGAAGGAGAGAGAGAGAGAGAGAGAGAGAGAGAGAGAGAGAGAGAGAGAGACTGTGAAGGAGAGAGAGAGAGAGAGAGAGAGAGAGAGAGAGAGAGACTGTGAAGGAGAGAGAGAGAGAGAGAGAGAGAGAGAGACTGTGAAGGAGAGAGAGAGAGAGAGAGAGAGAGAGAGAGAGACTGTGAAGGAGAGAGAGAGAGAGAGAGAGACTGTGAAGGAGAGAGAGAGAGAGAGAGAGAGAGAGAGAGAGAGACTGTGAAGGAGAGAGAGAGAGAGAGAGAGAGAGAGAGAGAGAGACTGTGAAGGAGAGAGAGAGAGAGAGAGAGAGAGAGAGAGAGAGACTGTGAAGGAGAGAGAGAGAGAGAGAGAGAGAGAGAGAGAGAGAGAGAGAGAGACTGTGAAGGAGAGAGAGAGAGAGAGAGAGAGAGAGAGAGAGAGAGAGACTGTGAGAGAGAGAGAGAGAGAGAGAGAGAGAGAGAGAGAGAGAGAGAGAGAGACTGTGAAGGAGAGAGAGAGAGAGAGAGAGAGAGAGAGAGAGAGAGAGAGAGAGACTGTGAAGGAGAGAGAGAGAGAGAGAGAGAGAGAGAGAGAGAGAGAGAGAGACTGTGAAGGAGAGAGAGAGAGAGAGAGAGAGAGAGAGAGAGAGAGAGAGAGAGAGACTGTGAAGGAGAGAGAGAGAGAGAGAGAGAGAGAGAGAGAGAGACTGTGAAGGAGAGAGAGAGAGAGAGAGAGAGAGAGAGAGAGAGAGAGACTGTGAAGGAGAGAGAGAGAGAGAGAGAGAGAGAGAGAGAGAGAGAGAGAGAGACTGTGAAGGAGAGAGAGAGAGAGAGAGAGAGAGAGAGAGAGAGAGAGAGACTGTGAAGGAGAGAGAGAGAGAGAGAGAGAGAGAGAGAGAGAGACTGTGAAGGAGAGAGAGAGAGAGAGAGAGAGAGAGAGAGAGAGAGAGAGAGAGAGACTGTGAAGGAGAGAGAGAGAGAGAGAGAGACTGTGAAGGAGAGAGAGAGAGAGAGAGACTGTGAAGGAGAGAGAGAGAGAGAGACTGTGAAGGAGAGAGAGAGAGAGAGAGAGACTGTGAAGGAGAGAGAGAGAGAGAGAGAGAGACTGTGAAGGAGAGAGAGAGAGAGAGAGAGACTGTGAAGGAGAGAGAGAGAGAGAGAGAGAGAGACTGTGAAGGAGAGAGAGAGAGAGAGAGAGAGAGAGAGAGAGAGAGAGAGAGAGAGACTGTGAAGGAGAGAGAGAGAGAGAGAGACTGTGAAGGAGAGAGAGAGAGAGAGACTGTGAAGGAGAGAGAGAGAGAGAGAGAGAGAGAGAGAGAGATACTGAATGTTTGTGTGAGAGAGTGTGATGGAGAGAGAGCAAGAAAGAGACTGAATCAGAGAGATACTGAATGAGAGAGAGAGAAAGAGACTGTGGTGGAGAGAGAGAGAGAGAAAGAGAGAGAGAGAGAGAGAGAGAGAGAGACTGAATCAGAGAGCCGACTCGTTCGCAAATGACTCATCACTAACATACTGTGCATGGGGTAGGTTCTTTATATCGAGTTTATGTTGACGTTTCATCAGTCATTACCATTCCATCAAAAAACTCGCCACACACACAAACACAAATGATTTACAGTCATATAACCAACTGTAAAGTGTTCCTGTAGGTGTCAGCTATAACGCACACCTTTTTAGATTTTTGATATTTAACAAAATAAGCTATTAAATCATATTTAAATTAGATATGAATTTCACTGCAGAATGGACTCATACACAAAATATACCATTATTTAAAGCTCAATAGCATTTGAGCTAAGGTGTGCATCATACCTGACACCTACAGGAACACTGTACAGTGGGTTATATGACTGTAAGTCATTCCCTTCGAGTGCTATTGAAGTTTGAATCGTGTTTAACAATGTCGGATGTAACTTTAGAGACGGTCCCTTAATTTCCACATATCCGCGAATATCGAACATCACACCGACTTTATTCCAGTGTCTAATCTCACCTCTCTGTCCGCTCCGGGTTTCCAGTGATAGGGCCGATCACACGCCCCTGCGCTCCGGAGGAAGAATAAAAACATTAGCTTCTATAAGGAACGGCCTGATTCATCCTTGCTAACATTCCAACAGTTTGATCAGCTCACCGGAAGCGCGCTCCCTTTTCCCGCATGAAGAACAACTCTACACCGCGGCTCAGTTTTGGGCCTAGTTAGCAAACTTAGCTACATATTTTCTCCAAAACATCCCTGAGAACTAGAACTACTCAAGTCTTATTCCGAATCCGAGTGTGCATTCACATTACAACTGTATAAACTGAGTTTTATAAAAGTATTAAAAATAAACATGTTGCTGAGCGGGTGATTCGGTGAACATGACCGTTATTCTTACTGGCCTCCTCGCTGATAAACATAGCGCGTGAACACATAACTGGAACTCATTTAACTGCATAAATGAATGTTTTACGTATTTTGACAGTTTATTTGTTATATATATGTATAAGCGCTCTTTGCTAATGAATCCGTTAACTCACAGTCCATGACATTAGTTTATCCGGAACGTTGCTCCACACTGGCAGCCGAGTTCACGCTCACAAACCGTCTGTTGTTGACAGCTGGAGCTGGTAACCACGGAAACCCGCTGACCAATCACAGAGCGCATCTCTCTTCCAGCGTAGATTGGACAATAGGGAGGGACGCTGACAAATCACGGACTGCCATCGTTCATCGCCACACACACCTCATTTCAGGCAGGGGGGGCTGGTTACCGTGGCAACCCATGAACCAATCACTCAACGCTGCATCTTTCACTTCCGGGCGAACAGGGAAAACAACTGGCCAATCACAGAGCGCAGCTCCTAACAGTCAGCGCGTGCTTGAAGCTGGAAACCGTGGCAACGCACGAACCAATCACACAACGCTGTATGTTTCACTTACTCTGGATTGGTGGAGCGATTGACCAATCACACGGCACCATTTATCAATTCTAGCGCAACGGTAACCACGGGAACGCAGGAACCAATCACAGAGCGCAGCTCCTCACAGTCCCGCGTGCCTCTCCCTCAGGCCGGAGCTGGTCACCAAGGCAGGTGGCTTGGTTAGTATGGAAACTCGCTGACCAATCACACATCAGTCTTTCCTCCTAGCCACACCCACTCTTCTGTCAGCTGTCTTATTGTGTTAAGCGTTAAGGTTTGTTTTGTTAAACATGACGCAACACAGCATAATTTCATTCTTATTTCTCTCAGCTGTAAACAATCAGAGGAACTAGAACATGAACACTAAATGTCGTGAATAAACACAGAAGTACACAAATTAAAAATAAATATAGTTGACACTTTGTGTGGTCCACTGCCCAATTTCACACGTTTTTATTAGTTATAAATTGTAGCATCTTTATATAAAACCAGACAAAATGAATCAGAAATGAAATCACTGCAAGGAAAAAAAACAAACTGTAAACCGCAAAAAAAAAAGTCACAGCAGATAAAATAACCTTTGACTGCAAATGAACTTGCATTAAAATACAGAGAGGTGAAAAGAGAGTAAGAAAAATAAAAGAGACAGAGAGAGAGAGAAAGAGAGAGAGAGAGGGAGAGGCAAAATAAAAAGAAAGACAGCGAGAGAGGGAAAAATAAAAAGAAAGAGACAGAGAGAGAGGGAAAAATGAAAAAAGAGAGACAGAGAGAGAAAGAGAGAGAGAGGGAAATGGAGAGAGAGAGAGAATTTCTGATAATAATGAGTAAAAGAGTAGACTCTGTGTGCTGGAGTTAACCGTTAAAGCCCTGCCCTGATCTCTCTCCCTCATCCTGACATCATTTAGTGAGTATTGAACAGATTTCCCTTCTTCTATAAGCAATAAAAGGTCAAAGGTCGCACTGCTGCCATGGTGACAGACATCTGACACATCTGGTGTTTTGGTGTGGCTTAAGAATATTTAAATTTTAAATACCGCAAAAAAATTTTAACAAATAAAAACAATAACTTAAATAGAAGTGCTAAAAAACACAATTTAGGTTTTTGGAGCCCTTTCAATAAAATAACTCAGGGGAGTATAAGGACGTCCGTTATGTTACAATGAAGCCTAAAAATATAAAATGACCATCAGTGTCATCAGATCATCACGGCTAAAGTAAGGGTTCTGGGTATAATACTCTTCAGATCCATCCCAGTGCTTCACAGTTTCCCATCATGCTGTGCCGTTTGTGCTTAGGGCCCATGCTGGGTGGTTATCAGTTCTGACCCTGCGTTTTCCCATCATGCTGCACTCTCAGGGACTCTGTGTCCTCCTGTATGCTCCCAGCTCGGGGATTCTTTCCCATCATGCCGTGGGCTCGGGCTCAGCAGTGAATTCCATGTTCCCGCCCACTCCCTCTGTCTCTCGCTGCTCCTGTTCCCTCCTGCGCCGGTCGTTCTCCCACTCTACAAAGGAGTCGAACAGGCTGGGCCAGGCCTCATCCTCGCTGTAGTTGCTCAGATCAGGCCCAACACTCTGTGTGAAGTTGAGGAACATGTTCCAGGTGTCACGCGAGATGCCGCGCACGCCGCATGGGTTGTCTGACAGGAAGTGGAGCCAGCGCTCGAGCACAGGTGGCATGTCTAACGTGAACACCAGCCTCCAGAGGGCGATGGCAATGCAGCGCTGTAGTGAGCGCTGGCCCTCGCCGCAGTCCAGCCCGAACTGGAACGTGAAGCGATACAGGTCCTTAAAGTTCTCCTCAGAGCGACACTCGTCTAACATGGCTGAGAAACGCTGAGAGATCCCCTGCACCGAGTCGGCATGGATCGCCTTACAGCCCTCCACAAACTCATGCCTACAGGAAGAGAGAGAGAGCTAAAGAACTGGTGCACTAAAAAGATTATTTAAAAAAATCCTAAATAAACTACAAACAACATTTAAAAAGTTCAATGAAGGTTCAAGCTAAGGCTGCACGATTATGGCCAAAATGATAATCCCGATTATCTTGATCAATATTGAGATCTCGATTATATATCACGATTATAAATTGATTTTAGTGACAACATATTTTTATTGCACTTTCACATTTATTAAGTTTTCTCATGCCACTATATAATACATGCAGGCATGAGAAAACTTGAGCTTGTCAATTATGACAGAATTTAGGAACATAGTGTGAGAGATGACACATTACTTTACCTTCTGATAAACTAAATCTAATATTTTCAGTTAATTTTAGAGGCTGTATGCAAAAAACAACCGTTAACCTGTTCCACCTTGTAAACAAATACAATAAACCTCAATGTTCAGTGTTTGAAGTCTGCTCCTCTTAAATATATTTAAAGCTACATGATTAGACATTTTCCACTGTCCTGGTTCTGGGCTGGAGTCAGTTCTTGAACCGCTCTGTGTGTATTGTGTAGATATCTGAATAATCTCATATAGGATGTGATTGGGTGAGTTCATTTACCTGCCAGATGCAAAGCGCTTTAGTGTAATGGTGTTCGTTACTGACACTCCGATCAGGAATTTTACAGACGATACGATCCAGATACCAATCTTTTTTGTTTAAGCTTTAAACAGTTAAATGTAAGATCTCTGCTCGTGGTCACTGTTAAATTAATTAAAATAATAGCAATGAGAAATACTGTTGTTTAATTGATAAAATAAACACGCATAAAATATTTATTTTTAAATATTTTAATAAGAAAGAGTCCTAATTTAAAGTAGACTAACACAAAAATGATCCATATTAGGAAAAAGGCTAATAGCTTTCTACGGAAATAGCGAACTAAGCTTAATGTCAAAGTAATTAAACATTATTTCATTTATCATTTTATTTATATTTAATAAAGTTATAATAATATCTTTTTTTATATGAAATGATTTATTTATAACTTTCTGTCTTTACATTTTAGTAGTTTTATTTTTGTTTGTTTATCAGTTGTTCATTTTAGATCGGTTCCCCAGTACAGTGTCCATGTCTGCAGATAATATTGTGTCTTTGGGGGGATTAAATCAAAACATGGAAACTGGAGTTGACATTTCTAGTGATATCTGGCAACCGTGAGTTTAAATTAATTAGAGTTAGTGAAGGAGAGCTGCAGTGTACTGTATGTTTACAGACTGAACAGTTCTACTCTTGATTATGATTGGTGAGATTTTTTTAATAAAGAAGTTTAAATTAAACCCACCTTGTAGCGTTAACATTGGTGAAAGGTGAAAGTTCAGGTCATTTTGAGTGATCAATAAAAGATGGCGGTTTGTGAGATTGGGAAGTTGAAGCAGATGATGTACAGAGTTACTTGTCATCATAATGGCTTCTCTGCAGTATTTACACACTTGTTCGGATGACTGAGGAGATGAAAAGCAGTGTGAAAGTAACTGTTGCGCGGTGTAGATGCATTTTGGACTTCCTGTAGTCTTTATTCCGATTGTATTATACAACTCCGAACAGGTTACTCACACCGGTGTGAATAAATATTTATTCACAGTCGCACAAAATACTTTTCAGTCGCAAATGCGAGTGAAATGGTCACACTGTAGAGCCCTGAGTTTATTTGCAAGGTTTTTCCCGTTCGGCGTGATGACGTTTAATGTCCCTGACAACCTCTATAGTACCATTTAGCATCATGTTAATGTCATGATTTCCCCTCGCACAAAGCGCTGGAGCTCGAAGCGAAGCTGGCAGCTCGAGGGCTAAAATGCTAACACCGTTTCGGGGTTTTGGTATTACAAAATGACGTCACCCCTGCGTCGCTCTATGGTGATTGGCTGTAAGTGTAGGAAGCGCTTGATTTGTTCTGCAGTGGCATTTTCTATTAGCAGAGGATGAAGTTTAAACGTCAATATTGCAGTCGATCATGTTCATTTAATCGTGGGGAGTCAAAATCATAATCGCGATCAATATTCGATTAATTGGGCAGCCCTAGTTCAATCAATAAGCAATGCCGTGTTTATTAGAAAGCAACATTAGAATTTGGACTTGAATACTAATTAAAACTTAGTTTATGGACAAACACACACACACACACACACACACACACACACACACACACACACACACACGTTTTGATCCCTCACCTCGTGAACTTGCACATGGTTGCAGCCTGAAACTTCCAGGCGAGCACCAGCACCCTGAACTCGGCCGGATCCACGTGCAGATCGTTACAAAAACGCTCCATTCCTTCTTCCAAGATGGCGTCCTCATACTCATCCTTATAACACATAAACATCTCCTCTATCCGAGCCAAAGAAAGCCCCTCCCCGTCCTGCACAGGCTCCTCCCTCCTCACATCAGAAAGGGGTGTGGTCACAGAGGTGTCCGTGGTTACTTCTGGTGACTTGGTGCCGTTGACATCGGCAGGAAACTTGGCCTCCTCTTTGGGCCCACCTCCTCCTCCACTTCCTTTTTTGCCATGGGACTTCCCAGCATCCTTTTCACCACTTTTGCTGCCCAGAGAGGATGTTGGGTTTTTACATTTATTCACACACTGGCCCATGGCGTCCTCGCTCTCCCTTCTCCTCCTGTCTCTCTCTTCCTCTTTATCACGCCTTCTCCTTCCTGACTCTCCTCCTCAGGCCCGCTCGGCTCCGGCTGAACGCCACCTGACAGCGGTCACCATGCCCTAAAGAACAACATGGAGAAAAAGTTTTTTATTTTTTACTGTGTTTGAGAAAATTAGAATCAGTCACCGTGCCTTACCGAATCAGAATCAGTCACCATCCTTACCGAATCAGAATCAGTCACCGTGCCATACCATATCAGAATCAGTCACCGTGCCTTACCGAATCAGTCACCATGCCATACCGAATCAGAATCAGTCACCGTCCTTACCAAATCAGAATCAGTCACCGTGCCTTACCGAATCAGAATCAGTCACCATGCCATACCGAATCAGAATCAGTCACCATGCCATACCGAATCAGAATCAGTCACCGTGCCTTACAGAATCAGAATCAGTCACCATGCCATACCGAATCAGAATCAGTCACCATGCCATACCGAATCAGAATCAGTCACCATGCCATACCGAATCAGAAACCGTGCCTTACCAAATCAGAATCAGTCACCGTGCCTTACCGAATCAGAAACCGTGCCTTACTGAATCAGAATCAGTCACCGTGCCTTACCCAATCAGAGACAGTCACTTAATTTAATTTATCTTTGAACCATTTCTACCCAAGTATAAACTAATTCTAGACTTGCTAACAATCTACCCGTCTCTAGTTTATCGTAATCGGCCCATCTACAAAGAGCAGCAATGATACTGTCGAGGGGTAGTCATATGGGACAGCTCTATACTATAAATAAACACAGAATTGTAGACAAGCGGTTGTCAGATTAGTGCTAAATCAAATGCGTGATGTCATTATGAGAATGAGTCACAGGGCGGAGTCAGCGGTGTGGTTGGATAAGGATTCATGCTTGGCTGGTGATTAGATGTGTATTGTGCAATAGCAACACTCCCTCGTGTGTTTCAACACTCCAGCAGGGCTGAGTCAAAGGTAATGGTTTCGGTTAGATTCCTGAAAACATTCGTACACTCTGAGGAACTTCATCAGCTCTGCTGGGAAACAAGTGGAGTAAACATCTTACCACTATAGCACCATGAATCAGCAAGGCATGACCTGCAGCACCGAGAACCTCCACACACACTGTATAAACATAACCAGAAGAATCTGATTCTAAAAAACACTTCTGATCCGATCACACAGGACGCATGTTAATGCCAGGTGTGAACAGTGCCTCAACAAACCAGAATCCGAGAGTCACATTCCGACACAATAACCCAACAAACCAGAATCCAATGCTGTGTCCGAAACCGCCCCCATATGCTGTATAGTGCACTAAATCGGGTGTCAGACATTTTGTAGAGGTGTCCAAATTCTGAGCGAACTTCATTTCCTACATTCATTCACTCGTTTATACCCACAATGCACTCTGATTTCGAGTGTACAGCTGATGTACACTCACCAATGCTCGATTTCCCATAATCCAACGCGAGACGGCGATAGAATGCAAAAGAAAAATAAACATGGCGGATGGTAATACTGGAGGCGGCAACTTCTACAAACGTAAGTGTAACTTTTTAGTAATTAAAAAACATATATCTAAGTGGAATGAAACATTATTGACAGTATTTATTTTCAGCCACTTACTGGTTTGCGATTTAACTTTTAAATGACCAACAGCACACATTTGGATTGTTCACATATATTAGTTAATACTGTATATTACAGTATACCCATACATATTAGAAAATAACATATTGTTGACTTTTTAATTAATTTAGGGACTAATGGATAAGATTTAATTGCGTGTTTCTGACAGGTGATGGATGGATCTTGTCATCAGTTATTTAGTTAACAGCTGGATGTATATTGTGTAATGTCTTTTTGCTGATAGATGGCATTTTCGAGCGAACAAAGCATGACTCAAAGTTGTTGCTCTTTCTGAAATACGCCTTTTCTTCTCCTCAAGAAAAAGAAGTTTCTCCAAAACTAGGCAGACGGAGTAGATGTTACGGCAGGTTTACCTCAGGAGTCAGCTCGAGGACACTGACAGGAAACCCCTCGAAAACCCAGCGAAAATAGTTCTCTTCTACTTTTTAAAAAGAAACAAATAAAATTAAAGACAGTAGTATTTTTATTCTTTTTTATTTTTAAATATAATACATAAGCATAATAGTAAATAAACTTGACACGCCGTTGTTTTTGTTCTCTTTATCAATAAACATGACGAATGAACAGTGAGAAAATGAACGGTTTTACAATACAATCCGTAATGTCCGCAGCAGACTGCTCTCTGACGCATGGTATTTACGTCAGTGTCCGAATTTGCTCACTCGTTTTCCTTCACTTCTTCCCCATATAGTGGACTCAAATGCCATTCGCTATGTAGTTAATGAATGAGTGAACAAGTGAGCGATTTTGGACACAGCTCAAGAGTCAGGCTCTGATGCAATACCAAACAAATCAGAATCCGAGAGTCAGATTCAGTCACCATCTTAACGAGTCTGTGATTCATATTTAGCCTCTACAGATCAATTTAAGTGGAATCTGGGGTGTCTAAAATTATCCGGAAAGGGCCGGTGTCAGTGCAGGTTTTCGTTATAACCAAGCAGAAGTCACACCGATTCTACTGAGAGCCAAGCTCAGCTGATTAAACAGGTGGAATTAGGTGTGGCTCCTGCTGGACTGGAAAGAAAACCTGCACCCACACCGGCCCTTTGCGAAGAAGATTGGACACCCTTGTGACAGACACTCACCATACCCTAGTGAATCATATTCAGATTCAGCCACAATACTTTAACGATGTGGTATCAGATTCAGATTCCAGTCATACCATTTCAAAGCAAAATGAAAATTAGGTCCAATCTAGAGTTGCAACAACTAATCGATAAAATGGATAATAATCGATTATGAAAATCGTTGTAATGAATCTCATTATGGATTAGTTGGTCTGCGCGCGGTGCGTGGGGAAGATTTACTCATTACATTACTTCTGTTACGAAAACACGCTTCGGTGAGTAAGTACTAAAGTTGTGTCCCAAATGAAGTACTGTACACTTACACTATGCACTCTGCACTACTGTCTAGTGTGCGGATTTTAGAAAGGTAATATCATCTTAAATATAAACCTAGCGTCTTTTTTTTTACTAATCGGAAGTATAAGCCACGACGGCGCATGACGTCATACGCACGCTAGCATTAGCAGATACCCGAGTCACAGACAATGACTTTCTTCAATTTACTTTCTGTCGCCGTTCCCTTTTATTCCCAACACGACCTCAGTCTCCATCAGACGGAGGAGAAATCATCACATGACAGAGGAAGAAAGTCTTCTAAGGCAGAGACCATTTTAAACACCATGGAAGTCAAACTGATGCACTAGGACAAACTTATGTTTATATCCAAAATGCTCCACTGCGTGTAAGGGGCGGGGAAACTGGTGCAAGCTGCTTAAAAGGTTTAGTTTAATTTAAGTTTATTGTCATTATATGGTGTATTTGCGAGCTTGCAGTGTAAATTCTGTCGTTTATTATAATGGAAGTGATGTGTTAGAAACGAGGTCGCGTTGCTGATCACGCGCGGTGTAGACGCGCTGATACAGAGTGTAGCGCGAGTAAGATCTGTAATGTCTAATTAAAACACTATGATCAAAAGTAAACACAAATAAAATTATATGTCTAAAGGCAGTGAGTAACAGAATCCACAAGGTGCAGTGAAAGGGAGTTTTTATTATTAATTTAGGACTGTAGTTTAATTCTGTGCTTTTTGTGCATCCAATGCTTAAATACTATAAAATAAATATATATACACACACACTGTATCTCACAAAAGTGAGTACACCCCTCACATTTTTGTAAATATTTGATTATATAATTTCATTGACAACACTGAAGAAATGACACTTTGCTACAGTGTAAAGTAGCGAGTGTACAGCTTGTGTAACAGTGTAAATTTGCTGTCCCCTCAAAATAACTCAACACACAGACATTAATGTCTAAACCGCTGGCAACAAAAGTGAGTACACCCCTAAGTGGAAATGTACAAATTGGGCCCAATTAGCCATTTTCCCTCCCCGGTGTCATGTGACTTGTTAGTGTTACAAGGTCTCAGGTGTGAATGGGGAGCAGGTGTGTTAAATTTGGTGTCATCGCTCTCACACTCCCTCATACTGGTCACTGGAAGTTCAACATGGCACCTCATGGCAAAGAACTCTCTGAGGATCTGAAAAAAAGAATTGTTGCTCTACATAAAGATGGCCTAGGCTATAAGAAGATTGCCAAGATCCTGACACTGAGCTGCAGCACGGTGGCCAAGACCATACAGCGGTTTAGCAGGACAGGTTCCACTCAGAACAGGCCTCGCCATGGTCGACCAAAGAAGTTGAGTGCACGTTCTCAGCGTCATATCCAGAGGTTGTGTTTGGGAAATAGACGTATGAGTGCTGCCAGCATTGCTGCAGAGGTTGAAGGGGTGGGGGGGTCAGCCTGTCAGTGCTCAGACCATACGCCACACACTGCATCAAATTGGTCTGCATGGCTGTCGTCCCAGAAGGAAGCCTCTTCTAAAGATGATGCACAAGAAAGCCCGCAAACAGTTTGCTGAAGACAAGCAGACTAAGGACATGGATTACTGGACCCATGTCCTGTGGTCTGATGAGACCAAGGTGAACTTATTTGGTTCAGATGGTGTCAAGCGTGTGTGGGGCAACCAGGTGAGGAGTACAAAGACAAGTGTGTCTTGCCTACAGTCAAGCATGGTGGTGGGAGTGTCATGGTCTGGGGCTGCATGAGTGCTGCCGGTACTGGGGAGCTACAGTTCATTGAGGGAACCATGAATGCCAACATGAACTGTGACATACTGAAGCAGAGCATGATCTCCTCCCTTCGGAGACTGGGCCGCAGGGCAGTATTTCAGCATGATAATGACCCCAAACACATCTCCAAGACGACCACTGCCTTGCTAAAGAAGCTGAGGGTGAAGGTGATGGACTGGCTGAGCATGTCTCCAGACCTAAACCCTATTGAGCCTCTGTGGGGCATCCTCAAACAGAAGGTGGAGGAGCACAAGGTCTCTAACATCCACCAGCTCCGTGATGTCGTCATGGAGGAGTGGAAGAGGACTCCAGTGGAACCTGTGAAGCTCTGGTGAACTCCATGCCCAAGAGGGTTAAGGCAGTGCTGGAAAATAATGGTGGACACACAAAATATTGACACTTTGGGCCCAATTTGGACATTTTCACTTAGGGGTGTACTCACTTTTGTTGGCAGCGGTTTAGACATTAATGGCTGTGTGTTGAGTTATTTTGAGGGGACGGCAAATTTACACTGTTACACAAGCTGTACACTCACTACTTTACATTGTAGCAAAGTGTCATTTCTTCAGTGTGTCACATGAAAAGATACCATCAAATATTTACAAAAATGTGAGGGGTGTACTCACTTTTGTGAGATACAGTGTGTGTATATATATGTATAGTATATACCACAGTCCTCAATTAATAATATATATTCTGGTGTGTGTGTGTGTTAGGTTCTTTTCTGTTTTGGACAAACTGTAAAGTTTTAGTCTGAAGTTTATATTTCTAAGACTCAGTTTGTGGATTTTATTTTAAGTAACAACAACAACAAAAAAGTGTACTGAAAGTTTGCCCCGCCCCCATCCGATTAATCTAAAAAATAATCGTCCAACTAATGGATTATGAAAATAATCATTAGTTGCAGCCCTAATCCAAACTAATGATTCGAGACTAGATAGTCAGAATCAGTCATCACTTCTTACAGAATCAGAACCAGTCAGAATCAGACACCATATCGAATCAGAGAGCTGGAGTTTTCAGGTTGCTAACAGGACTACTTGTCTCTTTATCCTGATTGGTTGAAGAGAAGTGTCGCTCCCGACTGATAAAATGTACACCTCAACTTGGACGCACCCACATAAACAGTACGAACCAATCAGGAGGCTCACCCGAGTGTCGGAGCTGAGGACAGTGGTGTCATCTGAGAGAGGTCCATCGCCCGGAAGTCAGCATCCGTTAACCTGAAACACAAGAGACCGGATATTTAACTTTATATCACCATCATATAGTGCTCACTACGGTGATGAAGGCTATCCCACACCCAATATAACCTCCTGTCCTGCACACACACACAATCAAAGTGGGTGCAGTATGGCATAGTCTCAGCAGACCTTTGTATACTTTTCTGGCCACGAGGTTCAGGATCTTGAAATCTGACTGGCTCTCTGCACTTACATGTGGTGATTTGTGATGCAAACACAAGAGTTTTTGAAGTTTTGTCACTGAACTGGAAGAAAAAGAAAAATCACTGAATCTCATTTTTAAATATTATTAAAGCTTAAAGAAAAAAAATTATGTGATATTCCTGATATCTCCCTGATAATACCATAATAATAATAATTCACTTTAAAAGTCCTTGTTGAGAAGGCGAGTCACACTAATGAAGCACAATACAGTTAGTTTACCCTCATAAACACTGAGGAGTCCTGAGACGTAAACACTGGGCTGTGTCACAAACTGCATGCTAACGTATTAACTAGTCATCACTGGGGTCATTGCTACGGAGGCATATTACTGAGTAGGGGTGTAACCATCGGACAATTTGGATCAAAGCATCGATTTAAATGAATCAAGCTAACAATAGCCAAGCTTCCATACACTTTTTGAGCTTTTCTGTGATTGACAACGTGCGTAAAAAAAAATTGCGGTCTCTTTGCCTGTTTCCATCCAATTGGCATTTTACAGATAAAATGGTGTGCATGAAGACATCATCTTTAAAAAACACCACCAACAAATTGTTTTAAGTTTTGGTGCATCTCAAAAGAAATCTTCCCTTGAGCCATTTCCATACATAATTTTATGTATATCGCAAATTGTGTACTGTTTGCGTTCCACATGTCCTCAAATCTTTGTAAAATGGAGAGTATTGAGAGTATGGCATGAAATTGGCCAGCTTATTGCCATATTAATTTCACAAATAATTGCAATTGTATGAAACATCAGAAGACGACATCAGAACGGAGCAGTTGCGTGTCTGATTGGACTGCGAGTAACTGCCCTTATGTGACGAAGCCCATGGGTCTAGAAGAGACCACACAATTGCTCTCGGAGGTAGCGATGGAGAGACACGTCATGGTGGTAACATTTTAGAAAGTCACGGCCCACGTTTCAGACGCTGTGCGAATTAATTGGTTCTGATGTTGCATCCATCGCAGGTTGCCATGGACCATCGGTTCTGACCTTGTTCAGGCTCACAAACTGCGCCGAGTACAGCGTAGTGGGGGAAACGTTTGGGGTTAGTAAAATGCGCTGGATGGCACGGACATCCCTATTCTTCCCCCGATAGATTGATAAATTCTGTCACATGACACTTTTTTTTTGGAGCGAATGCCTATTTTTACACATTAGAAGAATCGACAGTGAATTTATGTGCTAAAGTAAAACGGATCAAAAATTATGTCAACGCTTGAGAAAATTTTGCGATAAGTTGCGTTTCTATCAGCTATAACGTTAAACATTTCAATGCACTAAATCTTTAATTTTTGCTAAACAAACAAACATATAAATAAATAAATAAACCCATAGATGGAAACGAAGCTAATCATTAATCAACTATTATTGAAAAAGGATTAACAATCAGTGTGTAAAAAAATAATAGATATTTTTGAAATCATTAAATAATTTATAGACCAGCAAAGTGATTTGTCCGTAATCCTCATATACTTTTAACATAGTCCTTTCAGCGTCATCATCCTTCGTGAAGAAACAGCAGTCCCTATCCAGACTCCGGAAAAAAAATTGTTCACATACTCGTAGGTTGAAAATGAAATCGAACCGTATCGTATCGTAACAGTGGGATCAGTGGGATCGTCAAATACTGAATCGTTGTCTTATGTGTCTGATGGAGCAGGCTGTCCAGCTAACTAAAAAAACTTAATTATTGCGAACAAAAAAGGTGAAGAAGATTAAAACCAGTAATTCAACACTTACAGAAATGAAAAAGCCTGTAATTTATCTCCTCACTATCGTATCACGATTCTTTCTGTTTCTTTTATGATCTCCAGCGTCCACATTTACAGTGTCCCTTCTTACTCAGTGTTCTCTCCTTCCCTGCCTACTGTTCTACCAGGTGAGTCCTACCTACTGACTCCACCCCTTCCTCTCTCCACCTTCTGTAAATTACTAATTATATAAATAAATATTCAGCGCATTCGTGTAAACAAATCATTACAAATCATCAAAACAAATCATCTACAGTACAAACAAACTCTACACTCCACACGTTACATTATTACACTTCACATTATTACACTACACAAATTACACTACACATTATTACACTACACTTCACATTGTTACACTACACTTCACATTATTACACTACACAAATTACACTACACACATTATTACACTACACACATTATTACACTACACTTCACATTATTACACTACACTTCACATTATTACACTACACACATTATTACACTACACTAGACATTATTAAACTACACACATTATTACACTACACACATTATTACACTACACACATTATTACACTACACTTCACATTATTACACTACACACATTATTACACTACACTTCACATTATTACACTACACACATTATTACACTACACTTCACATTATTACACTACACACATTATTACACTACACACATTATTACACTACACTTCACATTGTTACACTACACTTCACATTATTACACTACACAAATTACACTACACACATTATTACACTACACACATTATTACACTACACTTCACATTATTACACTACACACATTATTACACTACACTACACACATTATTACACTACACACATTATTACACTACACTTCACATTATTACACTACACACATTATTACACTACACACATTATTACACTACACTTCACATTATTACACTACACACATTATTACACTACACACATTATTACACTACACTTCACATTATTACACTACACTTCACATTATTACACTACACTTCACATTACACTACACAAATTATTACACTACACACATTATTACACTACACTTCACATTATTACACTACACACATTATTACACTACACTTCACATTATTACACTACACACATTACACTACACTTCACATTATTACACTACACTTCACATTATTACACTACACACATTATTATGCGTCACCACACATCAATACACGCATTATTACACCGCACATGTTATCACACTACTCTACACACGTTATTACACTACTTTACACACGTCACCACACTACACGTCAATGCACGCATTATTACACCGCACACGTTATTACACTACTCTACACGTTATTGCATTACACACGTTACTACACACGTTATTACACTCCACGCACGTCACTACACCACGCACATTGTTACACTACACACGATACTACACATCACCCGTCCTCCTCACTCACACCATCACTGATACACTCCAACATTATCACTTAGAAGTGTGGGGTTACTACTGAACTAAACACTGAGAAAGGTGTGTGCGTCTGTGTGTGTGCACGTGTGCACAGTTTAATGTAACTGTTTATCTGTAATAAGGGATGCCTCAGTCTGGGCATGTCAGGGCAAAACACCACACACACACACACACACAAACACACACACGCAAACATACTGACGCGCACATACACAGATACACACATGCATGCGCACGCACACACAGTTTGGTAAAGTGTTGTGGCTGAATCTGACTGATTCATTAGGGTATGGTGAGTGTGTCACAGGGGTCCAATCACAGGGCCGGTGTGGGGGCAGGGTTTCATTCTCATCCAGCAGGAGACTCCACCTGTTTAATCAGCTGACCTCGGCACATGAAGACACACAGATACACACACATGCATGGACACACACACCAATACGTAGATACACAGATACCCACATGCATGCGCATACACACACACACACACACACACACACCAATACGTACACATAGATACACACATGCATGCGCACACACACACACACCAATACGTAGACACACAGATACACACATGCATGCGCGCACACACACCCCCTAATACGTAGACACAGATACACACACATGCATGCACACACACATCAATACATAAACACACAGATACACACATGCATGCACACAACCATCAATACGTAGACACACAGATACACACATGCATGCACACACCCACCAATACATAAACACACAGATACACACACACACATACTGAAGCACATGCACACACAGACACACTTGCAAACACAAGACAGATGTAAACACACACAAAGACAATCACATAGATATGCACATTGAAGCGCACAGTCAAATGCACATACACAAAAAAGCAAACACACACACAGACACACACACAGACACACACACACACACAGACACACAGACACACACACAGACACACACACAGCCCTTTTTGAATAACACCATAATTTATATTGTACTTTAGTGATCTGTAACACTGCGCTGGAGTGGAAACACAACTCAACTGTTTTACACACATCATATACACACTCCGGCTCAGTGCAGTGTGTGTGTGTCCGAGAGTGTGTGTGTGGTTAATTAGTTTCATCTCAGTTGTTCTGGAACTATCCCTGAACCAGTCATTTTAATCAAAGTGGAGGGCGTTTTAGCCACTTTAAAGCCCTGAGAGCACTTTAACAAAGTAAACACATAAGTCTAAGTAAACAAAACAAATAAACAATCACACACACACACACACACACACACACACACACACACACACACACACAGAGAAGTTTGCAGAATTCTAGTGTGATACACTGATAAATATTATAGTCTTTTTTTATTATGAATTATTAATGAGTAATAAGTACAGATATAAAGGCTTTATATCGTGAACATGTTTTAAAAAGTTTAAAACAAAGTGTAATTGTTAAATGAACACACTTTATTCTGTTTATTTAAAAACTGCGGTTTTATGTAGAGATTTAAACTCGGATATTATAGTTATTTTAGCAATTAAATTAAACTTCAAATAAAAAGTAAAACAAAAGTTCAAGCAAACTAAGGTTAGCATTAGCATCGAGGCTAACCAGCGTAAAAGTTGACTGACACACACACACACACACACACACACACACACACACACACACAGATCCTTACAGAGTTTAGAGATAAAAACTCACCTTTACACGGAGAGGAGTTTCACATCAGTCCTGTGTGTGTCTCTCAGTCACACACACACACACACACACACACACACACACACACACTCTCTCTCTCTCTCTCTTTTACACACACACACACACACACACACACACACACAGCACTGTCCCTGCTGTAATCAGGCTACAATGCAACACACACTCTAACACTCCACTGCGATACACTCACACACACACACATTCTCTCTCTCACACACACACACACTCCAGCGAACTAAACATCACACACTCCTTTGTGTTCCTCTTCTGCTCTTCTTACTCAATGACTGAACATTATGGGAATTTTCCTCGCGTCACTTCCGCATCCTGCGTCACTTCCTCCAGCCGCAACTGTTTTTCTGTCTTGTTTGATAAAATATTATCAATTATCTATAAATTATTATCAATCATTATATTATTAAATATTTATTAATTAAATTATACACGAAAATCTACTCTAACCATCCAGAATGTAACATTAAATATTAATGATCGTTTTATTTAAGACAATATATTTGTAATGTTTTTGTACTCTCAAATTGTTCTAAAAAAATAACATTTACTTATTTATTTAATAGGATTGTGCTAAATAACTAACTAAATAAATAAATAAATAAATAACGTTTTTCTGTGTGTGTAGTCTGTCCTTCAGCCCCTTTATGTTTCTCTCATTTGTAACCTCTGTCTAGTTGACTCTTTAATTGAGTCGGTTCTTTAATTGAGTCGGTTCTTTAATTGAGTCGGTTCTTTAATTGAGTCGGTTCTTTGAAAGATTGAACTAAATGTATGATCTGGGTCTTTGAACGTTTTGATTCTTTAATCAAGTCGGCCCTTTTAAAAGACTCGAATCTGTGATTGATTCGGTTCTTTGCCGGAGTTGGAGCTTTAAACGAGTCAGCTCTTTGAATTTGTTCAAATATTGATTTAATTATCAATTGTATAAAAATTAAATGATATAAAATTATTCAATTACATACACTTATTAATTATTAGCATTGAATATAATACAAGATTTAAAAAAAAATTAGTTGTTAGAAGTAGTAACATAGTTACACACACAACCACACACACACACACACACACACACACACACACACACACACACACACACACACACCCTATAAATATACACCGATCAGCCGTAACATTAAGAAGGTCCCCCTTGTGGCACCAAAACAGCTCTGACCCATCGTGGCATGGACTCCACAAGACCTTTGAAGGTGTGCTGTGGTATCTGGCACCAAGATGTTAGCAGCAGATCCTTTAAGTCCAGTAAGTTGTGAGGTGGGGCCTCCATGGATCAGACTTGTTTGTCTAGTACATGCCACAGACACTCTATCAGATCGAGATCTGGGGAATTTGGAGGTAGGATCAACACCTTGAACTCTTTGACATGTTCCTCAAACCATTCCTGAATATTTTTCGGCACACTGCCTCCGCTGGCTTGCTTCCTTCCCATAGTGCATCCTGGTGCCGTCTCTTCCCCAGGTAAGAGCCGCGCACACACATGCACCCGGCCTTCCACATGATGTAAAAGAAAACGTGATTCATCAGAATCAGTGTTCTGACTCATTTCTATCAGAGCCAGCATGAACTTTTTCAGCAGTTTGTGCTACAGTAGCTCTTCTGTGGGATCAACATCAGTGAGCCTTGGTATCCCATGACCCTGTTGCTAAATCACTGGTTGTCCTTCCTTGGACAATTTTTGGTAGGTACTAACCACTGCATACTGAGAACAACCCCACAAGACCTTCTGGTTTGGAGATGCTCTGACCCAGTCATCCAGCCATCACAATTTGTCCCTTGTTAAAGTCACTCAGATCCTTACACTTGCCCATTTTTCCTGCTTCAAACACATCAACTTCGAGAACTGTTCACTTACTGCCTAATATATCCCACCCCTTGACAGGTGCCACTGTAATGAGATAATCAATGTTAGTCACTTCACCCGTTTTAATGTTATGGCTCATCAGTTAATATATAATGGTAAATTCAAGTGTTACCTGCAATTTCTTTGATTTTAGCTAAGAGGAGAGAAATAAACAATTTCTTTAGGTGTTCATATATGTTGCCTCCTACAATCTCAGGAGTTCTTTGCACAGCCGAAGAACGAGTTTCATCCAAAACATGCTATTTAAGTGATTCATCACAGGAAAGATGAAACCCTTCAATCTGGTGCCAAGTTAAATTATTGATTATAGATTGTAATGTTTTTAATGAATGGGCTTTTAAAATACATACTTTTATACATATCTGTACATATTACATTAAAAGCCCTTTGGACTGTTGTAAGTGCAATATAAATAAAGATTTGTTGCGATATAAATAAGGACGTTCGAAGAGGGCAATAAGTGAATTAATACTCAAAATAAGTTATTATATCGTGTTATAGCTAATCTACACATATAAATTGTCCAATAATACCTATCCTGCGTATATGTGACGCAGTGAGAGCCGGTGTAAAAGCACTGAGGCTGCGCACTAGTAGCGCATATTCTACAAGCCCGAACACAGTGGAGCAGCATGTTTGACGTCATCAGTTCTGCGACAGTGGAATAAAATTGACAGAAGAGGTAACAGCGGTGCTTTTTCTGTTATTGTGATCTTTAACTAAATAAGTTAATTAATTAAAAATTGATTTTGAATAAATACAATTTATGAAACTTTTATGCATGTTTTCCTTCTTTAATAAATCGTTATAGGTTGTACCTCATTTATTTATTTATTTATTCCCCCCCCCCCCCCCCCCCCCCCCCAGCCCATAATAAATGATAATTTTCTGTAAATGCCAGCAGTGCAGGACAGATTAAACTAATTCACTACAGTGTAAACATAGCACAGATATTTCAGTAACAGGTAAATACAATCCATTGTATTGATTATAGACTCTTCCCCCAGTCTAGTATATCATGGCATGAAGTCATATTTGTTTATGTTTATAGATAACAGTGAGTCATACAGAGTCAGAAACCACATCAGCAGGTCTGTTTCAGATACTGAAAACCTCCACAAGGCAGACTGAGGACACTAACACAGTGTGAGATGAACATTTAGTGCATCATGCTAAACTGGAGGCCATAAGATGGCATTACTTATTAGCTACATTAGCCTCATAAAAGCTTCAATGCAATACTGAGTGCAGTTACTGGGTTAGGGAGCACACACTGTACACAGGAACGAAGAGGGACACCAAGAAAAGTCCATTAGTAACTCAGCTGCTCTGTGTGTGTGTGTGTGTGTGTGTGTGTGTGTGTGTGTGTGTGTGTGTGTGTGTTTATCTCTCTCCTCTCTGTAGAAGCTGATGGTGATGGCGTTGAGGCGTGTGGAGGTTCTGGCCCTGTACCGACGGGTTCTCCGGATCGCTCGCAGCTGGCAGGCTCAGTCAACCCTCTCACATGATACAGAGACCGAGAGGAAGTACATCACACAGGAGGCACGCTCGCTGTTCAGACAGAACCAACACGTACGTAACTAACACACATGCACACATACACACACAGTCGGAAATTGACTCACTAAATGAGTCAGCTTTTTGATCAAGTTGTAATTAGATAGTAAGCTCTTTAATGGAGTCGGCTCCTTGGTCAATTCGGCTCTTTGGTTGAGTCGGCTCCTTGGTCGAGTCGGCTCCTTGGTCGAGTCGGCTCCTTGGTTGAGTCGGCCCTTTGGTCGAGGCGGCTCTTTGGTCGAGCCTGGTCTCTGATTGCCATTGACTTCTACTTGTTGGTAGATTTGGGTAAGACTGTTACTTTTGCAGTGTCATTTAATCAAAATGTTACCATAGAAATCTCATTTTGACATCTGTTCAGTTCATTAATCATCTTCTGTAAGTACTTTATCCTAGTCAGGGTCACAGTGACGGTCAATGTTGCTTTCGTTACATACATCAGATCTTCTCCACAGTTTAATAAAAAATTGGAAATGAGCCGTTAAGGGAGCCGAAAGAGTCGACTCTTACTGGTGAGATGAGCCAAATGATTTGACTCATTTAGACAGAATTTAGTTGAATGGTTGTAATTTCTACATGAAATCACACAAAAGTACACAGTGAACATTAGATCTGTGCCTCAGACTGTGTATTATTAAACTATCCAGTATGTAGTTAGCAGCATTCTCACTGGCTGTGGTGTATTGTTAAAATAATTTTTTATTAAAACCACACTGCCCTCTGGTGGATCCACAGGGAACCGGCTGGAACTGTCCAGTATTAAAAGTGCTCCATGTTATATTTTATTCATAAGTGAACAAACTACAGCACTAATAGTGCACAAATAAATGATCTGAGATGCAGATTGATCATCATGGAATAATGATAATAATAATAATAATAATAATAAACAACTACATTTTAAAGCACTTTTCATACACTTGGAAGCTCAAAGGGTTCTACAAATGTAGTAAAAAAAAAAAAAGTAATGTAATATAATTAATGGAAATATTTTGTCAGTTTGAGACAGAGATTAAACTGAATTTAACAATAATGTATTAATCTGTGTGTGTGTGTTTCAGCTGAAAGACCCAGAGTTAATCAGTAAGTGTGTTGCGGAGTGTGAGGCTCGAATAGAGATCGGTGAGTCACACACACTGCTGTTTTTATTAATACTAGTCATTACATAAAACATCCAGTCAAATCCAGGATATTAGCAGAACTGATCATATATGAGTAATTAGTCTCATTTTCTTTTTAAAGTTCTGAAGTCGTATAACAGTAATTTGATTTAATTTTATATAAATGAAATGGTCTAAAAAGGTATGAATTCTATCCATTAACCTTCATATTTTTACTGACATAAATTAACATAGATTTTTACTTTTAAACACTTAAATATATTTAGGAGTGAAGCATTTTTAACCTTCTGTGTGTTTGTGTTTATGAAAGGACTGCATTACAGAAATCCCTATCCCAGACCTGTGAGTTCATCTCTAATATACAACATCAACAATAATAATAATAATAATAATAATAATAATCTCTCTCTGTAGTTGTATCTTCCTCCGATGGGTTTGGCCACACAGAAAGGCAGAAAGCTCCGTGCACAGCAGCGACTCAGGAAACAAGCCAAGCCTGTATACTTACAGTCCCACGATGAGACATAAAACACACACACACACTGTCACTGTCTGTAAATTACTGTGTATATACTGCTATATTGAATAAAAGTGTTTTAAGTGTTGAAATGAAATGACATTTCTGAGTGAATAAAGTCTCTATAAATAATGTTTGTGTCATTTTTGAAAGAAAGTCAGACATCTTGTTCATGTTCAGTCTGTAATATAAAATAATATATAATATAAGAAGAGATAATGTCTCATGTGACCTGTCTCATGTGTTGTAAACAGAATAGCAGGTTCTTCATCTGGGCAGATTTCCATCTTCAGGTATTTTTCCTCTGTAATAATGTAATGTGTGTACAGTGATTGTGACGTACTGTATGTCTGACTGTATGAATGTTCCTCCTCAGCAGCGCACACACCACCAAATCTACTGGTGATACCATCATCAGTTATATACAGTGGTGCTCGAAAGTTTGTGAGAGTTTTCTATATTTCTTTATAAATATGACGTAAAACACCATCTGATTTTCAGAAGTCCTAAAAGTATATAAAGAGAACCAAAGGAAACAAAAATATTATACTTGTTCATTTATTTGCTGAGAAAAACATATCTATAAAGATAGTATATTTTATAACATATAAGATAGTACAAGTCCAATGTGTTTTAATCACAACATGAACATAAATGTGTAAAACATTTAAAAATGTGTAGAACATAAAAGTGTGTGTTTGATTTAATTACACACTATACTGCAGGTACAACAAGAGTGTATTTATTGCTGATAAACAAATGTAATAGTAGAAGTTTCATTACTGTTCAGTGTGTGTGTTTAAGCTACATTATACTGGATTACTCATAAACAATCTAATATGTAGGTTTATTTTATTTATCTCAGCTGCTTCATATTTACAGTCCTGACATTTCATCATCTAATGAACCACAACAAAGCATTGTAGAAGCAAAATCTTACCCATTATCATTATCCTTTTAAAATAGTAATAGTCACATACACTCACCGTCCACTTTAATAGGAACACCTGTACACCTGCTCATTTATGCAATTATCCAATCAGCCAAATACACACAACAGTCTCTATACAGAATGGTGAAAAAAACATCCTGTGAGCGGGTGTTCAGTGTGAAAATCCCAGGAGATCAGCAGTTTCTGAAATACTCAAACCAACCCATCTGGTACCAACAACCATGCCACGGTTAAAGTCACAGAGATCAGACTTTTCCTCCATACTGATGTTTGATGTGAACATTAACTGAAGCTCTTGACCTGCATCTGCATGGGTTTATGCATTGTGCTGCTGCCACATGATTGGCTGATTAGATAACTGCATGAATGTGCAGGTGTACAGGTGTTCCTAATAAAGTGGACGGTGAGTGTATGTTCTTCACAACACTTTGTAATGTTTATTTGTACAGGTTAATGTAATCCATAATCATCTGAGGTTGAGAATTGGAGATCAGATTGAAAATGGCTTCAGCCTGTAAAGAAGTGGAAAAGAGTAAAATGATCAGATATTCATCAGATTTATCAGAATCAATTATCAGACTCCTCACAAGAAAAATCAGTGTAAACACTGTGTGTGTGTGTGTGTGTGTGTGAGTGTGTGTGCGAGAGAGTGTGTTTATGTGTGTGTGTGTGAGAGTGAGAGAGTGTGTGAGTGTGTGTGTGTGTGTGTGTGTGTGTGTGTGTGTGTGTGTGTGTGTGTGGGTGTGGATGTGGGGGTGGGGGTGGGGGGGTGTATGTGGAACCAAGACAATCTGATTTGAAGGATTTGAACGATACAAACAGTAAAAGTAAATAATAAAAATCCTGATGGAAATATTTCAGAAAGGATTTTAAACTGATTCCTTCAGCTGAGAATCACTTGCTGCTGTTGAGGTCGGCCCACATGACTAGCCTAAAGTTTGGCGTGAGATTGCTATGGACGGTGCCACATGGACATCCTAAAGCTGACTGTGGATGTTCTCACTTGGACATCCTAATGATTAGAGTTACTAAAGACAGTTTACACTCAGCGCTCATTCATCATACAGTGGAGAACTTCACTTTGATACTATAGACTTAAAGCTAAAACTCTACTGAAATCAGAACTGCTCGACTCTATAACTGTAGAAGAGGAATGATTTATAATCACACTATCCCGTGTCACCCAGAACAGGAAGAGTTCCCTTTTGAGTCTGGTTCCTCTCAAGGGTTCTTCTCCTCATATGGTCTCAGGAAGTGTTTCCTCTCCACTGTCACCTCTGACTTGCTCATTAGAGATTTAAATCTAAAGCTAGATCCGGATTTCTGTAAAGCTGCTTTGTGACAGTGTCCATGTTAAAAGTTCTATTCAAATAAAATGTCAAAAGTCTGTCCTGTCTGTCTAAACACACTAAGTCACATTAAATAACTAGTGTGTGTGTGAGTGTGTGTGTGTGTGTGTTTCTGTCAGTAACTCACTGTAGTGTCTCCAGTGTACAGTGTGGATCCTTCAGTAGATCAGAGAGCAGCTTCTCTCCTGATTCTCCTGGATTATTGTGTTTCAGATTCAGTTCTCTCAGGTGTGATGAGGGGTTTGACCTCAGAGCTGAAACCAGAGCAGCACAACCTTCACCTGTAATACTGCAGCAATCCAGCCTGTAGAGAGATCAATAATTATAGATCAACCTACACACACACATACACACACACACACACACACACACACACACACTCACTCACTCACTCACTCACTCACTCACACACACACGTGTGTGATGATCTGACCTCAGTGTCTCCAGTGTACAGTGTGTGTGTGTGTGTGTGTGTGTGTGTGTGTGTGTACCTCAGTGTCTCCAGTGTACAGTGTGGATCCTCCAGTCCAGCAGAGAGCAGCTTCACTCCTGAATCCTGCAGTTTATTGTAACTCAGGTCCAGTTCTCTCAGTCTGGAGGAGTTTGATCTGAGAACTGAGGACAGAACTCTACAGCTTTCCTCTGTGAGCATACACTCACGCAGACTGGGAGAGTAATGATGATACATCAGAACACTGACATCTGAATGTATGTATTAGTGTAGTGTATATGTGTTTATTTATTTATTTATTTATTTATTTATTCATTTATTTTTTATTTAAAAAGTGTGACCCTTCTGTGATCTGCACACATGCAGTCAGAGAGAGATGCACAAATGAGAGAGAGGAAGAGATTAGAGTAATTATCTGATTAGAGTAATTACTGACGAGCATCATTCAGTCAGTTCACTCTTAATCTGTATGTAAAGAAAATTTATTAAACATAAACAAAAATAACATTCTACTGTATGTAATGATGTTCTCTTCAATACGCTCCTCATTCTCTTCACATACAGATTAAGAGTGAACTGACTGAATAATGATCGTCAGTAATTACTCTAATCAGTACCATTAGTGTTATATTAAAATAATAAACACTGCACTAATAAATTAAGAATAAAAGATACCTACTCAGCTTTTCTGGAGACTTTGACCACTGGCAGCAGATTCAGAAGACCTTCATCTGATGGTTGATATTTCATCAAGTTAAACACATCCAGATCCTCCTCTGAGTTCAGCAACACAAACACCAGAGCTGACCACTGAGCAGGAGAGAGTCTGACTCCACTGAGACGACAGTCACCTCCTCTGTTCAGGTAATGTTGGACTTCCTGCACTAGAGAATCATCATTCAGTTCATTCAGACAGTGGAACAGATTGATGGATTTCTCTGGAGATGGATTCTCCCTGATCTTCTTCTTGATGTACTCAACTGTTTCCTGTTTGCTGTGAGAACTGCTTCCTGTTTGGGGCAGTAGGTCTCGTAAGAGAGTCTGATTGGACTCCAGTGAGAGACCCAGAAGGAAGCGGAGGAACAGGTCCAGGTGTCCATTCTCACTCTGTAAGGCCTTGTCCACTTCACTCCTCAGGAGATCAGACATGTCTGACTTGGTGAAAAAACAAGACCAGGTTTGTTGTTTTGCAATCTTTTTGTTGATGAAGGAGAGAAATGTGTATAAAGCAGCCAGAAACTCCTGAACACTCAGATGTACAAAGCTGAACACCTTCCCCAGGTGAAGCCCAAACTCCTCTCTGAAGATTTGGGTACACACTCCTGAGTACACTGACACTTCTCTCACATCAATGCCACACTCTCTCAGGTCTTCCTCATAGAAGATCAGGTTTCCTTTCTCCAGCTGTTGGAAAGCCAGTTCTCCCAGTGCCAGGATACTCGCTCTGGTCTGCTGAGGATCAGGGTCACATTTCTGATGGTACTTTTGGTCCTTGTGTTTGATCTGAAAGATCAGGAAGTGTGTGAACATTTGAGTCAGAGTCTTGGGGATCTCTCCACGCTCTGCTTCACCCAACATTCTCTCTAGAACAGTGGCTGAGATCCAGCAGAAGACTGGGATGTGACACATGATGTGGAGGCTTCTGGAAGACTTCATGTGTGAGATGATTTTATTGGCCAGGCTCTGATCTCTGATCCTCTTCCTGAAGTACTCCTCTTTCTGAGGATCATTGAACCCTCGTACCTCTGTTACCTGGTCTACACACTCAGGAGGGATCTGATTGGCTGCTCCTGGTCGAGAGGTGATCCAGAGGAGAGCAGAGGGAAGCAGATTCCCCTTAATGAGGTTCGTCAGCAGCACATCCACTGAGACTGACTCTGTCACATCACACAGTCTCTCATTCTTCTGGAAATTTAGAGGAAGTCGACACTCATCCAGACCATCAAAGATGAACAGGACTTTGTTGATCTCACAGTCTATTAATCGTAATTCTTTTATTTCTGGGAAAAAGTGATGAAGAAGATCCATCAGACTGAGATGTTTCTGCTTCATCAGGTTCAGCTCTCTAAAGGGAAGTGGAAACATGAAGAAGACGTCCTGATTTGCTTTTCCTTCAGTCCAGTCCAGAATGACCTTCTGCACAGAGACTGTTTTTCCAATTCCAGCAACTCCTTTAGTCAGCACTCTTCTGATGGACTTGTCTTTAAAGAGATCATTACATTTGATGGGTGTCTCCTGTGCTGCTGGTCTCCTGGACGCTGTCTCAATCTGTCTCACCTCATGTTCATTATTGACGTCTCCACTCCAACCCTCTGTGATGTAGAGATCTGTGTAGATCTCATTCAGAAGTGCTGAACTTCCAGGCTGTGAGATTCCTTCATTAATTCTTTTACATTTCTCTCTCAGTCTGGATTTGAGTTCTCGCTGGTGCACAGAGACGAGTTCTGATAAAAAGAAGAATAAAATGTAAACTCTATGATCATCTCTGTTGACTATTGATATTTTCATAGCTGTGTATCATATGTAATGTCAGTACTGATCTGTTATTATATTGTGTTGATAAAAGCACATCATTATGATGAGACGTGTTTAATAAATTTCGAGCAGTTTCCTTCCTCTAAAGTTAAAGTGATGTTATAACCCCATGAGCTCTTACTGTTCTGCAGTGTGTTAGCGAGATCTGTGAGGTTCATGTTCTTCAGGAAGTGCAGTGTGATCTTCAGCACTCCCTCTCTGACACTGCTCTGATCCTCCTCATCCTCCACCTCCCTCTCAGAGCATGCTGGGTAATCTGGACTCAGGAGCTTCTTAAATCACTTCAGCTCATTCTTTATCAGACTGATGACTTTGTGCTCCAGCTCCTGATTAGAAACAGGAAGAAAAAAATACAAAAACACTATAATGTCACACGAGTGTGTGTTCATTACCGAATATAAAACTACATTTTGTCTGATTAATCATAAAGATTCTACACGCAGATGTAATAAAAAAAGTTCTGCACCAAATACAGCTTTGGGATTAGAATAGTGTATTCCAGGCCGATTCAATAGGTGGCATCCAGACAAACTGGTTTCAGCTGAGGACGTAGACGAGTAAATAAATGAAGGTGAGTGATGGAACATCTCTGTGTGTTTGAAACCAATGAGGAAAACACAATACACTCGTGTTCTCTCTTAGTGTTGCTCAGTATTTTGTTCTGTCACATTGCAGTGAGAGTGGAACAGGTGTAATGATTACTCACATCTCTGCAGCACACAGATAGAGATATTCATTACACTGCCGGGATTAGCACACACACACACACTCATTCACACACTCATTCACACACTCATTCACACACTCATTCACACACTCACATACACTCACATACACTCACATACACTCGCACACACCTTGAATACGTCCTCCAAATGACTCTTCTCAGTGAATTTTGATTTATTCTTCTGCAGTCTATGAACAAACAAAGCAGGTGTTAAAAGTTGAACAAGGACTATAAATCATATTCATAACTACAAACACAAACCAGTGAATACACAGATATTTGAGAGATGTTTGATTATGTGAGAGTGTGAGAGATAAAACACTGCACTCATACATTACACTGTACTCACCTCAGATCAGTAGCACAGTCTGTGTCTCTGAAGTGTACTGGATGATCCAATGACCTGTCACTCTTCATGGACACACAGCTGGGTTCAGGTGAGTCTGATCTCTTACCCTGAATCAGACTAAACACACACAACCACTGCATCATTATCACTGTTCTGTAGCAATACTGAATAATGAACCTGTAGTTAAAATCTGATGATATTCCTTATTAACACTGATACGATTCTTTACCCTTCATACTTTATCCAGCTACAGGGACTTGGGGTTAGACGTGTTGCTCAGTAGCTTAATGTCACTAATCATCAGCTGGTTTTGAACATCTCGAGACAAAGCTGCTGAATTAAACTCTTCACTAGTCACTTTTCACAGATACACATCAGAGTCTGATCTGTTTAGTGTTGGTGAATGTGAGAACATTTCTGTTTTTCACCGAGTCACACCCTTCACTCACCTCTCATCTTTCTTTCTGTCCCGTTCCATAGACACACTCATTTTGGAGGTCATGTCTCTTCCTATAGATTACATCTGTCAACCTACACACACACACACACACACACACACACACACACACACACACACACACACACACACACACACAGTAACAGTGATTTGGTGGTTTAATGTCTTACTCCAGTCCAACACGTGTGTGTTAAATCTAACTCTGTATCATCACACGGTTCACTTACAGTAAAATCAAGTCCTACAGTAAACTGTGTAAGTTACAACTTCAGTAAAAATCAACTGAACTGTTCTTCATCTAGTGTAGATTCATAACATTCACATATTATAGCTTTAGATTTAGATACTTACTGTGTTCTTCTCCTGAGAACCTTTTACAGTCCAATCGTCACTAAATGGAGTTTCACTTTTACTTAAACTGGAACTGGTTTAATTCACAGAGGACAAAGTGCAGGAGGTGGAGTCAAGACACACACACACACACACACACACACACACACTCACTCACTCACTCACTCACTCACACACACACACACACACACACACACACACTCACACACACACACACTCACTCACTCACTCACACACACACACAAATAGATAAAATCTATTCACGCAAGTCAACTGTACACCTGTATTAACATGAGAGCTCAGGGTTCTTCAGATCTGGCCCTCGAGTCCACTGTGCTGCAGAGTTTAGCTCCGACCCTAATCAAACACACCTGAACAAGCTAACCAAGGTCTTCAGGATTACTAGAAAATTACAGGCAGGTGAGTTTGGAGGTTGGAGCTAAACTGTAGATGTGAAGAACCCTGTGATAGATCATGCTTCACTGCTGCTGATATCAAATGTAGTAACATTTTAGACCTCATTGACAAGCATAAGTTACTGTATGTCATCATAAACATAATTACCGTAAAATACTGTTCATTTTTATTATTTGTTATGTTTATATTACATCTGATCATTTCTCAAAACGCATGAATAAAGTAGGATTTTCCCCAGATTTCTACTAGCCCTAGCTCTGTAACCTGTGGAATCTCAAACTAAAAATGCTAGAATGCTACTATAGAGGACACATTTGTGTGAAAATTTCAGCTTTGTATCTGGTCCCCCAGCAGAGATATATAACCCCTAAATTGAGGGGAATTAAAAAAAATAATAATAAATAAAAAATGCACTTTCTCACCCCCATAAAAAAGAGAAGTCTCAAACCTGAAATGTTCTGCATGCACACTATACTTACCCAGATACCCCCTAAAATTAAAACTGAGACTCGAACCCTTCCCGTTATAAATTGACCCTAAAAGTGGAACTGTGAGCAATCTTGAGAATTACTTTAGGACTTAAGTTCTAAATCGAAAGAACAAGAATGTGCTAAATGTTTATATTTGTACATGTACCTTATAATGTGTTCTAGAGATCAGTTTTTGATTCAAGGAGCTATAACCATCCTGAACTGAGATATTGAGGTTTCTGTAAACAGCTGAATAACCAAAATGACTGATGCACTGAAATCAGTAATTACTCTCAGTTCTGCTGATTTGATTGACAATAAGTGGGATAGAAGCTCCAAGTAAACAGTTTACCTGCTATTACATATTATTACACCACCAGTGAAAATGTATACGCATGGTCAGTAGTAACAGATCCCATTCAGTGCATAGAAATGTGCATACACTGTTTACACACAAAACTCTGTATATACATCTTGATAAATGAGACTAATAAATGGGCATAATATACAGTATCTCACAAAAGTGAGTACACCCCTCACATTTGTGTAAATATTTGATGATATCTTTTCATGTGACGACACTGAAGAAATGACACTGTGCTACAGTGTAAAGTAGTGAGTGTACAGCTTGTGTAACAGTGTAAATTTGCTGTCCCCTCAAAATAACTCAACACACAGACATTAATGTCTAAACTGCTGGCAACAAAAGTGAGTACACCCCTAAGTGAAACTGTCCAAATTGGGCCCAATTAGCCATTTTCCCTCCCCGGTGTCATGTGACTTGTTAGTGTTACAAGGTCTCAGGTGTGTTAAATTTGTTGTCATCGCTCTCACACTCCCTCATACTGGCATTACTCTGGCATTAGAACCCTTACAGTGCGCTGAACAGGAGATGACTCTGTAGCTTAGTCACAAAGCCAAAGCTAATGCTAAGGAGCAGCAGTCCTCTCCCTTTCATGTGTCCAAAAGTTTGCTCTCTTCAGTGAGACACCTACTGAGTAATTATCTAGGCCTTTAGGGGGCTGCAGCAGCCTTAGGCAGGTGGACAGTATACCAGGAGCCAGGGAGGCAGATATGTGCAGTTGTTCGTGCAACATTAAACTGAGGTAGATGTATTGAAATGAAATTGCCCACATTTTTAATAAATATTTATAAATACAGGGTAATACAGGATAAAGTGGTTACTGAAGATGAATGAATAGAAGATGTATTAGAGGGATGTAGGTAGTGTAGGTGTTGTGTAAGCACGTCATGACCAAGTCATATGAAGTCATAATCTTAAATATATTTGGATACTGTATATTATAAGTATAATGTTTGTAAAAACATCCACTTTGATCAATATCTGAAATGTTCTCTTTCTGCAATGACTTTTTAACATTTTGAAGACCACCTCAAGTTTGTTTTATGTTTCCTGAGTCACATCCTTCACTTACCTCTTGTCTTTCTTTGTGTCCTGTTCCCCAGAGACACTCATTTTGGAGGTCATGTCTTACACTTGTAAACATGAAACACACACACACACACACACACACACACACACACACACACACACACACACACACACACACACACACACACACACACACTTCCGAAGACATGTTTGCTTCAGTCCAACATGGGTGTGTTAAATCTAACTATCATCACACAGATCACTTACAGAGAATGTTTTACAGTCCAATCGTCACTAAATGGAGTTTCACTTTAACTCCAACTGGCTTGACTGGTTTAGTCAAAATAATTTTTAGAGCAGGAGGTGGAGTAAATAAATACACACACACACACACACACACACACACACACACACACACACACACACACACACACAAAACTGCATTTTTGGTTTGTGGTTTTAACATATGAGTGAATTTTTTGTTTTATAATTTCTAGCACAAAACTGGGAGAGGTGTGTGTGTGTGTGTGTGTGTGTGTGTGTGTGTGTGTGTGTGTGCGCACGGTGGCTCAGTGGTTAGCACGTTGTGGGTTCCATTCGCACAGTGGCCCTGTGTGTGCGGACTTTGCATGTTCGCCCCATGCTGCAAGGGTTTCCTCCCCAGTCCAGAGACATACATGCGTTTCCAAAGTGGCCGAAGTGTATGAATGGGTGTATGAATAGATGTATGAATCACTGCGCCTGGGGGCCATCTTCACTCAACCTGACTTAGTCTTGCCACTGGATCATGGTGGTCACTGGGAATTGAGACTGATGCTGCGTAAGTCTTCCTCACTATAATCCAATTCACACCCCAGTTTGTGTTCTCCATAATGGAGACAGAAAATGGAAACTTCAGTCTTCGTCGAAATCGACGGATGAACTCCCGTGTCTCTGTGTGTGTGTGTATAGTCAAAGTAATTTTTAGAGCAGGAGGTGGAGTAAATAAACACACAATGACATTTTTGGTCTGTGGATTTAACATGAGTGAATTTTCTGTGTTATTTCTAAAAACCAAACTGTTGTGTGCACGTGTGTGTGTGTGTGCGCGCATCTACCTCTATGGCTGCAAAAGACCAACAGGAAGAATCTACATTATGCTTGCCTAAAGAATGCTGTATGGCAACTTCAGGAAAAGACCACCACCAACTATCATTACAGCCTGTACCAACCTCTACAAATCAATCAACACTGTTACCAGGAAGTTCTTCTGGAATGTTCTGTTTAAATTTGATAAATCACATGATCACAGGAGGTCATGTGACTCTTTTCTGTCAGCTCATGAGTGAAACAGTGGTATGTCCTGGCACCCGTCCTCTTCAACATCTTATGCTTGTGTGTCATCCATCTCCTCCACAAGGAGCTTCACTATGAATGGGAGTCTGTTCAACACCAGGAGGTTTCAACTGACCACAAAGCTGTCCAGAGAGCAAATCCTAGATCTACAGTACACTGATGACTGTGTTCTTGTGGCTTTCTCTCCACAGGATGCTGTAGTTATCAGAACCTGCAACAGTACAGGGCTCTCGGTTAACACCTCCAAAACAGCTGATCTATCATTCGAGCACTGGAACACCACACACACTGCCATTCTTCAAAATTACCCATAAATCACTTACTGTCCTGCACATTATTATCTGGACACTAACAATTTTTTGTGAACAGAATCGCTTACCTTTTGTGGAAATACCAAGTAACGTCAACAACGTTTACTATCAGAGTGGGAACATTAACCCTTTCTCACAGTACACTGGCATTCCATTCCGAATGCGTAACTGTTAAACCTCAATAGTCTTTGCATAGCTGTAATCCTCCCTCTTTCTTCTTGACAAAGAATAAGTTGGCTAATGCAGGTGATGTTGAGGGGAGAATGTTCCCCCGTTTCAGAGCCTCCTCAATGTATTTGTTCATGACTTGGGTTTCCTTAGTGGACAAGGGGTAGATGTTAATTATATAGTGCATAGGGAAAGTTTTCACACCCTTTCAGGTTTTACACATTTTGGTATGTTTGAGACTCGTCTTAAAATGGATTCAACTCTTTTTCCTCTTCAGTCTACACACAACACTCCACAATGACAAAGCAAACACAGTTTTGAATATTTGCAAAAAATAAAAGTAGTGATACATTTATAGTTACATTAATTCATTTATCAGACACTTTTATCCAAAGAGACTTACAAATGAGGAAATGCAGATGGGTAGATGCTGATGTCTAAAACATCCCTGGTGGGTCCAAGAGTAGCTTCACTTCTAATCCTGGTAGTTCAGATTCAGTTCTCTCAGATGTGATGAGCAGTTCATCCTCAGAGCTGAAACCAGAGCAGCACAGCCTTCATCTGTTATACTGAAGTTACACATCCTGATGAAAGAAGGAGACTCGACACAGAATAGTGCACAAACACTTATATTTGAAAGACTGTTCATTGCTTGTGGAATTCATGTTGGTCAAGTGTCAACCATATGCCAAAAGAGTTGAGTCATTGTTATGGTGGATGTGTTGATTCGTCCAACAGCTAATGCTAAGTATAGCCTACATAAACGTATCAGTGAAATGCTCACCCTGATAGTTTTCATTATTGCCAAAAGCTTTAATCATGCAAATGTACAAACTGATACTCCACCCCTTGCATAAATGGAGTAGCAAGAGTATTCACATCTCAGAGGACCTCACCTGGTCAACCAACACCAACTCACTGGCCAACAAAGACCAAGGCCTCCAGCATTGTGGATGGTCCTAACCCACCGCGTCCACAAACTGTCTGCCCCTCTTCCATCCAGCAGATGGTTTTGCAGCATTTGATATGGACTGCCAGCCTGGGTAACAGTATCTACCCAGAGGCGATCAAATTTTTTTTAATGCTATGCTCCCCCCTCCACAAGCAGCACATGGGACTCTGCTCCCAACTAACCCCTTTGCACAGACTCCTTAAATCCTTCCAATCAAGCAGGAGCCACACCTGATTCCACCTGTTTAATCATCTGATCTTGGCTTTCAATAGACTCAGGTATGACTTCTGCTTGGTTGGAATGAAAACCTGCACCCACACCAGATAAGATTAGACACCAATGCCTTAAAACAATGTTTACAATGATGATCGATCCCTGTTCTTTAAATAAAGCAGGGTGCTCACTCACACCTGATTGGCATCGCATTGATTGAAAACACCTGACTCTAATTTCACCTTCAAATTAACTGCTAATCCTGGAGGTTCACATACTTGCCACTCACAGATATGTAATATTGGAACATTTTACTCAATAAATAAATAATCAAGTATAATATTTTTGTCTCATTTGTTTAATTGGGTTCTCTTTATCTACTTTTAGAACTTGTGTGAAAATCTGATGATGTTTTAGGTTATATTTACTCAGATATGTAGAAAATTCTAAAGGGCTCACAAATTTCACACCACTGTACAAGGAAGAATTGTAAACTACACATGTATGAAAATTATGACCTAAACACACACACACACACACACACACACACACACACACACACACACACACACACACACAATTAAAGACCAAGTAAATTTAGCTTTTTATACTTTTGTATTTTTTACTTAAATTCAAATTTAAATGCAGGATTATAACAATATTAATACGATGTGTTACAACACCTTGTTGGAGGCGAGCACCGATGAACAGGACTAGAGTGCGAGGATCAGGTGGAAGACGAAACATGGAAACATATGAAGGCCAAGCGATCGGGGAAACAATCCAAACTGGGCAAGGCAGAGAATCGTAATCCAAAACAGGCAGTAAAAATGAGAATCAGGGAAATCCAAAACACAGACAACAGCTTGGTGAAACGACAGAGTTATGACTGCTGAGCATTTACTTCACAAAGTGCTCAACTTAATGAGGCCTTATATAACCTATGATGAAGCACGGGTGTTAGCACTCAGTACTCTGGCGAACTAGAGCGCGTGCATGGCCGGGAAGTGTAGTTCCCGTCGGCCATGTTTGTAGTTGTCACTGCATTCTGGGAACTGTAGTTGTGAGTTCGCTGCGACGTGACACAATGTGGTACTCTTCTAATGAAATAAATTATCAGACTACTTTTTTCACTACTGATATACATACAGTCGAATTTAGGTGCATGGTTAAATTTTACTTTTCAGTTAACTGGATTAATAAATGTCAACCTTATTTCAAACACTCTGAGCCTGTGAGTCAGAGTTGAGAAGTGGAGAATATTGCGATACACTTTTAGCTGCCTTCAACGCAGCCTAATTGGTAGCCACGCCTTTACAGTGGAGGTAAGATTTTATGATTCTCACTTACAGTTATTTTTGTAAACACATAGCTTTTTCTGTTTATCGGGGTGGGGAAGTTGTTTTAGAGATTGTGGTATGCATATGAACAGAAGCTATTGGTATGTGGGAGACTCTGGGAACTTTCAAGAGATAGTAAAGTTTAAGAACAAATTGAAATCGAGTACAAAATATAATAAACTACAGAATTACTATGGAGTGAACTTGAACTGCGGTAATAATCAAGACAAGTCACTGGAGGGCCTTTATGCCATTTGGTCCCTTGTTAATTCTTTCAGAGAAAAAAAGATGTTAAGGTTGTCATTTATACAGAATATACTTGCATGTAATTTTTAATATAATAGATGATTATATTTAAGGTCTTAATTGTCATGTATAAAGATGAATGAGGTACTAAAACATTACTGTATAGTGGTATTGTATACACTTATTGTTGCCTGTGACTGGAATTATTTTGTTTAACTGATATAATGATGTATTTATAATTTTTTCAATCTTCTCTTTGGTGTCAGAAAATGATGGCACAAAGTTCAACACAGGTATGTGCCTTTACAAAATCTTTTGTACAGTTGTTAGTAACTGTAATAAAATTTTAAGGAGGAATTGCAAATGAAAACATAACGTGATAATACAAATTAATTCCAGATCTGGAATCATTATAAGTTAAGGATTAGATAATAACTGATTCTTAGATCCAGTGTGATTGTTTGTAGAAAGTACTTAAAAAGTAATGCTGTTAGATTAGATACTCAGGTCTGTTAGGACAGCTACATGTATGTAGGCTACAGTGGAGAAGCTTTATTTTACAAGTGGTGGGGATAAAAGTTGTCAGGATGGTAGATGGTTGCAACTGTACAGTTTCCTGGTGTCCCTGCACATTAATAGAGTTATAGACTAGGTTCAGTCTCCGTGATGAATTAATACTTAATACTCCAAATAGAAGGCTAATGAGACAGAGGATTTGTAGATGTCAAAAAGTAATTAGACTTTATTGAAACAATTTTGAAAACAAAGAGTGAAGAAACTCGAATCCACAAGACACATATGCGCCTGCCAAAATAAGGGTCCTTAAATAATAGGATAGCTCCCACCTCATGGGTCTGCCAAAGCCATAGCCCGACCAGGGCAAATAGGATAGTTCAATCACTTATCCTACCGCACGTGCATGCACATGCTCTATGTGGGAAAGCCCGCTAACACAGGAATGACTATATTGGATTTAAGTTCCGTGGACACACCCACCGCACATCACAGCTAACTGCATAACATCAGTTATCTACACTGACTGTATTATTAAAAACCAGACTGTGTATTATTAAACTATTCAGTGTGTAGGTAAGTATGTAGTACATATATGTTTGTAGTTTAAACACTAATTCATTGAGATAGTGGAGCAGAACAGAACAACAGCTCATTTTACAGGCCACTAAAAAAAACCTCCTCATTAGTGTTCACACTGTAGCATCATTCTCACTGGCTGTGGTTTTTAAAAAATATATTTTTCATTAAAACCACACTGCCCTCTGGTGGATCCACAGGGAACCGTCTGGAACTGTTGAGTATTAAAAGTGCTCAATGTTAGATATTTTTAAATAATTGAACAAACCACAGCAATAATAGTGCACAAATAAATGATTTTCAGATGCAGATTGATCACCATGGAAGTGTAATGAAAAAATAAATAAATAATAAAAACCATTTTATATCATGTTTCAAGTTCAATTAACTTTATTGTGATTCATCCACATAAAAATATGAAATACAAAGACCCAGAGTTAATCAGTAAGTGTGTAGCAGAGTGTGAGGCTCGAATAGAGATCGGTGAGTCACACACACTGCTGTTTTTATTAATAATAGTCATTACATAAAACATCCAATCAAATCCAGGACCGTTTATTAGCAGAACTGATTATATAGGAGTAATTAGTCATTGTTGCTTTTTAAACTTATGAAGTTGTATAACAGTAATGTGAATAAATTTGATTTAATTTTATAGAAATGAAATGGTAACCAGTACATTCGCCTCACACCTCCAGGGTCTGGGGTTCGAGTCCTGCCGGGGCCCTGTGTGTGCGGAGTTCACATGTTCTCCCCGTACTGCGGGGGTTTCCTCCGGGTACTCCGGTTTCCTCCCCCAGTCCAAACACATGCATGGTAGGCTGATTGGTGTGTCTAAAGTGTCCGTAGTGTATAAATGGGTGTGTGTGTGTATGTGATTGTGCGATGGATTGTCACCCTGTCCAGGGTGTACCCCGCCTTATGCCCGATGCTTCCTGGGATAGGCTCCAGGTTCCCCATGAACCTGAAAAGGAGTAAGCGGTAGAAGATGGATGGATAATAATAATAACAATAATCATCATCATCTCTCTCTGTGGTCATATCTTCCTCCGATGGGTTTGGCCACACAGAAAGGCAGAAAGTCTCGAGTATACAGCGGCTGTATATTTACAATCCCACTATGAGACATGACATACAGACGCACACACAGACACACACAGTCACTGTCTGTCAGTTGAGTGTGTATATACTGCTATATTGAATAAAATAGTGTTTGAGTGTTTAATGAAATATGACACTTCTGAGTGTATAAAGTCTCTATATATAATATTTTGTGTCAATTTTTAAAAAAAATGCATAACTGAAGATTATATTACAAAATCATGAAAATAATTTTTTGGGGAAAAAAAAGTCAGCCATCTTGGTCATGTGCAGGAGATTTTTCAGTGAGCCAAATACACACAACTGTCTCTATACAGAATGGTGTAAAAAAAAAAACAACCCATCTGGTAAAAACAACCATGCCACGGTTAAAGTCACAGAGATCAGATTTTTCCTCCATTCTGATGTTTGATGTGAACATTAACTGAAGCTCTTGACCTGCATCTGCATGGGTTTATGCATTGTGCTGCTGCCACATGATTGGCTGATTAGATAACTGCATGAATGTGCAGGTGTACAGGTGTTCCTAATAAAGTGGACGGTGAGTGTATGTTCTTCAAAACACTTTGTAATGTTTATTTGTACAGGTTAATGTAATCCATAATCATCTGAGGTTGAGAATTGGAGATCAGAATTTAAAGGTCTTGAACCTGTAAAGAAGTGGAAAAGAGTAAATGATCAGATATTCATCAGATTTATCAGAATAAATTATCAGACTCCTCACAAGAAAAATCAGTGTGTGTGTGTGTGTGTGTGTTTGTCAGTATCTCACTCTAGTTTCTCCAGTTTACAGTGTGGATCCTTCAGTAGATCAGAGAGCAGCTTCTCTCCTGATTCTCCTGGTTTATTGTATTTCAGATTCAGTTCTCTCAGGTGTGATGAGGTGTTTGACCTCAGAGCTGAAACCAGAGCAGCACAACCTTCACCTGTAATACTGCAGCCTACCAGCCTGTAGAGAGATCAACAATTATAGATCAAAATACACGCTAACACACACACACACACACACACACACACACACACACACACACACACACACACACACACACACATAAAAAAAAACACAAGGAGGAAACCAAAGACAGATTTGTGTTTCAGTTGAAGCTGTAAAAATGTCTGTCACTTCAAATGAAAGAAAAAAAGTTAATAAAGCACTGTGACATTTTTCCACATTCTGGGGACAATTTCTGGTAGACCGAACTTTTGAGGATGAGCAGACATACACACTATTATTCTGGTATTTCTAAATTGTAGGTACTTGTGAACAATCTGGGGACGCAATTTACAAACAATTGGGAAGGTGCTATAATGCATATTTCCAAGATAATTGAATAAGTCACATGAATAACAACAGGCCTTTCATTTTTAATCTTAAACATTTTGCCATTTGTAATGCAGTATTTTTGCACAGATAGTATTTTCAGGCAATTACTAATTAACACTCAAAAGTTTGCCACAAATGAAATGTAAAAAAGTAGTAAAAAATAAAACTAAATATTGTACAATACAATACAAAATACCAACCATAAACTTAATAATAATAATAATAATAATAATAATAATAATAATAATAATAATAAACTAAAACTACCAATGATCTGTGCAAATAAAACCAAATGAAACCATGCAGACATTTTTCTGGGTTACATTTTTTTCTTTTAAGGGCACTGATTCTATTCTTTACAAAGAACTTAACGGACAACCAATCCCTGCCTTTCAGTGCAACAGGCTCAGCTTTTTTACAAGCCTCACAATGTTTTTTTCCTGGCACTGTGCAAGTTTATCAGACAATACCTTTGGGAACAGATGTGGTACTGGTTGGTTCTGTTGCTTGCTCAGATGAGGTTTCTTGGGCTTGCTCTGTAGATGGTTTCAGTTCTGGCTCAATATCTACTTAAACACAGAACAAGTACACTCTTTTTGAATGCATCCTAAACGATTAAGGACACCTCATAATAATAATAATAATAATAATAATAATAATAATAATAATAAACAACTACAGGTTGTGCATTTTCTGAAGAATACAGTGATTGTAGACCTTAAAATGTGGTCACTATGGTGTTGCTAGGTGGTTGTGGATACAATTATAAACGTTAAGATGCTATCTACATGTACCAAGCCATTAAGGATTACATAAAGGCTAACCTTCCATCTCCCTTTCCCGCTTCCTTTCCTGGTTCTGGCACACCTTTCGCCCATCTTGGGTTAGTTGTCGGTTAGTTGGGTTAGTTGTCAATCTTACAAAGCCGTACTGCCTCTGCCCATACGCCTCTTCTTCTCCCTAATCACTATCCTCACTATCTGAGTCTCTTGCGTTTATGACTTCTACACTACATTTATCGGGATGGGCTGTTAAAAGATCTTGATGTGCCCGAGGGAGACTTCCTAGAGCGATGTGGCATGGGGCTTCATAGTAAATTGGCAACTGGAGAAGCCATTGCCTGAATACACTGGTTACTGTAATTGTTTGACATTCAGAACACTGTAATTTTTAAACAAACATCGGAAGGTTGACAACAGTCTTTTACTGTCCTTTTTCCACGCGGATGGTCTTCAACCCAGGTGCTTTACGCACCGTTGAGGGCCACCCATAGGGAGAGGTTAGGCTAGCACTTTCACCTAGGGCATGGCTCATCTCATCTTCTTCTAACTCTTTCTGTAGTGCTGGATACTTTATGGAAGGGTCTGGCCGATTTGCAACGGTCCTTTTTCTCAATCAGGTTTCATACAGTCGATCAATTCTTTGGATATTTATGTACAAACACAGCCTTTCGTACTCTTTGATGTTGCACTGACCATTGTCGTACTGTCACTGTTATGTATCCCCACAGGTGTTGGTCCTCTTCATCTACACCCAATCCCTCCTCTGTGGATTCAATTTGTACGATAGCTTATTCCGGGGTGGCTTTCAATAAGTCCAGGACTGTTTTGTGTTCTCGCACAGTATTGCCAGAGCTATGCAGGTAAAACGTGCAGGGTAACCGTAGAACCGAATGCAGTGCGCCAGAGTCTGGTTGTCCTGGACTAGTATACCAGAATACAGTCATGTTGGAAAGACCCGCTTTTTTCTCGGATAGGCCCTTTCCGGCCTCTACCTTGTATTAGCGGGAACTGTGTGTAATCTCCGTCTCTTTATGTGTGCTGTGCTTGCAAATGTAACATACTTGTAACCGTCAGACTGTATCACTTGTATCACTTCTACACATCGTCTTCCGCCTCTTTTGTCTCGCTGTTATTTGCATTAGTGGGTTCTGTGTTTGAGGTAACAGGAACTGTCAGGTCAGCAGCAGGAACATATGGGCGCATATCGACGTACACAGCCTCTGTTTCATTGCCCTGGCTCTGTCGTCTGCACACAACCACCCCCCGTTGAGGCAGAAACGCCTCACCCAAAACGACGTACTGGCCAGAAATGTTATTTGTAGTAACAGCGGACACGGCCAATTTGCGAGTGCAAGGTATAATGCAACAGGTAATGAAGGCAAGTAGCAGAAACAACGCCAGCAGCGCAGTGCCAATACGAGCAATCATTGCCATCCAGCTGCCCGACATCATCCAGGAGAGCCAGGATGGAAGTAGCGCATCACCTTGACCCGAGTTGGCCACATGCTCCCTCTGTAAGGCTTGCAGGCGGGCGAGTACCTTGCACAGGGCCCCCCGTTCACCCGTGTGGAGAGGAATAGCTGCACAGCACTCGGGGCCAATCATTGTACAGACCCCCTCCTCAGGAGCCCTCATTTGGTCAAGGGCAAAGGGATTCTGGGCCGCCATTAGAGATGTTGCATGAAGTTGGTCCCGGATAAGGCCCAGAGCGCCCAAAGTGTAGTTAATGAACCTCTGCTGGTTGTACCACAAATAGTTAATCCAGGTGGTGTTACGAAGAACCTGTACTCCAGGGAGCAGGGTGGCGGCAAACCCACTTCCCACCGACCCCATGGCCTTGTATTTCTCCGGGACATTCACAGGAGCACCTGCCCAGTTCAAGGTGACCACCATGTCGGCTGTCCAGTCCGTGTAATTCATGGTATCCACATCTTTAAGGTACTGACTCCAAAGCGCAGCATCACGGTGCGTGCGGGAGCGTGAAAGAGGAGGAGGCCCAGGGGGGTCAGGCAGTACGATGACACGCGTCTTCCCATCAAGTTGGACAGGGGCGCAACACCCCTGCCATTCAGGTGGTAATGTTTGACGGACCCGGTCCCCCCTGCAATACCAGAACACATCCGCCACCGCCCGGGTGCCGAAAACCAGGTCCGGTATAGGGATATCAACCCATGCTGGCAGTGCACTAGAATTGTCTGTCGTGGAGTTATGAGACAGACGTATGGGAATACGCAAATCTTCCAAGGGGAGGGTGAAGTTGCAGCGGGCTGATAGATTACCGACGTCATAGATGCCGAATGGTGAGCACACACACAAGGGAAAGATCGGGGGTAACTCCTGGTGGACAGACACAAAAGCAGCATCATGCGTTTGTAGCAGCTGAAACAAACACAAGGCACTGGCATTCCGCATCCAGTCAGGGCCATAGTCCATGGAAAGAGATCCCAGTAAACAGACTGTGGGACACAGGAACTGTTCTGTATATGGAGCAGAGAGACATTCGGCGATGTCACCTAGGGGAAACATGAGATGCGGCGCAGGTGCCCGGTCATGGCAGACCAGGCACGAATGATCTGTGACAGCCCTGGCAGTGTAGAATATCCAGGTGAGGTAGAGGTTAGTTTGATCCTCAGTCAAAGGTGCGTCGGCCATAGACATAGAGTAACGTTGCAGTTTCATGAAGGCATCGGCATGAACAAGTTGCACAGCCATGGGGACAGAAGCCTGATGAGAGAATACAGAAGTCTCCGGCTCGCGTGTAACACAAGCAGCGGCCGTACAACGAAAAGTGAGACGGGACAAAGCACCAAATGCATTCGAGGGGACGGGGTGTGACTGATTGAAGCGACACCACCAACTCGTCGGGATCCCCGTGACCTTGAGGTGACCGATAGTAAGGTTCAGGGAGTAGTAGCCGGCTTCATAGAAGGCCACATGTGGGCTACCACGAAGCATGGATGCCTGATAGGCGAGTGTAACCAAGTTCAGAGCACAAAACATCTCGCGGGAATGAACAGTCGACAGAGTGGCTATATACAGGAGTGGAACCTCCACTATGGACCGAGGGGTCTGCCAACCCCGTCAGGTCGACCCTGATAACGTGACGTAATGCGATGTGTCCCGAGGCTGTCTATTTTTTGGCCAAACATAGATGATGAAAGAATGTCCTTCTTGAGGCGGTCTGCCAGGCGTTTCGCTGGGTCATCGTCGAGGTCACCTAGTGAGATACGACCCCCTCGTGCGTTTCTCTTGCGTCATCGAGGTGGTCTCGGTGTGGGTATGCCAGGGGGGAGTAATGCGGTAGTGACAGGTACATTGGCCCCAGGTGACATGGTACTTGTCGGGGTGTAACTACATCCGGGGGTGGAAACATGAGTGTCTTCAGGCTTGTGGAAAGGTGCACATACAAGCAAAAGAGCCATAGTCAGTCCAGCCACCAGGACCACAGCCCATACTACAATGATAGCCTTGTCATTGCTCATGAGTCTATATGGAGGAGCCGCCATCCGGGAGCTCGGCATGATCGTGTACAGGGGAGGGTCCTGCCGTGCTGTCCGAGAGTAAGGCAGGGGGACTTAATTCGCCCAAATCCGTGAAATCTATAGTCTCGTATGGTACGGATGACTGGACAGGTGGGTTGGCCAAACTTTGTACTATAGAGGCCAAATCAGCTGAGATAGAGTGCAAGTCTTCAATCTCCATGGGAGGAATCGGCCGCGTTTCCTGGCTCGCTGGTGCCCCCTCAACTCCGGATGGGCCAGCTGCTTCCCCAACTGTAGTGAGCTCGTCGCTGGACCAGCCTTCGCCGGGACTGGAGATGGGGCTAGGGGTCTGTCAATCTGCCCGTCTCTTGGTCTGTGCCCTTGTACCTTGCGCCGGACTATGGTCTTCTTCAGCACCACTATCACTGTCCGTGCTGGAGTCAGTAGCCGAGTAGTCAGGAGGCTGGGCCGGGTGAGTCTTTCCTGACGCTGAGGGCTGCTCTCCAGGGGGTAACGGCTGTTCGTCAGTTGATTCACGAAGTAGTGGTCCCTTGCCAAATCCTCCTCGGCTACAGTGGTTCAAATGATACCAGTGGGGTCGTCCTGCTACTTTGACCGCCGTCGGGGTGGCAGCCACTACTTCAAACGGCCCTTCCCTTCGTGGCTCTAGAGAGTTCTTTCTCTTGAAGACCCGAATCCAGACATGATCTCCTGGATCGATCTGCCTCACCTGCGGCACTTCCTCTTGAAAGGGAATAGCATCCCATATCATTGTCCGCATTCCACTGAAAGGTACAGGATCTATTGCCGGGTCATCCAGGGAGTCGTCTATACCGGCTGTTTTCAGAATCTCTTCAGTGCGTCCTTTTCCCACAGTTTGACATAGAATGGCTTTAATGTCCCCCACAGCCAGGTGTTGCCCCGCTGTTTTTTCTTAAAACGGTGTGATCCATTTCTGACCTCCTTCACACATGCTGGGTAACCTTTGTATTAGTCCAGTCAGATCCATGAAATTCCATGGAGTGTACTGTAATGTTTTTCCCTTAACCATCAAGGGATATTGCGTTATTAATGACTCCCCTGGTCTGTTGCTCACATATTCCCCTTTGGTAAGATATCTGCGGTGTTTGAGTGGAGGTTTCAGGTTTTTTCGGTCTCTCAGTTGCCTCCCTTTCTTATCTTCCTCTTCCTCTGATGTTTCTCCCTGGGTCCCTTCATACTCGTTCTTACTGCTCTTGTCGCTTTCTGCCATACTCTCTCGTTCGGCATTCCTTCTATTTTCCGTATCCAATTCTGCCACTGGCTGAAATCGATCCCTCCCTTCATTTCCCCCTACCGGTTTCCTGTAACTTCTTGAATTCTTCCACTTGTTGGGTCCTTAACCCTGCGACTACTTCTGCCACTTGCTTAGACTGATTGGCCACCTCCTCCATTCTATTCATTGTTCCTTCATCATATATGATCACTTCTTCCATTCTCTTCATCCGGTCTTCCATTTCCTCGTCATCTGATCCCAGGTAGGGATTTATCATAACATCCCCCTCCAGCCTCACCTTTCTTCCTTTTCCTTTCATCCATCTTTTCTCTACTACTCTATCCCATGCTCCATCCTCAAAGTCCTGTCATCCCTCATTTCTTCGGACTTCCTTTCCCCCTTGGTCCCCTTCCCTTTCTTCTCTTTCCTGTTGTTCCTTTCCCCCTCTTTTAATCTGAACACTAGGCTTCAGGGTGCTGGTAGGCCCTCCCCCATAACTCATTCCTAGCCTAGGGGCACCCTCGTTTTTCACTTCTTTTAGGTACCATTCCACCCTTTTCTTTTGTGCTTGTTCGTGTTGCTTCGCCTCCCGTAGATACTGCTCACACCTGTCCCTTTGTTCTTGTTCCCCTTGCCTCCCTTATTGGCTCTTGACGTAATCTTCCACCATTTTCTGCCTCCCTCTGTCCTCGACGTCTGGCATGCTAAAGTCCATACTCCACTCTCATACTACACAGGTGGCTCTGTGTAAGTTTCTTCTGCCTTCCACTTTTTCAGCCACCATTTGATCTCCTTGGGTTGATGTAGTTTTCTTTTGCAATCCTTTGAAAACTCCTTGCATTTCTACTTCCGCTTCTTCCCATTCCTTCTCTTCCCGTAATCCTGTTTCCAACAGTGGGTATATTCCCGTCGGCGGGTTCTTTTTCCTAGGTTTTATCTCAGGTTTAAATTGGGGGTTGTATGGGGCGGGGGTCCGCGCTCTCCCTGCTTTTCGGCTTGGGGTACCACGTCCCTTTTTTTGCTTTCTGCTTCTTTTTCAATCTTGGATCTTTCTTTTTCCACCGTCTCCTGCACCTTTCTTGCTATCTCTTTTTCCATTCTCTCTTTTCTCTCCCTTTCGTCCGCTTCCTCTTTCTCCTTCCATGCCTTTTCTCGGTCCATTCTTTCTCTTCCTTCTCGGTAAAACCAGTCTACTATCTTTTCTTGTTTGACTTGTTTCTCTCTCGCTTTTTGTCCCTTCTTTTGTTCTCCCCAAATGACAATTCGGTCCTTCATCTTTTGACACTCTTTCTCTTCAAACGTGCCTGTCTTAGGCCATTTCCATAGTCCACATGTCTTCTCGTTCCATTTTTTGCAATAATGTCTAATATCTTTTTCATCCGTCTTATGTTTTTCCACAATAATGTCCAGCACCGTCCTTCCCTTTTCTGTTTCAGCAGCCATACTTGGCAACCAATTGCGTTCTCTTATCTAGCTGCTACTGTTCCACCCTCCTTTTTATGCATCCTTTTTTCCTTTTCCCCTTCCTCTTCGTTTTTTTCGGCCCAGCTTTTGTTTTCTCTCGACTGTATACTACAATGCTCACACGTTATTATACATTTTACACATAACACATTTCACATTTTTCTTCTGACTTTCCCTAATTTCAAAACACTTTTTATTTTTACTCATACACTCACCGGGTATTACTCTACCCAGACCTGAGCCCAGGATTTATACCCCTCTAAGCAGACCTGGACTCACTCCAGCGGTATCAGGGGTCCCCACCAAGCAGTCACCACCCTTTACGTGGCCGGTATCTGGGGTTGTGAGGCCTCACCACCTGCCTCTATTGCAGACCTGAATCTATTTATTCAGCGGTATCGCAGGACTTTCACACATGCACTTTAAACACACATTTCACTTTTTCTCTGTTACAGCAAATCAAGCACTTTTCATGACACATCATCTTTTGCCTTTTCTCACTCACTTCCTTAAACTGTGTCCCAATTACAATACAGTATACTTAAAGTGGGCTCTTTGGGAGACCAACTCTATCCTTCCTCCGTCCCCTGGGGCCTGACCCGAGTGACAGCAGAGTATCTAAGCCAGGACTTTGTTTAAACGGGTGCCTGTCGTACCTTTTCCCTATACGGCCTTTTTGCTGTCCCTCGGAACCAAGTCCCACAACCTGGATTCAGGATATTCGGATCTTAGCCCAGTCTCATCTGGGTCGCCAAAACGTGGAACAATTCTCTGTCCACTATACAATACAGATAACACAAGTTAAGAATTTTCTCAGCAAAGATATACTCACGCTAGTTCAGTTGAGTCTTCATTCAGGTTTCAAGAAATACCACACAGAATCAGTGAGTGAGGAAAAGCAAAAGGTCCAATTTTTATTTAGCCCATACACATGAGATCCAAACCGTTTGAGATATCCCAAAGAGTGATCTGCCTAGCCTGGAGCAGGGCTCCCCTTTTATACAATTGTCCTATGAGCCTCCGCCCCTTGTTCTATTTTCAAATACCAATATGTTTAGCTATTCTTGCCCCCCGTTCCCCTTATGTCCATATTTGTATAGGTTCTGACAACCCTTATATTACATTATTACTCTTTTTCAGCAACCCTTATAATCGTGTTTTATTCATTTTCTTAACCCCTTAGGTTCCTATTTCAGTCTTTTCCCAATCCCCTTAAATTCGACCTAGCCCAGTTTGGGTTTTTTAAAACCGTACTTCCCGTTTTGTTCAACACTTGGCTTCCGGCCGTTGGACAAAGAGGATCTCTGTTGCTGCACCTTTGGCTATTTTTTTCCATTAATTTGAACATGGGTGAGTGTTTTAGACTTCTGACTGTGACTTGTTTTACTTATTCTTTCTCCCGGTGTTGTTTCCATACATCTTTTGTCCCCCGCCTTCTATGTGTGTGTGTGTGTGTGTGTTTTCATAGACCTATAGATAGCTCCCCGCTTTTGCCTCATTCCCTTCCTTTTTTGGTGGTCCATCTGCTACTTAATGCTGCATGTTATTTTGGCTACTAGTGACCAGGTGCACATGGTGAATGCCCTCCTTCACATGCCTCTCTATGTCTCTTGGTATGCAGCTCACAACGCAGGACTTGGTTTCCTATTTGCTGCTCTAAAGGGACTGGAGGGCTTTGATCTCAACACTAGATACCAGCTGTCCCACCTATTTGCGGACCTCGCTCTTCTGGTTGATGTCTTACGCACTCCCTCTACAACATCCACTTTTCCTCCTCCTCTACGATATCGGCTGAGCCCAGCTGCTACCCTTGTTGATGCCTCTACTCAGACAGGTCCTGTCATCAATACGCCCTCTCTGTTTTCTGCTGATGACTACGAGGCAATGGATTCCCCCAGTACTGACTATTCTGATGACCCGCTGAGCCCAATTCCCTCACCAAGGCATACTCGTTACCATCCATGCTTTTTGTCCCTCCTACTCTCCTACCAGTCCCTCTTATTCTCCTACTAGTCCCCCTTATTCCCAATAAATGTGATGACAGACTACTACCCTCCGTGTCCTGTGGTTATTTCCTTTTTCTTTATCTGATATACTAAATTATTTACAACAATACCATACTTGCCCTATCAATAGATAAAACCTAGTTTGGAGCCACCCACATCACAGGCTTTTCACTGGAGTAGACACCCATCTTATCTGGTGTTTCACCGAATTAAGCCTACACCACCACAAGAAGGATCAACAGTAATAAGCCCCACTGGCACCAGAAATGCATGCTCAGTGCCACTGGTTACACCACTCTACCAGTCACTTTCCGGCAAAAACAACACCATGAAGACAAAAACACCCAAACACACAGGAGTGCTTTTCATAGGCTCTGTATATAAGAGTGTAAAGCTCACCTTCTTCATCTGATTCATTCTCTGTTCCTGACAGATCCCTTGACAAATCTGAATTCTGAACAAGTATAGCTTCTATTTAAACAACAACGATAATATAATATGACAACACATAAATCTGTATGTTAATCATTTACATTCCGAAACTCCATTCAACATACCATCTGGATCAATGTCAATTTCGTCTAGGTTCTTTCCACTGAACTCCCCAAGTCTTCCTGTCTCTAATGCCATCAAAACTTTGCTTATCTTGGCCAGCTGGAGAGTCCTTCAGGAATTCTGTAATATTCTCTGTGTACGCTCACATCATGCCCTAAAAAGTCAGCCATCCAATTCTGTATTATTGAGATTCAGAACTTTGGACCATGTTGCTATGTGTTTACGGAGCTTAGTCGATGAAAGTGCCTTTGGGTACTTTGCTCCACATTCTGTTGCAAAGACAATCTGATCCCCTGAGGTGTGACAGTGCTGTCGTGCAAACATGTAAATGTTTTCAGAAGGAATTCCACATTTTTCTCTTTTTTTTTTCCCAAGAAGTTCCATATTTTTCTGCATTATAGGTGTTAAAAGAACTGGAACCTTCCGTCCTCGGTTTCCACGTATTTCAAGTCGAGTAAAATGATGGCAGAGTTTCTTTTCAAGCTCCAACAGTGCAAGAGCAATGTCTTTGTGCAAGTCATCTGTGTTTCTGCTGATGCTATTAAAGGCATTTTTGAGAAATCACCCTCTCTTCTACGATTGAAGAGGATAGTCTGAGCCAGAGTAACCTTTGCAAGAAGTGTCCAGTTCTTGGAGGAAGCATCTGCTGATAGTTTCTGAAAGTAATCTTCTTGCTTTTGATCAAGATACAAGTGTAATGTTTTCACATCCTCAGTAAAAGGAAGAATAAGTGGAACATTCCACTTCATTTCTCTCTGTGTCCGGAGTGCATGTGATATCAGTTCGCTCCATCTTGCTGCATACATGTCTGAAAACTCGTGCGCATTTTCTGCTCTTTCACTGTCCTGATCCATCATTGCTTGAAATGAGACCAAAGAAGCAATCTTCTGTAAGCTATGACCAAGCTTCAATGCAAGGGATGGTCGTTGGAATGTGCACTTTTCTTCATCATAACCGCTGGCATTTCTGTCAGCAGTGATGGCATGCATGAAGTTAGCTGGGTCAACAAAATCCTTATGTTACACAAAGGAGTAACTTCCCTCACTGTAATTAACAATCTTCCAACTTCCCTCATTTTCTGTCGAATATAATCATGTCTGAGCCTACTCTGTTGTAAAAATACTCTCCTAATCTTCTTATGTACAAATCTGTTTTAATGGCAAGTACCACCTTGTCATGGGTCATGTTACTGAAAAGTTTCCACAGGCCAGCACTAGTTCCAGGAGGTGCAGGTTCCATATAAGCACTTTGTGAAAGCACTCTGTTCTTTCCTGGTTTGGGATGGGAGTGATAATTTTTGCTCAGTTTACACCGTTTTATATGACACCAGAGAAACTTTCTAGCAAAGAGCCCTTGGCAGTTGCAGCAGTGCACAAGGGTATTGAAATCACAATCTTTTCGTGGCTTCTTACAAGGTACAAGCTCACCTTCTCTATGCTGTACAACTTCAGCACTATGTGCAAAATTCCCCCTGTTCCTGTGGTGATCTAGCAAGTTTTTCCTTTCTTTTGAACCTTTTGGAAAACTCAAAGCTTTCTAAACTTCAGACTCAGTGCTATGAAACTGCTCTGAGTGTCTTGACATTTTTGATAGTGGTTTGCTGCAAAACAAACAGTACTGTTTCTTATCATACACTCTCACTTTACTAGTTGGCTTTGAAACTCATCTGAACAAAACAGAGCTTGACTGGTCAGATACAACTTCAGATTCATTGGAAACTGTAGCACTAGACTGACCAGTGCTAGGACTGAGTAAAGGACATCTTTTTGTCCTTTTCCTTTCAGAAACTGAAATCACATGACTGCAGGCACTTTCATCTGAGCACAAGACTCAGGGGCATATTCATCTTCACTATTTTCCACACTACTGATGGAGCACGCATAATGGCTGTTTACCTCATCAAGCTAAAAAAAAAAACAATACAACTTTAATATGAACAGTAATTAAAAAGGTCAGAAAAGTGACAATTTATCCAACCTGAGGAGTGCTTGTTTCCACTTGTGACTGCGGTATACAATACTGGTCACCAGCAAACGTTTCAACTGGCACCTGCTGAGTTAAAAAACAAACAAATGGTAGAATACAAAACATAATGAGACTTCAAACGATTTCATATTTAAAATACATTAGTGGAAGATAAGTGGGGGGAAAAAAATGGCCTTTTGGTTACATTTGAACTTTTCTTAATAAGCCAGCAAAGCTAATTTTGACACATATTGCATAAAGCTATAAAAACTAAATTTTCTTGCCTGAACTAAGACTGCACACTTTTGCTGCCAATCATCTCCAGCAGTAAGATCAGATTCCAGATCATGACTTTCTTCACCTATTATACTTATCACCTGAAACCACCCCAAATCACAATTAATCCTAAAAGTACAATTAATTTATATAATTAAAATGGCACTGTATTAATTAAATAAAAGTGAATGTGTAGAAAACAAGGGTTTTGCTAAACAAAGATAAACACACGTAACTGTATTGTGGGGCCCTGGTGTAAAGTTTCATGTTAAAAGACAGTGTGGGGACCCAGTGTCTTTGAAAACACTGGTATAGTGCAATGTACATTGTGGGGACTTAACGTTTACGATGTTATAAAATACATTAAAAAAGCAGTTCCATGCCTGATTACAGAATGAAGACTCATGCTGTGAATGTTGGGTGCAATGATGATCATCTCCAGAGGCAACATCTGACTCCAAACAATTACTGTCCACCTCTATTCCACTTTCAGTCACCTGAAATAGGCAAAACAGTCACTAATAAGCCCAAAAGTAAAAGTATGTTGGTATACCATAACTAAGCTGAACAGTGCAAAGTTGTAGAAAGTATTTTAGGCTAAAACACACCAAGCAAAGAAGATATCTGTAGAAAAAAAGAGAATATTTTTAAAAAGGCATCTTGTGGGGACCTGGTGTACATTGTAGAGACATAACGTTTACCATGTTAAAAAATACATATAAAAAGCCGTTTCATACCCATGTACACTAATAATCCCATTTGCTAGTTTAACCACACATTTAACATACTGCAATAAAAAGGACAGATTGCAGAACAGAAAAATGGGCAGAAAACTAATAACCTGAGGTTTTTTTAAAGAGCTTTCCATGATCCTGGATTCAGCTAAACTTTCAAGTTACAAGCAAGTGTTGGTAGTAAGGGTTACAAGATTGGACACACAAAGATAGCATAGGGTGGACCGTGAACGCATTTTACAAAGCAATGAACAGCACCTTTACAGAACCTAGGTCCAGCCGTTGGGTCAGCAGGCCAAGAGCAGTAAACTGATAGCAGTGAAAGCGATTGCTAGATGTTATTTAGGTACTCTAGAGGCTGGTCCCAAAAGAGATCAACACAAATGGAGGGTACCTAATACTGGCATAACACTATGTGAAATGGAGCTGTGGAACAGCAACAGTAAGAGAGAAATAGCTTCTGTGCAGCAGAGTTAAGGAGTTTGAGGCAATGAGATTAGTATTCGTAGCACAATGAAGGTGCCGCGTTACAGCTGAAAAAAAAAAATAGCATTAGAAAAAAAGTGCATTGCTGAGGTACAAGACTGTGGTCAGAGACATCCCTCAGCATCATTAATGGGGCGCTAGAAAAGAAATAGTTGGAGTAAAGTAAATTAGGAGTAGCAGTCAAACAACATAACTAAGGCGCAGTGATGCACTGGTGTCGCTGCTGAGTAGTTAGATGAGAGGGCATATTGTAGCAGCGCTGACATGGATCTGAAAATGAAACATTTACAGTATACAAAACCAGGAATATGACACGCATAACACAGACCAGTCACCACGTGGCAGTGAAGCAGTGGCTGAGAAGGTAGGAGAGGGGGCATCTTGCAACAGTATTAAGGCAACCCTGGTAAAAGTACATGAATTTAGGTTTGGAAAATACATAGCACAGCTGGGGTGCAGCTCTGAGATGGATGAGTCAATGAGCATAGTCTGAAAGAGAGAAGCTCAAGAGGTTAGCAAATGCATAGCCTGGTTGAGGTGTGGAATCTCATAGCGTTGTCATGGTTGTAGTACATGAGGTAGGTGAGCAAAGTCCACAGGAGAAAAGCAGAAGGTGTTAGTATATGCATCGCAAGTTTAAGGAGCAGCACTGCATCAAGCTCATAACTGAGCACTCCATTGCCTACATTGGCAGAATACATTGTGCAGACATAGCATTTACTGTTTGGAACTCGCATGAATAAAGCAGTTTAATTACATGGATGTGGGAAGCAGATTTCTGTTGTGAATGTTGGGTGCACTGGGTAACATCTCCAGAGGTACCACCCGACTCCAGACGATTAGTGTCTGTGTCCATTCCATACTTTGTCCACTGATAATAACACAATAACACAATAACAGTCACTGTTAAATATAAAAGTAGAGGGTAAATCCTGTTACAGAAACAGCATGTAGCATGTGAGCAGTGCCATATAGTGCCTGATTGGCACTGTTCTAAGCATCTCTAGACACTCTACGTCCATCCCTAGACACTCTACAAGCTCAGAATATCAGTTTATTCTTCAACTACAATGTTATGTAATGGAGTAACGCTGTAAAAACACATATACATTCACTATTTGGCATCTAATTATCCAAGATTGCTATAAGAAGTAACATTCTTACTTTACTCCTCCAGGGACAATCAGCATTTCCATAATTATATGTGGCCTCCTCTAAAGGTGTTATGTCTCTTAAAGCAAAAAGGCACAAATGGGGCTTTCCTTTCACAATGATTCTCTTCATTTTGCAGTTGGGATTAATGTGATCATCATTAACCAGTCTTCCAAGAGTGCCATCATCCCTTGCAGCATCAATACTGAATTTGAACAAAACAGAAGACATTTATTTAGTGACCAACAAAAATAAAATCTTTAAAAAATAATAATCATATTTTAAGTGTATAGCTGCAGAATTAAAAACCCCAAATATAACAAAACATTAAATACTTTGTCACAGTGACACTCAGTACGTTTACATGCACAACAATAATCCACTCTTAACCCGATTAAGACAATACTCTGATTAAGAAACTAGCATGTAAACAGCAATTTTTAATTACCTTAATCTGGCTAAAGTCATACTCGAAGTAAACACAAAACGAATTAAGACATGTGGAATATTCCTGTTTTAGTCACATTATCGGGGTGTATTACAGACATGTACACACCTTAATCACACTATTAACATCATGGGAGTTTTCACCACATTTTGTGACAGGACACGTACACACGGAGGTGCTCAACCGTTTTACGGCAAACAAGAGAGCATGGCTGCATCCCAAACCGCGCACTTACTACAGTATATAGAAGGTGAGATACATATATATCAGCTGCTATATAGTAGATAAGTACGCAGTTTGGGACGCAGCCCACGGCTTCAAGCAGTCGTATATTTACATATATAGCATGACTAATAAACTGCACTTGAAGCTTTCGTGAAATTAACACCCAAAACAGTACACGGTACCATAACGAAGACCAACTGTATGTCGATACGTGAAATTCTGGAGGGACGTCGGACGGCGTGGCGTGGGGACGTAATGACGTGTGCCGTTAATCGATTTATGTTCTATAACGTGTATTATTATCTACAACAATACGTATATTGAATATCTATAACAATAATTAGATTACTGCTGTCCATGTAAACGTAGTCAATGTTGTTCATAATAATAATAATAATAATAATAATAATAATAATAAGTCTCCACAGTTTCCTTCTTCCTCTTTTAAGTAATGACGAGTCTTCTAAACTCTACAGAATGTGTCTACAACTCACACCTGATCATGCATTTTGAGTTAATGAACATGGCATTTTGTTAAATAGAAATAGTAGTGAACTAATAAATGACTACAAAGCACAGTATAGCTGTCCTGTGTAAAACAGGTGAGGATATGTGAGGCATATGGAGCTGGATAATCGAAATGCTACTGGATATAAAGGTCATGTCTGACGCGTGATTCAGGTGAGCTGCGCATCAGAAACGCAGCACAGCAGTTCAGGACCCTCATTCTAATCGAGTGGCACTGTGCTGCGTTTATGATGCGCAGCGCACCTGAATCACGCGTCAGATGAATGCGGATACACAATTAACAAAAGAAAAACACTCGAAAGGCATATGATAAAAACTATTAAAATACTTTTTTTTTCTGATAACGGACAATATTGTTGTTAAACGCGATTCAGAACCGAGGTGAAGCACAGACTAAACTGTGAGCAGGTATTTAGAAATGGCGCCCGCGCGACCAAAACATCGGCGCTGCGGATATATGTTAGCTTTCTCCGGGTGTAAATATTATGCACAGTAATAAACTGTTAATAAACTGATCTAATCTAATATCATTCTCTCGAGTCGATTTCCCCTCAGACCTTGTCTTAGTGAAGGGAAAACTTTTTTTTACAGATAAACTTTAACCGTGCATTTAAAACCCCCGCAGCTCATACCGCATACACTACCGAAATGGATAAAGAAATATATAGGAGTACTCACGTCCAGAATTTATCGTGCCAGATGAAGTCGAACATAAATCCTTTCAGGTTGTTGTGGTAAACTCGGTGTCTTCTGTTACTTTCCAGAGAGTTGATGAGCTCTCCTCTGTATTCTAGCACGAACTCTCCTTTAGTGAAGTGCGTCATGGTAAACACTCCCCTGCCTTGTTTAGGAATAACAAAGCATGCTAACTAACCTACTGTTTTATCACCATAAGTCCAACTTTATTTATTTATATGGTTATCCAAAGTGACTTACAAATGAGGAAATACTGGCAAATTATTGGTTATTTATTCATTCTTAATATTATTAGGTTTATACTATAATAGTGACAATAAAATAAACACAATGTGAGAGTGATGATCTGACCTCAGTATCTCCAGTGTACAGTGTGTGTGTGTGTGTACCTCAGTATCTCCAGTGTACAGTGAGTGTGTGTGTGTGTGTGTGTGTGTGTGTGTACCTCAGTATCTCCAGTGTACAGTGTGGATCCTCCAGTCCAGCAGAGAGCAGCGTCACTCCTGAATCCTACAGGTTATTGTAACTCAGGTCCAGTTCTCTCAGTCTGGAGGAGTTTGATCTGAGAACTGAGGACAGAACTCTACAGCTTTCCTCTGTGAGATCACACCAACACAGCCTGGGAGAGAAATGATGATATATCAGAACACTGACATCTAGGATATTGAGGATCAACACTGTCAATACTTTCAATGTGGATATTTCCTTTAAAAACTGAAAACTTAAATGTCAATACTTAATGTGTTTATTTATTTATTTATTTATTTGTTATTAAAAGAGTGTGACCTTTCTGCCATCTGCACACATGCAGTCAGAGAGAGATGCACAAATGAGAGAGAGGAAGAGATTAGAGTAATTATCTGATTAGAGTAATTACTGACGAGCATCATTCAGTCAGTTCACTCTTAATCTGTATGTAAAGAAAATGTATTAAACATAAACAAAAATAAAATTCTACTGTATGTAATGATGTTCTCTTCAATACGCTCCTCATTCTCTTCACATACAGATTAAGAGTGAACTGACTGAATAATGATCGTCAGTAATTACTCTAATCAGTACCATTAGTGTTATATTAAAATAATAAACACTGCACTAATAAATTAAGAATAAAAGATACCTACATAGCTTTTCTGGAGACTTTGACCACTGGCAGCAGATTCAGAAGACATTCATCTGAAGAGTCATATTTCCTCAAAACAAACATATATTATATAATTATATATATATATATATATATATATATATATATATATATATATATATATATATATATATATATATAACATAAACAAAAATAACAATCTACTGTATGTAATGATGTTCTCTTCAATACGCTCCTCATTCTCTTCACATACAGATTAAGAGTGAACTGAATGAATAATGATCGTCAGTAATTACTCTAATCAGTACCATTAGTGTTATATTAAAATAATAAACACTGCACTAATAAATTAAGAATAAAAGATACCTACTCAGCTTTTCTGGAGACTTTGACCACTGGCAGCAGCTTCAGAAGACCTTCATCTGAAGAGTCATATTTCCTCAAAACAAACTCATCCAGATCCTCTTCTGAGTTCAGTAACACAAACACCAGAGCTGACCACTGAGCAGGAGAGAGTCTGACTCCACTGAGACGACCGTCACCTCCTCTGTTCAGGTAATGTTGGACTTCCTGCACTAGAGAATCATCATTCAGTTCATTCAGACAGTGGAACAGATTGATGGATTTCTCTGGAGATGGATTCTCCCTGATCTTCTTCTTGATGTACTCGACTGTTTCCTGTTTGCTGTGAGAACTGCTTCCTGTCTGGGGCAGTAGGTCTCGTAAGAGAGTCTGATTGGACTCAAGTGAGAGACCCAGAAGGAAGCGGAGGAACAGGTCCAGGTGTCCATTCTCACTCTGTAAGGCCTTGTCCACTGCACTCCTGAGGAAATCAGACATGTCTGACTTGGTGAAAAGATCAGACCAGGTTTGTTGTTTTGCAATCTTTTTGTTGATGAAGGAGAGAAATGCGTATAAAGCAGCCAGAAACTCCTGAACACTCAGATGTACAAAGCTGAACACCTTCCCCAGGTGAAGCCCAAACTCCTCTCTGACGATTTGGGTACACACTCCTGAGTACACTGACACTTCTCTGACATCAATGCCACACTCTCTCAGGTCTTCCTCATAGAAGATCAGGTTTCCTTTCTCCAGCTGTTGGAAAGCCAGTTTTCCCAGTGCCAGGATACTCGCTCTGGTCTGCTGAGGATCAGGGTCACATTTCTGATGGTACTTTTGGTCCTTGTGTTTGATCTGAAAGATCAAAAGGGAACCCTCCACAGACCAGCTCCAGCCAGAGGCAAACAGCGCAGACTCTCCTGTAGAACTCCCTCCAGAGGCCGATGGGACAGCCTCTGTCCCTAGCCTGAGACTAACAAGTGGTTGTTCCAGTTTAAGGCCGATGATGAGGCCTCCCAAGTCCTGCTCCTGCTTGAGGCTCACGGCACGACCTCCCAATTTGTTTTCCTACCAGAGGCTGATGGTGCAGCCTCCCAAGTTCTGTATCTGCCAGAGGCCAGTGATCAGGCCTCCCATGCCATGCTCAAGCAAGAGGCTGAAGAGATGGACTCCCAAGCCCTGCTCATGCCTGAGGCCAAAAAGACAGCCTACCGAGTCTTGCTCATGCCTGAGGCCAACGTGGTGGTCTCCTCTGCCGAGCTCCTGCCTTAGGTCAACGTGCTGACCTTACTTCCAGAGCTCCAGCCTGAGACCAGCAAGGTGGTCTCGCCTGCCGAGCATCAGCCTTAGGTCAATGTGGTGACCTCACATCCAGAGTTCCAGCCAGAGACCAAAAAGGTGGTCTCCGAAGTCAAGCTCCAGTCTGAGGTCAACATGGTGACCTCTAGCCTGACTCCTACTACTGACCTCTTTTCAGGGTTGTGTCTCCTTACTTGTGTTTCTTGACCTTAATGCAGCTTTTGATACTATAGATCATACTATTCTCATTGATAGATTAGAAAATGTTGTTAGCATTAAGGGAACGGTCCTCTCCTGGCTCAGGTCTTATTAGACCGATCATTATCAGTTCATAGATGTAATAGGTGACTTCTCCACACATACCGAAGTTAATTTTGGTGTTGCACAAGGTTCTGTTTTAGGCCCAATGCTTTTTACTTTATATGCTACCTCTGGGTCAAATTATTTGTAAACATGGAATTAGCTTCCACTGTTATGCTGATGATACACAGCTGTATGTTTCAGCGAAGCCAGAGGACAGACAGCAGCTTAATAAAGTTAAGGATTGTGTAAAGGACATTAGACACTGGATGCTTATTAACTTCCTTTTACTTAATTCAGACAACACAGAAGTACTTGTATTAGGCCCATGTGTAGCTAGAAGTAATCTTTCTGATCTCACAGTAACTCTGGATGGTCTTTCTGTTTCATCATGTGCAACAGTAAAAGACCTTGGAGTGATTATTGACTGCAGTCTATCATTTGATGCTCCTGTAGATAATATTACTAGGATAGACTTCTTTCATCTCAGAAATATTGCTAAGACGAAATATCTCACTACATTATGCAGAAATATTAGTTCATGCTTTCGTCACCTCTAGATTAGATTACTGTAATGTCTTACTGTCTGGATGTTCCAGTAGGATCATAAACAAACTCCAGTTAGTCCAGAATGCAGCTGCTAGAGTCCTAACTAGAACCAGAAGATACGACCACATCACCCCGATCTTATCCACACTGCATTGGCTCCCAGTGAAATCTCGCATTGATTATAAAATACTATAATTAACTTATAAATTACTAAACGGTCTCGCGCCACAGTACCTGAAAGAACTTTTGGTCTTTTATAATCCGCCACGCCTACTTAGCTAAAAAGGTGCGGGCTATTTGTTGGTACCTGGCATAGTGAAGGCTACAGCAGGGGGAAGAGCTTTCTCTTATAGAGCCCCACAGTTATGGAACAGTCTTCCTATTAGTGTTCGGGACTCAGACACAGTCTCGGTGTTTAAGTCTAGGCTGAAAACATATTTGTTTAGTCAAGCTATTGTGAATAGATTTTTCTTAGGTAAAGGAGCAGATCTAGAGGCTCACAGGTATAGAGTGTTGTGGTGAACTGTAATGTTTGGATGCTGTTGCCCCCCACCACCGAATTCTTTATATTTCCAGATTTGTTGAGTTAATACTTATGTCTGGTGAAAATTTCATATGAATAGTCTCATTGGAAATATATTTATTGAAAAAAATGTCGATGTGTCCAGTACTTATTTCCCCCACTGTAAATAAATAACTGCACTTAGATACTGCAGTCTAAGCAGTTACTGCTGCTTTATGAAACTTGTGTTCCAGGTGAGACAATATTTCATGAAAATAAAACATATGAAAATCATATGACAGAAATGCTGTATCCACAATATAAAAGTGATGATCTGACCTCAGTATCTCCAGTGTACAGTGTGGATTCTCCAGTCCAGCAGAGAGCAGCGTCACTCCTGAATCCTGCAGGTTATTTTCACTCAGGTGGGAGACTGCTTCAGGGGGAAGACTGCATCTAGTGGGAGACTGCTTCTTGTGGGAGACTGCTTCAGGTGAGAGACTGCTTCAGGTGAGAGTTGCTTCAGGTGGGAAACTGCTTCAGGTGGGAAACTGCTTCAGGTGGGAGACTGCAACTCATATCTCTACCCACCAGATGAGTGTTTTAAATAGCGGTAGTTGTGTCCTTTTGTCTTGTTCTCTGACACAACTTTTGCAATCACCAACATTTCTCTTTTTTGTTTTTTTGAATGGGACAGTCCATATTTCAATATCCATGAGGTAATTTGCATCGACAGTTTTTGAATATTTGTGGGCGGTAACCAGGTGGGAGTAGAGGCCCTTTCACCTGTGCACAAGGTTTTATAAATCTGTTTTGTGAACCCTTTAGAATTTTCTATATTTCTGCATAAATATACACAAGTCCCAAAAGTAGAGAAAGAGAACGCAATTAAACAAATGAGACAAAACATATTATAGTTTGTCATTTATTTATTGAGAAAAATGATCCAGTATTACATATCTGTGAGTCTATGAGTGGTAAAAGTATGTGAAACTCTAGGATTAGTAGTTCATTTGAAGGTGAAATTAGAGTCAGGTGAAAATCTGATGATGTTTTAGATCATATTTATGCAAATATGTAGACCATTCTAAATGGTTCGCAAACTTTAAAGCACCCCTGTACTGTATATTAGAACATTAATATCTGAATGTGTGTGTGTGTGTGTGTGTGTGTGTGTGTGTGTGTGTATGTCTCCTATGTACAAAGCCTCTCAGCAAATTTTTGGTCTTAGATTCTTAGAGATCAGTAAATGTATTAAAAATGTCCTTTGACTAAGAGTTATAACATCATATATTTTCCCTTTCAGTTTGAACCTGTCACTCAACAGCGAAATTTTAAAATATTCTGTCTTCAAAAACGCTTCAGTGTGTAAATCCTTATGGTCACAGTGCAACTCACTGTACAACACACAATACAGACACACACACACACACACACACACACACACACACACACACACACACATATACATATATACATATACACATATACACATATATATACATATATACATACATACATATATATATATATATATATATATATATATATATATATATATATATATATATATATATATATATACACACACACATATATACATATATATATACATACACACACAGTTATAACTATTGTAAGGCTTTGTATAGAGACAAATCTAAATTAAAAGGCACATGATATGTACAATAAAGTTCTGTTTACTGTTAAAAAATTTGAATAAGAAAAGATTCATTACTGTTGAGTTTCTGTATTGTAGCTACATGATATTAGATTACACAGATGTAGGTTTACTTTATTACTTCTCTGATTGTAAACATGAAACAGTGGAGAAAAATAAAGCTCTGACAGGGGCATTCTTACATACACCATCTGATTAAACAGAACAAAACATTAAAAAAGCAGAATCTTAACTTCATCATTATCAATAAATGAGAAAAGTAAGACATCAGAGTTTCAGCTCTCGCAGCTGTTCTTTACAACACTTTGTACTGCATTATGTTTATCCTCATTATCATCTGCGTCTGAGACTAAAAAACAGCTCCAACCTGTACATAAGGAGAAAAAGGCAAGAATCAGTCACTCAGACATTTATATTGAAACTCTGGTACACGCCCACTGACCCAAACACATCATACAGTGTGTGTGAGTGTAGAATCTTTAAAATAAATATTCAGCATTTCCTGTGTTCAGTATGTAACCAAGTGATAAATGGTCTGATTATTGCCTAAGTTGCCCTGGAGGTGTAAGTAAGTAGTGATGTTAGGTACAAGTGAAGAGGCTAGGCACGTGAACACACACTACGCAATGTTCTATGAGAAGTGCGGGAGAAAAGTTCGCTCTTGGGTTTGCTTGGTAGATTTCACACCATCCAGTGGTAAGTGTAATAGTTCATGACAATATTTTGGTTAAATACCATTTCTGGATGTATGATTTCTTAGCTTATGGCAATAAAGTATCATATTAAGAGAGTTATATTGTGTGTAATGTCTGCGATGGTATGATGCAACGCCATGTGGTGCAAGGCTATTTATTTATTTATTTTCCTTTGCTAGATCACAGTGTTATAAACTTCAATTTAAATTGTGTTCTTATGTGATTTGTTACTTTCTGTTGTTATATACAATGTTCATTTAAAATGTTGAGAGTTTGAACTCCTGGAAATTGAAGGTATTGTGCGGTGCAGGAGCTCATAGTTTTGTGAGTGTTATTTCATTTTTATTAGTTTCAAACGATGTAAGTGGGCAAGTGATTTTAATTTGTTTTCTTTTATAAAATTAGCCCCACTGCTGTATTGTCTGATGTAAAACTTGTTAGCAACACTATAGTCAAATCACTTATCAGATCAATCACTGAATAAATGTAAATCTAAAGAACCCTTTAAATGTGTTCCTGGTGGTAAACCCAAATCCACGGTCACAAATACACACAGTAGCACATGTAAATACACACAGTAAATTATCAACTAACGGATGAATGATAAATGAAATGCTCAATACAATACAGAGTCTCTCTCTCGTGTGTGTGTGTGTGTGTGTGTGTTTCTGTCAGTAACTCACTGTATTTTCTCCAGTTTACAGTGTGGATGCTCCAGTAGATCATAAAGTAGTTTCACTCCTGATTCTCCTGGATAATTCCAGTACACATGAAGTTCTCTCAGGTGTGATGAGGGGTTTAACATCAGAGCTGAAACCAGAGCAGCAAAGCCTTCACCTGTAATACTGCAGCCTTCCAACCTGCGCGCGCGCACACACACACACACACACACACACACACACACACACACACACACACAGTTGAAAAAAAAAAAAATGTGTGATGGACATTAGACACAGCCCATTAAGATTATTATTATTTCTCATGTATTTATTATTTGCTTTATTAGTGCTGCTTGATTAAAATTATACTCATCGCCAGACAAAATGTAATCTAAAACAGTCATATGACAGAAATGCCGAATCTCCAGTGCGTGTGTGATGATCTGACCTCAGTGTCTCCAGTGTACAGTGTGGATCCTCCAGTCCAGCAGAGAGCAGCTTCACTCCTGAATCCTGCAGGTTATTGTGACTCAGGTCCAGTTCTCTCAGTCTGGAGGAGTTTGATCTGAGAACTGAGGACAGAACTCTACAGCTTTCCTCTGTGAGCATACACTCACGCAGACTGGGAGAGAAATGATGATATATCAGTGATATAACACTGATGCCTGAATGTGTGTGTACAGCATTTATCTGTGTATTTACAGTGAGGGGAAATAAGTATTGTATACTTATAAGTATACTTATAAGTTATAAGTAACAGCTCTATTGTTATTTAATATAATTCCAGTGGATATATCCAATTTACACAAAATGTCTTAACTTTGTACTTATAAATAGGAACAAATAGCAAGTATTAATAAGATGATAACTGATAGGCAAAAAAGACACCACAAATGAACAGCATTAGTACTTTGCTGCAAAGTTGTTGTTGGCAATTACAGCTTCGAGACATCTACAACCCCTGGCAAAAATGATGGAATCACCTCACTTAGAGGATGTTCACCTGGGTATTTACTTCAAAGCAAATAAATAAATCACAGATATGACAAAAAAAAAAAAAAGTTTAATAGCTGAACTTTGTGGCTTTGTGAAGGTTCCTGAGGGCTGAGGCCCATCTACAGACCATGCATGCCTTCCTGGGACCTTTCTGTTGTCCTAGAAGGACTGTCAGGTGGCCCATTGGGCCCTTAGATTCAGCCTCAGCCAAGGCCTTCCTATATCCTAGGCTGGATTATATTCCTAAAGTGTCTACGTCTGCTGCCCAGGTGGTAGTGTTGGAAACTTTGTCCTCCTCCGTCCCTCACACTGGAACAAGAGAAATTGCACCTACTGTGTTCAGTAAGGGTTCTCTGTACTTATGTCCACCGCTCCGGCCAGTGGTGTAAGTTGGAGCAACTGCTGGTCTGCTTGGCGGCGACAGTAGAGGTTATGCTGTGCCGAAGCAGTTCATCTGTAATTGGATAGTGGAAGCAATCTCTATCGCTTATGGGGAGTGCGGTTCCGCGACGCCTCTGTGCATAAGGGCTCATTCCACTACAGGGGTCGCCTCCTCAAAGGCTTTGTCCGAAGGGGTACACTTACAGGATGTGTACCTTACACAAGCTTCCCACAGCATTGAGCTCATGCAACATCTCGTTCCCTTCTCAGGGAACAGGGTTAGTTTTAGTAATTGCTTTACTCTGAATAGGGTTGGTACGTTTACTGTGAACACTCCCCCCCCTCTGTTCCTTTGATCCAGTGTTCACACATTTTTCCTCTTTGCTCCTCTGTTGACACAGGTACAGATAGATGAAGCCCCTCACCATTTCCACATTCTTTTGTCTCTGTTATGTCAGGAGACGTATTGTGTGTGTTCTCTCTGTCTCCCTCCCCATGTTTCGGAGCACAGGGTGCTCCGCCCTAATTGGACATGCTGACGTGCTGCACCGGGATTGAAGAGGAGAAGATTGTACGTCTTTTAAAAAGCAGGAAGAATGTTATGTTGGCAGGAATGTGGATGTGTGGTTTGTCTGTGATTGCGTTAGTACAATTGAGTAGCGAATGTTTCCTTGGTGTTTGAGTGAAATCACTTGCTTGTTGTATTGTGTACGAGTGAAAGAAGTGAGTGGTAGGATATTGTGTTGTCCCATTCCCCTGTCTTGTCTTGTGTTATGGCTGAGTGTACGCCTCTATTGTAAATATATCTTCTGTTGCAAATATTTCTTTTTCTATCACGAAAGCTGTAGGGGTTGGGTGCCGTTTATTTTTGGGTCTATCTTTTGTTCTTTGTTTTTTGACTCAGTTAGGAAGTCCAATTAGACTCTGTATTTTCTTTTGAAATACCTTTTTTTGTTAGGTTATTTAAATTGATATGGGGTAAGATAGTGACTGTTCTGTTTATTATTTTGGCCTTGCCCAGCCCTGAAGACATTTGCTTTCGGAGTGATTTTGTTTGTTTTGGATTTTTCTTTCTTTCTTGCAATTATTAAATTGGTAAGACATTGAAGACTTGAAAGACACGTGTGTCAACCTCATTAATTCTGATTATTTTTGTTTATACTTTTTATGTTACACGTCGATCCCAGACCAGGGTCGTAACAGTCTCCCCGAAGACCATTTGCGTGCATTTACATATCTTCCTGGATAACATTTGCTTGTATTCTTATGACTTCTTGAAAGCCATATGTGGTGTTGTTCCGGTCTTATATTGACATGCTTCCTGTTTTATGCAAATATGCCCTTCCCCCTAGCCAATCAATAGTTATCCCATTGTCACTGTTGTGTGCCAAGCAGGATATATACTCTGCCTTTCTTTGAATAAATCAGAGATCTTGCAATTTTAACTTTGTGTGCCTGTGTTATTTGGCAAACTCTCCTAAGCTTGGTGCAGGAAGTGTGTAGTGGGGCGAGGGCTCCATCTTCCTGGGTACTTTCGCTTTCTCTTTTCTTAAGAATTGCAATCTTAACAAGGGTCCGGTTTGTTTTCTTAATTGTTTTCTTGTTGATATGTTCATCTTCTCCTGAGATTAAGTATCTTGGCTGATGAGGTTCTGCATATTCGCTCAGTTACTTTCAGTAATTCGTTTACTCTGAAAAGGGTTGTGGTGGATCTGGAGCCTAACCCAGGCAACACTAGGTGTGAGGTGGGAATGGAACCTGAATGAGATGCCAGTCTATCACACTGCACCATTCATATACATTCACACACCCATTCAGACCTAGGGGCAATTTATCTTAGCAAATCCAACCAGAGAACCTGGAGAAAACCCAGACAGACACAAGGAGACTTGCACAGAAGCTCACATCTCAACAAGAACTTCTTTGTCATTGTCAACGATGATTGCCATTTAGAAATGTCCAGATTAAAGCACCATCTAGATGACAATTTTAAATTCTAAGCAACTGTTTTAATAACAATCTACAGACACTCCACCATCCTCAGCACCCCCACACACACACACAACATAGTGGACAGCTGTTCTTCTTTCTGTTTATGGATGTGACATAACCATGCAAAAAGGAATAATGACAACTGCATCTGATCTGACAGCTCAAACTATAAATCATTATTATAAGCTAACCTTTGAGAATTGCAGTGATGTGAGCAGACATTTTAAACACTGATTTTTTTATGTACCTATGCAATAATTGATTTTTGTTAATTTTTAACCAAAACAAAGTTTGGTACTGGAGCTTAAAAATTTATATGCAAAATGATCTTACTTCAGTATCTCCAGTGTACAGTGTGGACTCTCCAGTCCAGAAGAGAGCAGCTTCACTCCTGAATCCCGCAGGGTATAATTACATTTCAGGTCCAGTTCTCTCAGACTGGAGGAGGGTGAGCTGAGAACTGAGGACAGAGCTCTACAGGCATCCTCTTTGAGATTACACTGAGACAGACTGGGAGAGAAATTATATCAGAGCACTTCTTAATCACAAAAATATTTTGTTTTCTTTAACTTAATATTTAAAATATTTTCAATTAGAATTCTATAGTTGGCAATTTACATTTTTTGTTGATTTTTGAAGTGAAATGAAATATTCATAACCACTGCAACAAAGTTAAAACATTTTTTAGTGACATTTATCTACAAATGATAATCCACAGTTGCTTTATATTTAACAGACTTATTAATGTAACTTATTTAATGCCTGATTTGTAAAAAACTATCTAGAGAAGACAGTGGCATTTTGGAAACATGTTGCTGTGGACTGATGAAGTAAAAATGGAACTCTGTGGCCACAGCCAGTGCAAACACACTGTGCATGCAAGATGGCCCAAAAATACCTAGAAACATTCTGCAAACATTCTCATTTTTTAAAAAAGAGACATAAGATGGCACACTGTATAATTTTCTGACAATCGTTGAAGGTGATAATGTGGCACATAGCAGTACAAATGTAAAAGGTGGTGGGTTTTGAGGCTGTAATTAACAATTAGAGACTAAGGGTCTCATTTATCAAAGTGTGTACAAGTACAAGTGTACAAGTTCTAAACTGTGCATAAGAGTGGCCTGTACGCACAAGAATATTTGTATTTATCATGTGTACATACAGCTGTACACAATGGGCGTTGATGAATACCACACATTCTCAACTGATGTGCTCACGCATGGCCACATTCACCATATACTGTAAAGAACTTCCCTTTAAGACCAGGACCAGAGCCAAATGAGTTTATGTCAAGACCGAGACCAGACAATCAGATGTGTTAATTTGGTGATTGTAGTATCTTCCTAACCGGACATGAAATTTCTCTTGAAGTAACTAAAATATCCCATCGACTTTAGTATTATCAATGTGTACAAATAAGTACATAGGACATAATAAGCATTGCCCATTCTTCCAGCAAATGCTGCACTATAATCTTACTAAATATAACTGGATAAGGGGGTTAGGGAGGATGTGTGAGGGAAATAACAGAGTTTACTAGTTATAGAAAAAAAAATTTAATGAAAAAAATAACGAAAAAGACAGAGACCATTGACATGTGGTCTCAAGACTCATCTCGATTACAACAACACTAGTGTTTCACAATGTTACTAAAGTTAGTACAAACTTAATTTCCCTCATAATATTAGTTATTTCATTGCTAAAAGCAAAGAAAATTTATTTTAAAAATTAGCGGGAAATTTTCTGCTTATATAAAGACATTTTCTTCAGGAAAAACTCCCTCAGTCTCCTTACATACAGAATGATAGTGAGATAATTAGAGTAATTATTGATGAGCTTTATTCTAATTATTGAAGTATCATTTGTTTCAGCAAAATCTGTAATACATTTATGAATAAAAATTACTCACTCTGCCTTTCTTGCTGCTTTCAATACTGGCATCATCCCCAGAAAACATTCATCTGATATCTGATAATTCCTCAAAACAAACACATCCAGATCCTCTTCTGAGGTCAGCAACACAAACACCAGAGCTGACCACTGAGCAGGAGAGAGTCTTTCTTCACTGAGACACCAGGAACCTTCTCTGTTCAGGTAATGTTGGACTTCCTGCACTAGAGAATCATCATTCAGTTCATTCAGACAGTGGAACAGATTGATGGATTTCTCTGGAGATGGATTCTCCCTGATCTTCTCCTTGATGTACTTGACTGTTTCCTGTTTGCTGTGAGAGCTGCTTCCTGTCTGGGGCAGTAGGTCTCGTAAGAGAGTCTGATTGGACTCCAGTGAGAGACCCAGAAGGAAGCGGAGGAACAGGTCCAGGTGTCCATTCTCACTCTGTAAGGCCTTGTCCACTGCACTCTTCAGGAAATCAGACATGTTTGACTTGGTGAAAAGACCAGACCAGGTTTTTTGTTTTGCAACAGAGTGGATGAAGGAGAGAAATGCGTATAAAGCAGCCAGAAACTCCTGAACACTCAGATGTACAAAGCTGAACACCTTCCCCAGGTGAAGCCCAAACTCCTCTCTGAAGATTTGGGTACACACTCCTGAGTACACTGACACGTCTCTCACATCAATGCCACACTCTCTCAGGTCTTCCTCATAGAAGATCAGGTTTCCTTTCTCCAGCTGTTGGAAAGCCAGTTCTCCCAGTGCCAGGATACTCTCTCTGGTCTGCTGAGGATCAGGGTCACATTTCTGATGGTACTTTTGGTCCTTGTGTTTGATCTGAAAGATCAGGAAGTGTGTGAACATTTGAGTCAGAGTCTTGGGGATCTCTCCACTCTCTGCTCCACCCAACATTCTCTCTAGAACAGTGGCTGAGATCCAGCAGAAGACTGGGATGTGGCACATGATGTGGAGGCTTCTTGAAGACTTCATGTGTGAGATGATTTTATTGGCCAGGCTCCGATCACTGATCCTCTTCCTGAAGTACTCCTCTTTCTGAGGATCACTGAACCCTCGTACCTCTGTTACCTGGTCTACACACTCAGGAGGGATCTGATTGGCTGCTCCTGGTCGAGAGGTTATCCAGAGGAGAGCAGAGGGAAGCAGATTCCCCTTGATGAGGTTCGTCAGCAGCACATCCACTGAGGCTGACTCTGTCACATCACACAATCTCTCGTTCTTCTGGAAATTTAGAGGAAGTCGACACTCATCCAGACCATCAAAGATCAACAGGACTTTGTTGATCTCACAGTCTATTAATTGTATTTTTTTTATTTCAGGGAAAAAGTGATGAAGAAGATCCATCAGACTGAGATGTTTCTGCTTCATCAGATTCAGCTCTCTAAAGGGAAGTGGAAACATGAAGAAGACGTCCTGATTTGCTTTTCCTTCAGTCCAGTCCAGAATGAACTTCTGCACAGAGACTGTTTTTCCAATTCCAGCAACTCCTTTAGTCAGCACTCTTCTGATGGACTTGTCTTTAAAGAGATCATTACATTTGATGGGTGTCTCCTGTGCTGCTGGTCTCCTGGACGCTGTCTCAATCTGTCTCACCTCATGTTCATTATTGACGTCTCCACTCCACCCCTCTGTGATGTAGAGATCTGTGTAGATCACATTCAGAAGTGCTGAACTTCCAGGCTGTGAGATTCCTTCATTAATTCTTTTACATTTCTCTCTCAATGTGGATTTGAGTTCTCGCTGGTGCACAGGGACGAGTTCTGATAAAAAAGAAGAATAAAATGTAAACTCTATGATCATCTCTGTTGACTATTGATATTTTCATAGCTGTGTATCATATGTAATGTCAGTACTGATCTGTTATTATATTGTGCTGATAAAAGCACATCATTATGATGAGATGTGTTTAATAAATTTCGAGCAGTTTCCTTCCTCTAAAGTTAAAGTGATGTTATAACCCCATGAGCTCTTACTGTTCTGCAGCGTGTTAGCGAGATCTGTGAGGTTCATGTTCTTCAGGAAGTGCAGTGTGATCTTCAGCACTCCCTCTCTGACACTGCTCTGATCCTCCTCATCCTCCACCTCCCTCTCAGAGCATGCTGGGTAATCTGGACTCAGGAGCTTCTTAAATCTCTTCAGCTCATTCTTTAACAGACTGATGACTTTGTGCTCCAGCTCCTGATTAGAAATAAAAAATAAGAGAAAATTATGTTTAACATTATTAAATTCATAATGTTAGTCTCTATTCATTACCACTGATAAAATCACACTTTTGTCTAATTATCATCAAAGAAGCCTTAAAATTGTAAATTATTATAATAAAAAAATTAACGAAACTGAAAAAAATCATAAATAGAGAAAATACAGCTTTCAGTATTATATCATAGTGTATATGAGCTCTATTCAGTTGGTGAACCTTCACAATATTTCAGAACGTTTAAGTAATTCATTATTAAGTATTAATGGCTTGATTTAATTATTCATTTTATAAATTGTCTGAATATTGTGCTGAGCCATATCCGGTATGCAGGTGTCATGCCAATGTTCAACTCGTATTGCAACTCTGTTGTGTAAAGGCTGCTTGATGTATTTGTTTATTTTTTTTAAAAAAAGGGTTATTAAATTGTTCCATGCTGGGATGTAATATGATTTGCGGTTCAGTGTGTGCATATTTTTATACTCTTTTTGTTATCTCATGTGTGAAATTAGAGTGTTTACCTGTTCTCACTGTATTGTATTATGTACTGTATTTGTCTGTAGTATATGAATCTAACTTTAAACAGAAAGCTGTAGGGGCATGAGTCTGTTTAATTTCTCTCTGTTTTAAAGGGTTTATTAGTTGTTCATGTTAGGGACTTTCTATTCTTAAGTTCGGTTTTCTTTTTTAAATAGGTGTTTTGAGTAGCTGTGATCGTCCCTGAAGAGTTTGCTAATACTTCGGCTTGAGTCTCATGTTTTTGATCTGTTTTAGACATCGTTGTTTATGTTGTAGCCTACCGACACGAGTCATAACAAAATGTAATAATTTGGCAGAAGATGAGATATATGTATTTATTTATTTACTTAACACACAGCAGCTAGTTACAGGCTCTGGGACCTGCTCTTGCTGAATTCTCATCTTCACTGCCTGACCGTTTCAAACTGCACCACTACAGTAACGTTTTATATTAAAAACTCTAATAACTCTAATAAAAAGATAAACAAATGAACATCTCTCTCTCTCGCCCTCACACACACACACACACACACACACACACACACACACACACACACACACACACACAAATATACCCACACACCTTAAATATAGACTCCAGTAGATTGCTGTGTGTGGTATCTGAATCCTTTTGCAGCCTGTGAACATACAAAACATTACATTTAACAAAGACAAATCATATTCATATCCGTAAAACACAAACTAATAAATACAGACATATTTTCTAATTATCCATACTAATCATCAGTTCAAGATTCACTAAATGATTATTACTGCTTATTGAAAAAATGTATTTATGAAAATACAGTGTCAGTAATTTACATAATCACATCACATTTCATCTCACTGAAATCTACAGCTGTAAAAATGTCATTATTTCATTTCACGTCTGTAATATTACACTCTCCAGCTCTGAGAATGCAGAGGTGATGAACTGATGTAATTCTCTAAACCAGAGTTTGAGCACGTGAGAGTGTGAGTGATTACACACTGAACCAATATTAAACTCCACTGACCTCAGATCAGTAGTACTGTCTCTGTCTCTGAAGTGTATTGGACGGTTCATTGACCCGTCACTCCTCATGGACACACAACTGGGTTCAGGTGAGTCTGATCTGAAGATATAAATGTTCATAAACACAAAACATGAAGGGGACAATCAGTAGATTTTAAAATCTCTAATGTAAAACTTGTTAATTCAATACTCAATGTTAACACTGATACGATCTTTTAGAACAAAGAAACAAACTTTAACCAGCTACAGGGAAAACTTAGACATGTTCCTCAGCTTAAAGTCACTAATCATCATCTGGTTTTAAAATAAAAAAAATGTTTAAATGTAAATATTTATTTCCAAGAATAAACACACAACTTAAATGTGTGGCAGAGTAGAGAGCCCCAGAAGTACAGAACATTTAGGACAATTTCCCCATTTGTAGAAAGAAGCATTTACACAGTCTCTACAGAATATCATGACATATGCAAGTAGTACTGAAACTATAATGTTGACTGATTAAAAACACAATATCATCCTACACATTCACACTCAATATACTTGCATTAAGTAATATTTTTTACTGAAGTAATAAGTGCAACAGAAAATCACAAGTGAACAGCAGTGGAGTTAACGGTAGTGCATGTAAGGTTCACATAACGTAGTCACTGAGCCAGGTAGACTAGTGTATATCTTCTGTTGGTCTAGGTGAATGAGCAGGGTCAGAGGTTACACTATCCTCAGTTGTATGTGTTGTATGTGTAGTGTGTGTAGTTGAGGTATTTGGGAATCCAGTGAGGTGGAAGATATTCCATGTTGTACTATTACTCAGCTTGTATGTGCCTTCACCAACTTTTGACTGATTGTGAATGGATCACTGAACTTCCTGTGTCCTTTTTGAAAATGTAATAGGTTTCACATCCGCACTTGATTCCCTTTTTGAAAAGAAGGAGGATGAGCACTACTTTTGGCATCAGAATAAGCTTTTATTTTATGTTGTTGGCTCGCTCAGTGATCTTCACTGGCAGTGATTTAGTGGCAGGTGGAAACAGTGTTAGTTTTGTGCACGTAGGTCAGCCATGGAGCAGTTTGGGGGGGGGGGGGGGGGGTGTACCAGTTGTGGCATGTAGAGTGGCATGGTAGACTTACAATAAAGTCAATCACAGCTGAATTCCATGACTGTCATTGCTGTATTGTTAATTATATGTTTTCCTTAAGCACTCGGTTTAAGACTCGGTTTTGTAGACCACAGGTATGTACACCACTTTTTAACGGCCCAAATGCAGGCAAGGGCTTTGTCTGCCATAGTAGTATAAATGTGCTCAACAGCAGAGTGAGTACAGGAACTGAATGCTACAGATCTTTTGCCATTATCTGGTCCCACTTGAGACTTGATGGCACCCAGTACATAGTCAGATGCACTTGTAGATATAATGGTGTGCAGTGTGTGGTCAAACAAGGCTAGAGTCTGGCTATTCACAAGCATTTTCTTAACAGCCTTTAAACTCGCTTGTGCTTTGACAGTCCACTGGAATGCATCTCTATCTGCCTCAGACATGCAAGGATTGGCTGTACCACAGTAGCATGGTGTGGCAGGAATTTGGAGTAAATGGAAAGCAGCCAGAGGAAGGAGCAGAATGTAATAGAATCAGTGGGTGCAGGTCATTGGCGATGACCTGTATGTGTTCTTTTTCTGGAAGTAGGCCCTCAGATGAACCAATGTGACCTAAGAAAGGCATATTGTGCTGCTGGAATGAACAAACTGTACCCTGGCCGCATTCAAGCACAGTAGGATGGTTTAAGGACTTTGGCATGTGTGTGAATTTCATGCACTTGGAAGTTGGTCAAGACAATGTTAGAGAGAACACCCTTAATCTGGACAGTAGTTCATCCATATGAGGCAGAGGAAAGGCATCTTTGATGACTGCTTTCTTAGGCTAATGTATATCAACACACATGCACACTCTTTGCCAGAGTTCTTCTGTGTTCTGACTATCAGGGAAACCCAAGCAGAGGTATCAGTGCACTCAATCACACCAGTAGTGAGCACACACTTTAGGTTGAGTGTCTGATGTACAAGTGTGACGGCGGTATACATTTTCACAGGGTGCACACAGTTTTTTACACAAAGGTGAATGCAGCAGTACAATCATACACAGGAGAAGAAGGAGAAGAGACAGAGGTATTAGGATGCAGTACTCTGTTCTTGGCAATATTTATATGTAGCAAAGACATTAGGTCTCCTCCCAGCAAAGGAATCCCTTTGTCCACAATGACGAAGGTACGTGGAGCAGATCAGACATGAAGAGAAACTTTTTCTGATTAGGAATGTGTGTTTTAGAGAAAGACACAAGCTTGACAGTAGACTGTGTCAGTGGAATGTTGCTGAACAAGTCTACCATACAGGACTGTGAGTGGTGTGCAGTAATCTTCAAAGTTCATCTAATCTTGTGTGCATGTGTAGAATTTTCAGTGTATACTAATGTGACTTCAGGCAGTCTAATCTCACGTACTTGTCTAGTTTGTGTCCGAGCGGAGCAACAGATGTTTACAATATGTCCCATTTTCCTGCACAGCCAACAAACTGATTTATTGGTGTGAATGAACACGTGAGAGAACCCTGGAAGTACAAACCTACAACTACATCCTGTCACTGAGCTACAAGTTCTGTAGTTTTTGAAGCTAACAGAATAGAAAAGGACACAACACACACACTTCACTCACCTCTCGCCTTTCTCTGTGTCTTGCTCCCCAGACACACTCATTTTGGAGGCCATGTCTCCACCAAGAGACTATATCTATAAACCTGCACACACACACACACACACACACACACACACACACACACACACACACACACACACACACACACACACATTCAATTAAATTTTATTTGTATAGCGCTTTTAACAATGGACATTGTCCCAAAGCAGCTTTAAAGAAATATATAAATTTTTGATATACATTTTAAATGTATGAATTTATCCCTAATGAGCAGCCAGAGGCGACGGTGGTGAGGAAAAACTCCCTGCGATGATATGAGGAAGAAACCTTGAGAGGAATCAGACTCAGAAGGAACCCGTCCTCATCTGGGTGTCAATATAACCTTATAACCCTTCTATAACTGTGTACTACATGGTCAAATAGTGCAGTTGTGTAACCAGGAAATTCATACAGTTTTAACATTAAATCTACTTTTGTTGAACTTCTCCACTGTTCACTGATGGAGACTTGAGTGCAAAACTGTTCGTGCCAATTGTAGTCATTGCCTTTTTTTTTTGCAAGATTCAGAGAAACACTGCAGGACACATATTTACTCCAGTCCAACATGTGTGTGTTAAATCTAACTCTGTATCATCACACGGTTCACTTACAGTAAAATCAAGTCCTACAGTAAACTGTGTAAGTTACAACTTCAGTAAAAATCAACTGAACTGTTCTTCATCTAGTGTAGATTCATAACATTCACATATTATAGCTTTAGATTTAGATACTTACTGTGTTCTTCTCCTGAGAACCTTTTACAGTCCAATCGTCACTAAATGGAGTTTCACTTGAACTCAAACTGGATTGACTGGTTTAGTCAAAATAATTTTTAGAGCAGGAGGTGGAGTAAATAAACACACACACACACACACACACGCATGAACACGAACACAACACAACGTTTTTGGTTTTAACATACGAGGGAATTTTCTGTTTTATCATTTCTAAAACAAAACTGGTGTGTTTCTCTGTGTGTGGGGGTGTAATCTACCTCTATGATTGCATGATTGCAATAGACCAGCAGGAAGAGGCTAAGAATTAAGAATTATAAAGAATGCTGCATGACAACTTCAAGAAAAGTGCTGGGAACAACACCAACTATCATTACAGCCTGTATCAACCTCTCCAAATCAATCAACACTGTTACCAGGAAGTTCTTCTGGAATGTTCTGTTTAAATTTGATAAATCACATGATCACAGGAGGTCATGTGACTCTTTTCTGTCAGCTCATGAGTGAAACAGTGGTATGTCCTGGCACCCGTCCTCTTCAACATCTTATGCTTGTGTGTCATCCATCTCCTCCACAAGGAGCTTCACTATGAATGGGAGTCTGTTCAACACCAGGAGGTTTCAACTGACCACAAAGCTGTCCAGAGAGCAAATCCTAGATCTACAGTACACTGACGACTGTGTTCTTGTGGCTTTCTCTCCACAGGATGCTGTAGTTGTCAGAACCTGCAACAGTATAGGGCTCTCGGTTAACACCTCCAAAACAGCTGATCTATCATTCGAGCACTGGAACACCACACACACTGCCATTCTTCAAAATTACCCATAAATCACTTACTGTCCTGCACATTATTAACTGAACACTAAGATTATTATTTTTTTTGTACAGAATCGCTTACCTTTTGAGGAAATACCAAATAATGTCAACAACATTTACTATCAGAGTGGGAACATTAACCCTTTCTCACAGTACACTGGCGTTCCATTCCGAATGAGTAACTGTTAAACCTCAATAGTCTATGCATAGCCGTAATCCTCCCTCTTTCTTCTTGACAAAGAATAAGTTGGCTAATGCAGGTGATGTTGAGGGGAGAATGTTCCCCCGTTTCAGAGCCTCCTCAATGTATTTGTTCATGACTTGGGTTTCCTTAGTGGACAAGGGGTAGATGTTAATTATACAGTGCATAGGGAAAGTTTTCACACCCTTTCAGGTTTTCCACATTTTGGTATGTTTGAGTCTCGTCTTAAAATGGATTCAACTCTTTTTCCTCATCAGTCTACACACAACACTCCACAATGACAAAGCAAACACAGATTTGAATATTTGTAAATTTGTGGAAAATAAAAGAGAGAAATGATACATTTACAGTTACATTAATTCATTTATCAGATGCTTTTATCCAAAGAGACTTACAAATGAGGAAATACAGATGGGTAGATGCTGATGTCTAAGGTATCCAGAGTGGGTTTCTTTTGGAGAGGAATATAGAAAATATAGAATGTAGAATACAGAATGATAGAAGAGATGAACAGGAGGAGGCCCTGTGAAGTGGTCTGGAGCATTGTGGAAGGGATCCAGCAGACAGGTGGTGGGATTGCATGACAAGATCTGAAAGATCTCTTCTGATGATAGAGGAGAAAAACGTGTGAAAGACAGAAGAGGGGAAGACTGAACATGTTGTGTAGGAATAAAGGTAGGAGAGAAGGACTGGCCTTCAAGGAGGCGGGAGAAGGAGGATGCACCGTGAAGAAAAGATGATGCAGAAGTTGTGAAGATCATGTGTAGAGACGTCCAGTTTTCCCGTGTAGGAGGAGATCTCAGCAGCTTCACATTGGTGAAACATTCCTTATTACACATAAACAGAAAAAAAGCTGAACATATAAACAAATCCTATTTATTGAATCACACATTACATGCACAATAAAGTTTTTACTTTTTCTTGTAAAACCTACTGTATATATGAAAGAAAACTGTCATTAAATGAGGAAAGAAAGATATCAATGTTTTAGCTCTTATAATTGTCCATTAAACATGCTGTAATTTAACAGGTTATCCTCATAATCCTCTGTGTGTGATACTCAGAACCAATCAGTAGTACATCTCAAACCTGTAAAGAGGGAGAATAGGGCAGAATTATTAGACTTGAGTACATGTTTATCAGAATCAGACATCAGACTCCATACAAGAAAAATCAGACTAAATTCAACAATCAAACCTTTATCATGGAACAGTAAACGTTCAGCAGCAACAGTGTGTGACAAATACAGTTCAAATACATGCAATAAACTGTTAACCAAACAGAACTGAATGTGTCATCAGTAAAACTGAACACACACAGTGTACATTACAAACATTTATTTTCTGCTCTATTAAATCATGTGCCTGTGTGTGTGTGTGTGTGTGTGTGTGTGTGTGTGTGTGTGTGTGTGTGTGTGTGTGTGTGTGTGTGTGTGTGTAAGTAAGAGAGAGAGAGAGAGAGAGAGAGAGAGAGAGAGAGAGAGAGAGAGAGAGAAGTTTACTTTGTTTGGTCCAGATCACTAATTGGTTTTGACAGGTCTAGCTCAAAGGTCATCAGCAATTATAATCATCTTGACAGGTCAATTGTTTCTGAGTTTAGTCTTTGTTTAGACTTTTTTTGATGCTGAAGAAGCAAAAATCTAAGGAACCCTTAACCTTCAGACTAATGATTTCCAATTTTTGCACTCAATGCTTGAAAAGAAACATGTATAGTGAACTTGAGAAGGTAGAAAGGGGCTCTATGAATCTCTCTCTATTAAAGTAGTGCTTAAACAGATACATAGCAGACAAATATACATATAGACAGTATTATTTTGTACACGCATACCAACTTAATCTTCACCTATCATCATTCCCTGTTAACCAAATCTGTCACCACCTAATAAAACAGTTTAAGTCACTAACCAAAGTAAGTATACAAACTGAAGCTATGATAAAAGAACAAAAACAATGAATCTGTCTTAAAGAAATTCCTAAAATCCTCTGACCAAGTATATGGCTGTACCATCTGTCTATTAAATAAATGCCAGTCCTTCAGGCTGAAAAAGAAGGATCAAAATATTCTGCAGTAGTTTGGCACTGTGACTCAAAAAGTTGTTTTTCATCTGACATCTGAAAGCTAACTACTGTCCCAACTGCTGCTAACTACTGTCCCAACTGCTGCTAAGTACAGTCCCAATTGCCGCCAGGTACTGTCCCAACTGCTGTACAATACTGATAATGCTCTTACACTTAAGAGTGCTGAATGGCAGACCTTCCATCCATCCATACATACATCCATCCATCCATCTTCTACCGCTTACTCCTTTTCAGGGTCACGGGGAACCTGGAGCCTATCCCAGGGAGCATCGGGCACAAGGTGGGGTGCCAGTCCATCGCAGGGCATGCAATCACACACACATTCACACACCCATTCATACACTACGGACAATTTAGACACGCCAATCAGCCTACCATGCATGTCTTTAGACTGGGGGAGAAAACCAGAGTACCAGGAGGAAACCCCCGCAGCACAGGGAGAACATGCAAACTCCACACACACATGGCCCCGGCGGATGGCAGACCTTGTTAAATAATATTATTATGTTTTTTCAGTCAAATGTCTTATATTTGATAAAATATATTCCTATATATCTTATATTACTTTGTGCCTTTTCTTATAAATTGACAAGGGAGAAAAGGGGCCAATGCTGGTGTGAAGGTGAGCCTGCACAAGGACACGTCTTTGTAACTGTAAGGGACGAGTCAACGTAATCCTTCACATGGTATTCATAAGGTGCCATAAGTTTCTGCTTCTCTATGGGTCATGCTGAAGTTTAAACAAAATGGTTTGACTTAATATCCGCAGCAGTAGTGCACAAGTCATTTCTTCCTAATCTGTTTATTAACTTTTATTTCATTTAGGCATACAATAAAAGTTATTTACTAGATTCAGATGCTCCTAAACAAATTATTATAAAGTATGAGTTTGTAACTTATCAACAAAGACTGTACTATCATTTCTAATATAATGCATTAAATATGGAAAAATATTTTCACTGAAATATTTCATAGATTTTTTTTTTTACATGAGTTTACACTAAATGTCTAATATTCTGTTCTGTTGGAAAAATGCCTTAACTGCTCAATTAATTTGGAACTTTTAAAAATAACTTGCCTGCTTTGGCTTACAATGTATATGACTTCTCATTGTCATAAACCCATACAAGGAATAAAAAGTAATCATTTTGACTCCAGATCAGGACTGGGTAAAGACAGACTGGTTATCTGATCTATATCATATATACATGTACCTTAGATAATGCCTCTCTGAGGGCCATGTTGGAATGTTCTCAAGTCAAAGTACTGTGGAACTCCTAAGCATTAGATCACCCCAATTACTCCTGTATACTCTTTCGTGATCTTTGCCTGACAAAGACATTCACAAAACATATTTGACAGTTGGGGCCTAATTCTAAAATCACCAGATACCAAATGTACAACAATTTTGTCTTGCTGCCATCACAAAATAAAAATGTTTAAACCTTAAGTAATATAGTCACGGAGGGTGTGTACATTTTTCACACTACATTAAGAGTGGGGATCCTTATAGACTGTGGAACAGAAATGGACTCGGAGTTTCTTCACTGATTTATTTCACATTGGAGTACAACCATTTTTCTTTTTTACCATTATGGACGAAACACCCGTTTCTTTTAAAACATCATCTTTAAATGTTTTTTTCTACCCACTAAAGAACCCTTGAACTTAAGAGACAATCTTCGGAGTTGTTGATGCCCTGCTCAGGGTTAAACAATGATGTCTTTACAATATCTTCATGAAGAAATTGTCAAACTAACAAACTAATGCCGCATCCTGGAACAAAACAGCGCGATAGCTGTACAGCAGCCTCAGATATCGCGTTTGAATGAGCAAGTGTCGCCCCTAAACTCCTCCGTGCTTCCGACAGCGACTCCTTCTGCTACTTACACGCCTCCTCCGTCGTTTCCCCCCCAAGGATGCCCAACCAGCGACGGCTGCGTACATTCCGGCCACACCGGCTGTGCACACTCCAGTTATGCCGGTTGTGCACCACCCGCCACTGCCTACACCGAAGAGATATGCTGGAGAGCCGGAACGATGCAAGGGCTTCCTGCTACAGTGTTCGTTGTTCTTCGAGAGCCACCCGGATACACCGGAGGCCCGAAAGCTTACTCACTTCATGGAGTTACTCACCGGACGCGCCCTGGCATGGGTTACGGCGGAGTGGGAGCGAGGAGGCGGTATCAGACCCTCGTTAGCGGACCTTCTCTCCCGCTTCCAAGTAATTAATTTAGAGTAATTATCTGATTAGAGTAATTACTGACGAGCATTATTCAGTCAGTTCACTCTTAATCTGTATGTAAAGAAAATGTATTAAACATAAACAAAAATAACAATCTACTGTATGTAATGATGTTCTCTTCAATACGCTCCTCATTCTCTTCACATACAGATTAAGAGTGAACTGACTGAATGATGCTCGTCAGTAATTACTCTAATCAGTACCATTAGTGTTATATTAAAATAATAAACACTGCACTAATAAATTAAGAATAAAAGATACTCACTCAGCTTTTCTGGAGACTTTCACCACTGGCAGCAGATTCAGAAGACATTCATCTGATGGGTAATATTTCATCAAAACAAACTCATCCAGATCCTCTTCTGAGTTCAGCAACACAAACACCAGAGCTGACCACTGAGCAGGAGAGAGTCTGTCTTCACTGAGACACCAGTCACCTCCTCTGTTCAGGTTATGTTGCACTTCCTGATAAGCTAATGAGAGAGGCATTGCATAGAAATGGGTTGAATATCTCTGTGTCATATCTGTCGTATCTCATCCTTAAGACCAGAAGACAAAGCTGATTGTGATGGCCTTCAGGAAGAAATGGACAACTGACCTTAAACCTGTGCTCATAAATGGCAATGCTGTGGAGAAAGTCCCCAGTTTCAGATTCTTAGGGGTGAACATTATAGAGAATGTCTGCAGATCCACACACCTCTGCTGTCATCGGAAAGGGACTACAATGCCTCTATTCCTAAGAAGACTGAAGAAGGTGCCACTGCCCCAAGACCTTCTCATGAACATCTATCGATGTACAGTGGAGAGTATAACGACATACTGCATTACAGCATGGCTCATAAAATCATAAACAGTTTTGTATCCTTGCAGACTACCAAGTGATTTAAAAAGCATCAATATTGTTCAAAATTATGGTATAGCTCTAATAAAAATGACATTTTACCTAGAATTTCAACATAATATATTTTCATTTTGAATGTCACTCAACACAGGTCATTTTAAAATATGCTAGGTCTTCAGAAACGTTTCAATTTCCAAATTCTTATGGTCACAAGGGAAGTTAATAATTTTGAGTGCAACTGTACACCACACACACACATACACCAATTACCATAATTATTGAACATATTATATGCTGTACATTTCACATTATTGAACACATACACCATATAATATGAACAATAAAACCTAACACACACAAACACACACACACACACACACACACACACACACAAAGATTGCCAGAAATTTTTAATAGGTCATTCATTTTAATTGACAATTCAATTTTCTTTAATTATTCATTATTATTATTGACAAAATCACCCAAATTATACATCTCTATCAGCATAGGAAATTATATATACACAAACCAATAGGAAAGTATGTATAATTAGATACAACTTAATACATCTATACTCCTGATCAGTTACAACTATAGTAAAGCTTTATATGGGGACACATTGCCACATTATAGGTACAATAAAGTCCTGTTTTGCTGTTAAAATGTTTTAATAAGAAAAAGTGAATTGACGAATAAGTGAATTTAATAAGAAAAGATTCATTACTGTTGAGTTTCTGTATTGTAGCTACATGATATTAGATTACACAGATATAGGTTTACATTATTACTTATCTGATTGTAAACATGAAACAGTGGAGAAAAATAAAGCTCTGCATTCTTACATACACCATCTGATTAACCAGAACAAAACAATATAAAAGCAAAATCTTTACTTCATTATTATCAATAAATGTGAAAAGTAAGACATCAGAGTTCCACTCTTTCAGCTTTTCTTTAAAACACTGCATTATGTTTTTCCTCATAATCTGTTGCGTCTGAGACTAAAAAACTGCTCCAACCTGTACATAAGGAGAAAAAGGTAAGAATCAGTCACTCAGACATTTATATTGAAACACTGTTACACGCCCACTGACCCAAACACATCATACAGTGTGTGTGAGTGTAGAATCATTCAGCTGTTTAAAATGTTCAGCATTTCCTGTGTTCAGTATTTATAGTACATGTAACACAACAACCTTTTATACATGGTCTTTGGTATAACTTTACTAGGGAGATGGCCCCGCTTTGGAATCATCCTTAGCAATAGGTTACTGTCTGTAACCCCAGTTCTCTGAAACCCAGTTTCATCATCTCATGCTCGAGATCCAACTATGGGAGGAATGGACAACTGTCTGGTTGCCCAATTCACTCACAGTGAGGATCTGTAAGTCAGGGGATGGTAACCTAGATAGGTGGTGCTTGACACATCCCTTAATGATGTGCCTGGTAACATCATGCACAAAGGTGATAGTTAATGTAATCCATACTACATGTATTATGTATTACTACGGTAATACGTACTATAGAGACTGTGTCTGTTCCCCGAGCTATACAAATATATAGAAAATCTCGGAAAGTCTGTCTTCATAACCTAATTAACATAAAATTAAATCATATTGAATGCACAGCCAGCACTTTTGATCTGAGGCTAGGACTATTAAATATTAGATCTCTTGCGTCTAAGGCTCTTATTGTTAACGACATCATTACTGATCAGGAATGTAATTTAATGTGTTTAACAGAAACTTGGATTAAACCAAACGAGTACATAGCATTAAATGAAGCCAGTCCTCCTGGATACAGTTATGTACATCAGCCTCGTTCAACTGATAGAGGAGGAGGTGTTGGTTTCATCCATAGTAAAAATCTAGTCGTCACACAAAAACCTAAGCATAAATTTAATTCTTTTGAAATTCTTTATACCAGTATAAGTTATGTAGCCACAAAAAATAAGTCAATTCCTCTAATTATTATTTACAGACCCCCAGGGCCATATACTGAATTTCTTAGTGAATTTGCAGAATTTGTCTGAAACCTGGTTGTGTCTGTAGATAAAGCTTTAATCGTCGGAGACTTTAATATTCATTTTGATAACCTGGAAGACCCTCTGAGAACAGCGGTTGTGTCCATCTTAGATTCAGTAGGGATTAATCAGAACGTAATCGAGCCTACTCATAATGGTGGTCACACTCTTGACCTCATACTAACATACGGACTAAGTATAGAAAATATTGTAATTTTTCCGCAGTCTGAAGTTGTCTCAGACCATTATCTTATCTCGTTCATAATACGTATTAATCATAATATTTCCACCTCGCCTCGCTACCGCATAAAACGTACCTACACATCAGCTACTGCACCGAGCTTCATAAATAACCTCGCAGAAACATCAATTAGATTTGGATCACCGTCAGATCACACAGAACTCGATCAGGCGACTGAAAGCTTGGAGTCAACACTCCGCTACACGCTAGATAGAGTGGCTCCACTCAAAAGGAAAATAATTAGAGAAAAAAAATTAGCACCCTGGTATAACGATCAAACGCGAACCTTAAAACAGACAACTCGGCAATTAGAACGTAAATGGCGTCAAACCAAACTGGTGATATTTCAAATCGCATGGAAGGAGAGCCTACTGAAATATAGGAAATCTCTTGGCGATGCTAGAAAAATCTATTTCTCCACCTTAATAAGAGACAACAAAAACAATTCTAGATTCCTTTTCAACACAGTAGCAAAATTAACTAGGAATAAAACCACTACAGAGAGAAACACTCAATCATTACATAGCAGTGAAGATTTCATGAAATTTTTCAATGATAAGGTTGAAAATATTAGACGTGAAATACAGGCCATTAAATTAAAACCGGACAGTACTGTAACAAACCCATTACATGACAATGTAGCGATATCAGATCAATGTTTAGAGTGTTTTGCTCCGCTTAGAGAGACCGAACTAGCTACATTAATCTCTTCAGCCAATTCATCAACTTGCATACTAGATCCTGTACCTACATGTTTGTTTAAACAGATTTGTCCAGGAGTAATTGAACCACTTCTAAATATAATCAATTCTTCCCTAAGCACTGGCTATGTACCTAAATCACTTAAATTAGCAGTTATTAAACCCTTGATTAAAAAACCTGATCTTGACCCGTCTCAATTGTCCAGCTATAGACCAATATCAAATCTCCCCTTCATCTCTAAGATTTTAGAAAAGGTTGTAGCAAAGCAGTTATGCTCGTACTTAGATAGGAATAACATTCATGAAATGTATCAGTCAGGATTTAGACCTCATCATAGCACAGAGACAGCGTTAGTTAAAGTAGTAAATGACCTTCTACTGACCTCTGATCAGGGTTGTGTCTCGCTGCTTGTGTTACTCGACCTTAGTGCAGCTTTTGATACTATAGATCACACTATTCTCCTTGATAGATTAGAAAATGTTGTTGGTATTAAGGGAACAGTCCTCTCCTGGCTCAGGTCTTATCTGACCGATCGTTATCAGTTCGTAGATGTAAATGGTGAATTCTCCATGCGTACTGAGGTTACTTTTGGAGTTCCACAGGGTTCTGTTTTAGGCCCACTGCTCTTTACTTTATATATGCTACCCCTAGGTCAAATTATTCATAAACATGGAATTAGCTTCCACTGTTATGCTGATGATACACAGCTGTATGTTTCAGCGAAGCCAGAGGACAGACAGCAGCTTAGTAAAGTTGAGGATTGTGTAAAGGACATTAGACATTGGATGTTAATTAACTTCCTTCTACTTAATTCTGATAAAACAGAAATACTTTTATTAGGCCCATGTGTAGCTAGAAGTAATCTTTCTGATCACATGGTTACTCTGGATGGTCTTTCTGTTTCATCGTGTACAGCAGTTAAAGACCTTGGAGTGATTATTGACTCCAGTCTATCATTTGATGCTCATGTAGATAATATTACTAGGATAGCCTTCTTTCATCTCAGAAATATTTCTAAAATAAGAAACAAATTGTCACTACATGATGCAGAAATACTAGTTCATGCATTCGTCACCTCTAGATTAGATTACTGTAATGCCATACTGTCTGGATGTTCCAGTAGGAATATAAATAAGCTCCAGTTAGTCCAGAATGCAGCCGCTAGAGTCCTAACTAGAACTAGAAGATACGACCACATCACCCCGATCTTATCCACACCGCATTGGCTCCCAGTAAAATCTCGCATTAACTATAAAATACTTTTATTAACTTATAAAGCACTAAACGGTCTCGCACCACAATATCTAAGCGACCTTTTGGTTTTCTATGATCCTCCACGCCTACTTAGGTCAAAAGATGCAGGCTATTTGACGGTACCTCGAATAGTGAAGGCTACAGCAGGGGGAAGAGCTTTCTCTTATAGAGCCCCACAGTTATGGAACAGTCTTCCTATTAGTGTTCGGGACTCAGACACAGTCTCAGTGTTTAAGTCTAAGCTTAAAACGTATTTGTTTACTCAAGCCTACCCTGACTAGATTCTGTTCTACTACTTCGCAGTCATAATTATCTTTTTTCTCCCTCTCTCCTTTCGCCGAGCCCCACACGAATTTATGGAGATACTAGAGATCCAGATCCTTTCTGCCTCTGGATGGAGCTCAAATCTTCTGTAATTCCAGACTGCTGGGACTACGGCTGCTCCTAACGCCATACAGACTTCATATAAATCCATAATGAACTTTTTCACACTATCTGTTGTTACCCAGATGAGGACGGGTTCCTTCTGAGTCGGGTTCCTCTCAAGGTTTCTTCCTCTTAAAACATCTTAGGGAGTTTTTCCTCACCACCGTCGCCACTCAGTGGCTTGCTCAGTTGGGATAAATTCACACCTTTAATATCTGTATACCGTGTTGATATTTCTGTAAAGCTGCTTTGAGACAATGTCTATTGTAAAAAGCACTGTACAAATAAAATTGAATTGAATTGAATTCATAGTTAAAGAGGTCAGTAGAGGACTTAAAGGACAGAGTCTACGAGGAGCCCACTCCTAGAACAGAATGAGACATAGGATGCCGTGGCTTTGTTGGAACAACAACTGTTTGCCTCCTGAGGGATTTGGGAGTAACTGGAGTGAACCAACAGAAGGCACTGAAAGACCTGGCTGAAGAGGCCAAGAAAAACAGCTTTTGGTTCTGGGTGAGGAGAAAGGAGAAATGTTGGAGTTGTAACAACTAATCCAAAATCTATTTGCAGGGGGAGGCAAGGAGATGTCCTGCCACTGTTCTGCTTCCAGGAGATATTCCAGGGTTAAAGGAGAGAAACATTTTTAAGCGGTGGTACCCGGCTGATGACCCTGCAGCTGATTTATGCCATATGGATCCATTGGCACTGAGCATACCTTAACAGTGCCAATGTGGCTCGCTACTGCCTTAGTCACTGGGAAGGTCTGTATGGCTCTGGTTGTGTTAGGCAAGCATGCCTGAGTGGTATTGTGCAACAGGAGGAAATCATATGGAACAAGTGGCACTGAGCATGCATTAACTGTGCCAGAGGGGCTTTCTACAGGCTTAGTCACTGTAGAGGCCTCTGTTTTTGGTTGCGTTAGGCATGGTGGCAAGGCAGAAGGTAGAGTGGTAATCCTATGGGCCCCTGGGGGAGGTTCGACATTTTTAAAAAAAGAGGAAAAGGAGTAACCATCATTTCCCCATGCCTCAACCTCACGCTCCCCCCAACAAAAACAAAAACTCACTTCCTGTCACATAACCCTGCCCCCAATATGACAGGGATTATAAGCCACAAACATTACACTATAAACCAAATAATACGGAAGATTATTAATGACACTTAAGAAATTTTAATGACATTAATATATGCAGTATATTAATATATTAAAAAAGTTCTAGCTAGGCTACAAACACATACACCCAATAAACTTTAAATTAACAAATGATTAAATGAAATATTTTGTACACCAGAAAGTTTTTTCTATATGCAAAGCTATAATTACCAAGAATACTGCCAAATTATTGTGTGTGTGTGTGTGTATGTGCTCACGTGTGTGTGTGTGTGTGTGTGTGTGTGTGTGTGCGCGCGTGTGTGTAAAAGAAGACAGCAAATCAGTAACTCACTGTATTTTCTCCAGTTTACAGTGTGGATGCTCCAGTAGATCATAAAGTAGTTTAACTCCTGATTCTCCTGGATAATTCCAGTACACATGAAGTTCTCTCAGGTGTGATGAGGGGTTTAACATCAGAGCTGAAACCAGAGCAGCAAAGCCTTCACCTGTAATACTGCAGCCTACCAACCTGCATAAACACACACACACACACACACACACACACACACACACACACACACACACACACACACACACACACAGGTGAGGTGGGAATATAGAACACAGTGAATGAGATGCCAGTCCATCACACTATACCATTCACATACATTCATACATTCACACACCCATTCACACATTGGGGCAATTTATCTTAACAAATATCGGCCTCCCACCTCTCTAAAATAACACTGAAAATCAGAGAACCTGGAGAAAACCCAAATGGATACAGTGATACAAAAAACTGAATCTTAAAATTTTAAACTGTTTTATTTTGCCTTAAAAAAAGTGATGACCTCAGTATCTCCAGTGTACAGTGTGGATTCTCCAGTCCAGCAGAGAGCAGCTTCACTCCTGAATCCTGCAGGTTATTGTAACTCAGGTCCAGTTCTCTCAGTCTGGAGGAGTTTGATCTGAGAACTGAGGACAGAACTCTACAGCTTTTCTCTGTGAGATCACACTGACGCAGACTGGGAAAGAAATGATGATATATCAGAACACTGACGCCTGAATGTGCGTGTGTACAACATTTACATTTATTCATTTAGCAGACGCTTTTATCCAAATTGACTTACAAGTGAGCATTTATCTGTGTATTTCCAGTGAGGGGAAATACATATTCACATAGTTAATACATAGTTGTTTTTGTTATTTAATCCACTTAAACATTACACACACATAATGTCATTTAACTTTATACTCATAAATATGAACAAAAAGTAAGTATGTATATGCATGCATGAATATGTGTTTTAAACAAACAAACTGATAGGCAAAACCACAACTGAACAACATTAGTAACTTGTTGAAATGTTTCTTCTCCCCAGATTCAGTTTTGTGGCTGATGAGATTCTGCATATTCACTGAGTTACTGTAATTTCAGTAATTGCTTTACTCTGAATAGGGTCCTGGTGGATCTGGATGAGTATGCTGAATGAGACGCCAGTCCACCACACTGCACCATTCACATGCATTCACACACTCATTCACACACAGGGGAAATTTATCTTAGCAAATACACCTTTGCAACAATAATTTATTCCTTTTAAATAATTGTTATATTATATATGTCTGTACGTTCATTCCACTTTCATTGCACACACTGTATATAAGATACATAGGATATTCTACACTTCCATTTGCACATAACTGTACATCTGTAAATAGCATATACAGAGAGGGAAAAAAGTTTGATTCACTGCTTGGTCTTCACGATTAACTTTACAGTGAGGGAAAAAAAGTATTTGATCCCCTGCTGATTTTGTACGTTTGCCCACTGACAAAGAAATTATCAGTCTATAATTTTAATGGTAGATTTATTTGAACAGTGAGAGACAGAATAATAACAAAAAAATCCAGAAAAACGCATGTCAAAAATGTTATAAATTAATTTGCCTTTTAATGAGGGAAAAAAGTATTTGACCCCCTCTCAATCAGAAAGATTTCTGGCTCCCACGTGTCTTTTATACAGGTAACGAGCTGAGATTAGGAGCACACTCTTAAAGGGAGTGCTCCTAATCTCAGCTTGTTACCTGTATAAAAGACACCTGTCCACTGAAGCAATCAATCAATCAGATTCCAAACTCTCCACCATGGCCAAGACCAAAGAGCTGTCCAAGGGTGTCAGGGACAAGATTGTAGACTTACACAAGTCTGGAATGGGCTACAAGACCATTGCCAAGCAGCTTGGTGAGAAGGGGACAACAGTTGGTACGATTATTCGCAAATGGAAGAAGCACAAAAGAACTGTCAATCTCCCTCGGCCTGGGGCTCCATGCAAGATCTCACCTCGTGGAGTTGCAGTGATCATGAGAACAGTGAGGAATCAGCCCAGAACTACAAGGGAGGATCTTGTCAATGATCTCAAGGCAGCTGGGACCATAGTCACCAAGAAAACAATTGGTAACACACTACGCCGTGAAGGACTGAAATCCTGCAGCGCGCGCAAGTCCCCCTGCTCAAGAAAGCACATATACATGCCCGTCTGAAGTTTGCCAATGAACATCTGAATGATTCAGAGGACAACTGGGTGAAAGTGTTGAGGTCAGATGAGACCAAAATGGAGCTCTTTGGCATCAACTCAACTCGCCGTGTTTGGAGGAGGAGCAATGCTGCCTATGACCCCAAGAACACCATCCCCACCGTCAAACATGGAGGTGGAAACATTATGCTTTGGGGGTGTTTCTCTGCTAAGGGGACAGGACAACTTCACCGCATCAAAGGGACGATGGACGGGGCCATGTACCGTCAAATCTTGGGTGAAAACCTCCTTCCCTCAGACAGGGCATTGAAAATGGGTCGTGGATGGATATTCCAGCATGACAATGACCCAAAACACACGGCCAAGGCAACAAAGGAGTGGCTCAAGAAGAAGCTCATTAAGGTCCTGGAGTGGCCTAGCCAGTCTCCAGACCTTAATCCTATAGGAAATCTGTGGAAGGAGCTGAAGGTTCGAGTTGCCAAACATCAGCCTCGAAACCTTAATGATTTGGAGAAGATCTGCAAAGAGGAGTGGGACAAAATCCCTCCTGAGATGTGTGCAAACCTGGTGGCCAACTACAAGAAACGTCTGACCTCTGTGATTGCCAACAAGGGTTTTTAAACCAACTACTAAGTCATGTTTTGCAGAGGGGTCAAATACTTATTTCCCTCATTAAAATGCAAATCAATTTATAACATTTTTGAAGTGCGTTTTTCTGGATTTTTTTATTGTTATTCTGTCTCTCACTGTTCAAATAAATCAACCATTAAAGTTATAGACTGATCATTTCTTTGTCAGTGGGCAAACGTACAAAATCAGCAGGGGATCAAATACTTTTTTCCCTCACTGTATGTACATGCCAATCCTGTCTATTTTTGCCATGTTTTTGGAATTGTATTATATTTCATTTTGTTGCTATATTTTTAATATTTATATCTATTGTGTGATGTTCTAGTTTTTTTCTGCACTGGAAACTCCTGTCACCAAAACAAATTCCTTGTGTTTGTAAACATACTTGGCAATAAAGCTCATTCTGATTCTGATATCTGCCTCCCACTTCCCTAATATAGCATTGAAAATCAGAGAACCTGCAGAAAACCCAAAGAGATACAGGGAGACAAAAAATTGTATCTTAAAAAATGCCATCCTATTTTATCTTAAAAATTTATATCCAGTGTAAAAGTGATCTTACTTCAGTATCTCCAGTGTACAGTTTGGATTCTCCAGTCCAGCAGAGAGCAGCTTCACTCCTGAATCCCGCAGGAAATAATTCTCCCCCAGGTCCAGTTCTTTCAGATTGGAGGTAGTTGAGCTGAGAACTGAGGACAGAACTCTACAGCTTTCCTCCGTGAGATTACAGTGGAACAGGCTGGGAATTAAATATATAAATGGTAAATGGTCTGCACTTATATAGCACCATTTAACCTTAGCGGTTCTAAAAAGTGCTTTTCACTCTTTCTCACACACACACACACACACACACACTCTCTCTCTCTCTCACTAATGGTGGCAGAGTTACCACACAAGGTGCTAGCCTGCCACTGGGAGCAACCTGGGGTATGTGATCATAAACTTAAAAACTTAGTACTTAGGCCAATTTCTAAGTACTAAGTTAATAAGTTACTTTGGGGTGTGTGTGTGTGTGGGGGGGGGGGGGGGGGGTGCTGCATATATAAAGATGTTCTCTTCAGAAAACTCCCTCATTCTCCTTAAATTCAGAATGATAGTGAGATAATTAGAGTAACTATGGATAAGCTTTATTCTAATCAGTGAAGTATCATTAGTGTTAAAACAAAATAAAATACATTTATGAAATAAAAATTACTCACTCTGCCTTTCTTGATATTTTCATGACTGGCATCAACCTACTGAGACATTCCTCTGATATATGAAATTTCCTCAAAACAAACACATCCAGATCCTCTTCTGAGTTCAGCAACACAAACACCAGAGCTGACCACTGAGAAGGAGAGAGTCCGACTCCACTGAGACACCAGATATCTCCTCTGTTCAGGTAATGTTGGACTTCCTGCACTAGAGAACGATCATTCAGTTCATTCAGACAGTGGAACAGATTGATGGATTTCTCTGGAGATGGATTCTCCCTGATCTTCTTCTTGATATACTCGACTGTTTCCTGTTTGCTGTGAGAGCTGCTTCCTGTCTGGGGCAGCAGGTCTCGTAAGAGAGTCTGATTGGACTCCAGTGAGAGACCCAGAAGGAAGCGGAGGAACAGATTCAGATGTCCATTCTCACTCTGTAAGGCCTTGTCCACTGCACTTCTGAGGAGATCAGACATGTTTGACTTGGTGAGAAGATCAGACAGATCAGTATTTTGGTGGTCTCTGACATTTCTGCTGATGAAGGAGAGAAATGTGTATAAAGCAGCCAGAAACTCCTGAACACTCAGATGTACAAAGCTGAACACCTTCCCCAGGTGAAGCCCAAACTCCTCTCTGAAGATTTGGGTACACACTCCTGAGTACACTGACACTTCTCTCACATCAATGCCACACTCTCTCAGGTCTTCCTCATAGAAGATCAGGTTTCCTTTCTCCAGCTGTTGGAAAGCCAGTTCTCCCAGTGCCAGGATACTCTCTCTGGTCTGCTGAGGATCAGGGTCACATTTCTGATGGTACTTTTGGTCCTTGTGTTTGATCTGAAAGATCAGGAAGTGTGTGAACATTTGAGTCAGAGTCTTGGGGATCTCTCCACTCTCTGCTTCACCCAACATTCTCTCTAGAACAGTGGCTGAGATCCAGCAGAAGACTGGGATGTGGCACATGATGTAGAGGCTTCTTGAAGACTTCATGTGTGAGAGGATTTTATTGGCCAGGCTCTGATCACTGATCCTCTTCCTGAAGTACTCCTCTTTCTGAGGATCACTGAACCCTCGTACCTCTGTTACCTGGTCTACACACTCAGGAGGGATCTGATTGGCTGCTCCTGGTCGAGAGGTTATCCAGAGGAGAGCAGAGGGAAGCAGATTCCCCTTGATGAGGTTCGTCAGCAGCACATCCACTGAGGCTGACTCTGTCACATCACACAATCTCTCATTCTTCTGGAAATTTAGAGGAAGTCGACACTCATCCAGACCATCAAAGATGAAAAGGACTTTGTTGATCTCACAGTCTATTAATCCTAATTCTTTTATTTCTGGGAAAAAGTGATGAAGAAGATCCATCAGACTGAGATGTTTCTGCTTCACCAGGTTCAGCTCTCTAAAGGGAAGTGGAAACATGAAGAAGACGTCCTGATTTGCTTTTCCTTCAGTCCAGTCCAGAATTAACTTCTGCACAGAGACTGTTTTTCCAATTCCAGCAACTCCTTTAGTCAGCACTCTTCTGATGGACTTGTCTTTAAAGAGATCATTACATTTGATGGGTGTCTCCTGTGCTGCTGGTCTCCTGGACGCTGTCTCAATCTGTCTCACCTCATGTTCATTATTGACGTCTCCACTCCAACCCTCTGTGATGTAGAGCTCTGTGTAGATCTCATTCAGAAGTGCTGAACTTCCAGGCTGTGAGATTCCTTCATTAATTCTTTTACATTTCTCTCTCAGTGTGGATTTGAGTTCTCGCTGGTGCACAGGGACGAGTTCTGATAAAAAGAAGAATAAAATGTAAACTCTATGATCATCTCTGTTGACTATTGATATTTTCATAGCTATGTATCATATGTAATGTCAGTACTGATCTGTTATTATATTGTGTTGATAAAAGCACATCATTATGATGAGACGTGTTTAATAAATTTCGAGCAGTTTCCTTCCTCTAAAGTTAAAGTGATGTTATAACCCCATGAGCTCTTACTGTTCTGCAGTGTGTTAGCGAGATCTGTGTGGTTCATGTTCTTCAGGAAGTGCAGTGTGATCTTCAGCACTCCCTCTCTGACACTGTTCTGAACCTCCTCATCCTCCACCTCCTCCTCCTCCACCTTCCTCTCAGAGCATGCTGGGTAATCTGGACTCAGGAGCTTCTTAAATCTCTTCAGCTCATTCTTTAACAGACTGATGACTTTGTGCTCCAGCTCCTGATTAGAAATAAAAAATACAGATAGAAATGTTATTTAGTTTTTCTCAGAATCAAACAGTTCCATTATATGAGGGGAAACACAGTGTCACTGTGATTCCTAAAGATACATTTCTAATCTTTCTAAATATTCATAAAGCTGCTACATGCTGGTAAAATTGAAATTATTGAACTTTTATAAAAGTAAAAACAAGACCTTCAGCTTTGTAACTGAATATATATGTGTGTGTGTGTGTGTGTGTATGTATATATATATATATATATATATATATATATATATATATATATATATATATATATATATATATATATATATATATATATATATATAGAGAGAGAGAGAGAGAGAGAGAGAGAATGTCTGGGTTAGGTTACGCATGGAACCCTGTTCCCTGAGAAGGGAACGAGACGTTACGTTTAGCATAACACTATGGGAGCAACCTCGCGCGCCCGGCATCTGAAGCTTGTGTAAAATCATGCCTATTTATAGGCCTGCCGTGATCAGGTGACATGGCAATTAAGTGCATCACGTGATATATACAGTATCTCACAAAAGTGAGTACAGCCCTCACATTTGTGTAAATATTTGATGTATCTTTTCATGAGACAACACTGAAGAAATGACACTTTGCTACAATGTAAAGTAGTGAGTGTACAGCTTGTGTAACAGTGTAAATTTGCTGTCCCCTCAAAATAACTCAACACTCAAGTAATGGTGGCCACACAAAATATTGACACTTTGGGCCCAATTTGTACATTTTCACTTAGGGGTGTACTCACTTTTGTTGTCAGCGGTTTAGACATTAATGTCTGTGTGTTGAGTTATTTTGAGGGAACAGCAAATTTACACTGTTACACAAGCTGTACACTCACTACTTTACATTGTAGCAAAGTGTCATTTCTTCAGTGTTGTCACATGAAACGATATCATCACATATTTACAAAAATTCTCTCCTTTAAGGTCTCAAAATTCCACTTGTCTCACAAGCATGAGTATAGTCCATGAGCGAGCAAGAGCAAAATGCATACGTAACTGCTAAGTGTTTGGAAAACCGAAGTACACTCGAACATGAAAGCTTGATTCACTGCTTGGTCTTCACGATTAACTTTACAGTGAGGGAAAAAAGTATTTGATCCCCTGCTGATTTTGTACGTTTGCCCACTGACAAAGAAATGATCAGTCTATAATTTTAATGGTAGTTGTATTTGAACAGTGAGAGACAGAATAACAACAAAGAAATCCAGAAAAACGCATGTCAAAAATGTTATAAATTGATTTGCCTTTTAATGAGGGAAAAAAGTATTTGACCCCCTCTCAATCAGAAAGATTTCTGGCTCCCAGGTGTCTTTTATACAGGTGACGAGCTGAGATTAGGAGCACACTCTTAAAGGGAGTGCTCCTAATCTCAGCTTGTTACCTGTATAAAAGACACCTGTCCAGAGAAGCAATCAATCAATCAGATTCCAAACTCTCCACCATGGCCAAGAACAAAGAGCTCTCCAAGGATGTCAGGGACAAGACTGTAGACCTACACAAGTCTGGAATGGGCTACAAGACCATCGCCAAGCAGCTTGGTGAGAAGGAGACAACAGTTGCTGCGATTATTCGCAAATGGAAGAAGCACAAAAGAACTGTCAATCTCCCTCGGCCTGGGGCTCCATGCAAGATCTCACCTCGTGGAGTTGCAGTGATCATGAGAACAGTGAGGAATCAGCCCAGAACTACACGGGAGGATCTTGTCAATGATCTCAAGGCAGCTGGGACCATAGTCACCAAGAAAACAATTGGTAACACACTACGCCGTGAAGGACTGAAATCCTGCAGCGCCCGCAAGGTCCGCTGCTCAAGAAAGCACATATACATGCCCGTCTGAAGTTTGCCAATGAACATCTGAATGATTCAGAGGACAACTGGGTGAAAGTGTTGAAGTCAGATGAGACCAAAATGGAGCTCTTTGGCATCAACTCAACTCGCCGTGTTTGGAGGAGGAGGAATGCTGCCTATGACCCCTGGAACACCATCCCCACCGTCAAACATGGAGGTGGAAACATTATGCTTTGGGGGTGTTTTTCTGCTAAGGGGACAGGACAACTTCACCGCATCAAAGGGACGATGGACGGGGCCATGTACCGTCAAATCTTGGGTGAAAACCTCCTTCCCTCAGCCAGGGCATTGAAAATGGGTCGTGGACGGGTATTCCAGCATGACAATGACCCAAAACACACGGCCGAGGCAACAAAGGAGTGGCTCAAGAAGAAGCTCATTAAGGTCCTGGAGTGACCTAGCCCATCTCCAGACCTTAATCCTATAGAAAATCTGTGGAGGGAGCTGAAGGTTCGAGTTGCCAAACGTCAGCCTCGAAACCTTAATGATTTGGAGAAGATCTGCAAAGAGGAGTGGGACAAAATCCCTCCTGAGATGTGTGCAAACCTGGTGGCCAACTACAAGAAACGTCTGAGCTCTGTGATTGCCAACAAGGGTTTTTAAACCAAGTACTAAGTCATGTTTTGCAGAGGGGTCAAATACTTATTTCCCTAATTAAAATGCAAATCAATTTATAACATTTTTGACATGCGTTTTTCTGGATTTTTTTGTTGTTATTCTGTCTCTCACTGTTCAAATAAATCTACCATTAAAGTTATAGAATGATCATTTCTTTGTCAGTGGGCAAACGTACAAAATCAGCAGGGGATCAAATACTTTTTCCCCTCACTGTATATGTGCTCAATTCACAGCAGCTCACACACCCTCCAGTTTATAAGCATTCTCACTAACACTGTTCTGCATGATCAGGGCTGCTGTGGTCACGCATTCAAATAAACATACTTTTTAAATGCAATACATGCTCAAAATCAATCAATCTCTCTCTCTCTCTCTCTCTCTCTCTCTCTCTCTCTCTCTCTCTCACACACACACGCACGCGCACACGCACACGCACACGCACCTTAAATACAGACTCCAGGCTTTCGCAAATTATTTTTGGTTTCACTGCAGTTTTGGGGGATCTGAAAAAAACAGATACATCTCCATTACATATTAAATATATTAGCAATGTTTAATACTATTATATTTATAATTGAAACCTTATAGATTCTTTTATGAATTTATAATTCTCTTTTTTTTTTTATAAAGTAATCTTTGTTAAGTAACAAATTTAGTTAGTTTAATCAGATGGACCTGCAAGTGAGAAACTTTAAAATACATTAGACTATACTGACCTCAGATCATATGGTGGAGAGGTCATTGACTGGTCAGTCTTCATGGACACAGAGCTGGATTCACGTGAGTCTGATCTCTGATCCTGTGTCCAACTTTAGCAAAATGGTGTTGAAGTTAAATATTAATGGAGCGAAGAATATGGTATAATATGTGAAATTACAAGATTGCATAATCCTATGGCAACATGCTACATGTTCTGTATAAAAAAAAACCAACTTGTTTATTTGTGTTTCATTATTTTGTGTACATTTCTGAATATATTCTCCATCTTCAGTGAATGATCATCTGTTCTTACTTGACATTGGTAAGACCTTTCCTATAAATCTAAAATCTGATGGAATTAACAGAAACTCCTGTGTGTGTGTATGTATGTATGTACATGTGTGTGTGTGTGTATATATATATATATATATATATATATATATATATATATATATATATATATATATATATATATATATATATATATACAGTGAGGGAAAAAAGTATTTGATCCCCTGCTGATTTTGTACTTTTGCCCACTGACAAAGAAATGATCAGTCTATAATTTTAATGGTAGATTTATTTGAACAGTGAGAGACAGAATAACAACAAAAAAATCCAGAAAAACGCACGTCAAAAATGTTATAAATTGATTTGCATTTTAATTAGGGAAATAAGTATTTGACCCCTCTGCAAAACATGACTTAGTAGTTGGTTTAAAAACCCTTGTTGGCAATCACAGAGGTCAGACGTCTCTTGTAGTTGGCCACCAGGTTTGCACACATTTCAGGGGGGATTTTGTCCCACTCCTCTTTGCAGATCTTTTCCAAGTCATTAAGGTTTCGAAGCTGAAGTTTGGCAACTCGAACCTTCAGCTCCCTCCACAGATTTTCTATGGGATTTAGGTCTGGAGACTGGCTAGGCCACTCCAGGACCTTAATGTGCTTATTCTTGAGCCACTCCTTTGTTGCCTTGGCCGTGTGTTTTGGGTCATTGTCATGCTGGAATACCCGTCCACGACCCATTTTCAATGCCCTGGCTGAGGGAAGGAGGTTTTCACCCAAGATTTGACGGTACATGGCCCAGTCCATCGTCCCTTTGATGCGGTGAAGTTGTCCTGTCCCCTTAGCAGAAAAAAAACCCCAAAGCATAATGTTTCCACCTCCATGTTTGACGGTGAGGATGGTGTTCCAGGGGTCATAGGCAGCATTCCTCCTCCTCCAAACACGGCGAGTTGAGTTGATGCCAAAGAGCTCCATTTTGGTCTCATCTGACCTCAACACTTTCACCCAGTTGTCCTCTGAATCATTCAGATGTTCATTGGCAAACTTCAGACGAGCATGTATATGTGCGTTCTTGAGCAGGGGGACTTGCGCGCGCTGCAGGATCTCAGTCCTTCACGGCGTAGTGTGTTACCAATTGTTTTCTTGGTGACTATGGTCCCAGCTGCCTTGAGATCATTGACAAGATCCTCCCGTGTAGTTCTGGGCTGATTCCTCACTGTTCTCATGATCGTTGCAGCTCCACGAGGTGAGATCTTTCATGGAGCCCCAGGCCGAGGGAGATTGACAGTTCTTTTGTGCTTCTTCCATTTGCGAATAATCGCACCAAATGTTGTCCCCTTCTCACCAAGCTGCTTGGCAATGGTCTTGTAGCCCATTCCAGACTTGTGTAGGTCTACAGTCTTGTCCCTGACATCCTTGGAGAGCTCTTTGTTCTTGGCCATGGTGGAGAGTTTGGAATCTGATTGATTGATTGCTTCAGTGGACAGGTGTCTTTTATACAGGTAACAAACTGATATTAGGAGCACTCCCTTTAAGAGTGTGCTCCTAATCTCAGCTCGTTACCTGTATAAAAGACACGTGGGAGCCAGAAATCTTTCTGATTGAGAGGGGGTCAAATACTTATTTCCCTCATTAAAATGCAAATTAATTTATAAAATTTTTGACATGCGTTTTTCTGGATTTTTTTGTTGTTATTCTGTCTCTCACTGTTCAAATACAACTACCATTAAAATTATAGACTGATCATTTCTTTGTCAGTGGGCAAACGTACAAAATCAGCAGGGGATCAAATACTTTTTTCCCTCACTGTATATATACATACATACACAGAGAGGGAAAAAAGTATTTGATCCCCTGCTGATTTTATGCGTTTGCTCACTGACAAAGAAATGATCAGTCAGATTCCAAACTCTCCACCATGGCCAAGACCAAAGAGCTCTCCAAGGGTGTCAGGGACAAGATTGTAGACTTACACAAGTCTGGAATGGGCTACAAGACCATCGCCAAGCAGCTTGGTGAGAAGGTGACAACAGTTGGTGCGATTATTCGCAAATGGAAGAAACACAAAAGAACTGTCAATCTCCCTCGGCCTGGGGCTCCATGCAAGATCTCACCTCGTGGAGTTGCAGTGATCATGAGAACAGTGAGGAATCAGCCCAAAACTACACAGGAGGATCTTGTCAATGATCTCAAGGCAGCTGGGACCATAGTCACCAAGAAAACAATTGGTAACACACTACGCCGTGAAGGACTGAAATCCTGCAGCGCGCGCAAGTCCCCCTGCTCAAGAAAGCACATATACATGCTCGTCTGAAGTTTGACAATGAACATCTGAATGATTCAAAGGACAACTGGGTGAAAGTGTTGTGGTCAGATGAGACCAAAATGGAGCTCTTTGGCATCAACTCAACTCGCCGTGTTTGGAGGAGGAGGAATGCTGCCTATGACCCCTGGAACACCATCCCCACCGTCAAACATGGAGGTGGAAACATTATGCTTTGGGGGTGTTTTTCTGCTAAGGGGACAGGACAACTTCACCGCATCAAAGGGACGATGGACGGGGCCATGTACCGTCAAATCTTGGGTGAGAACCTCCTTCCCTCAGACAGGGCATTGAAAATGGGTCATGGACGGGTATTCCAGCATGACAATGACCCAAAACACACGGCCAAGGCAACAAAGGAGTGGCTCAAGAAGAAGCTCATTAAGGTCCTGGAGTGGCCTAGCCAGTCTCCAGACCTTAATCCCATAGAAAATCTGTGGAGGGAGCTGAAGGTTCGAGTTGCCAAACGTCAGCCTCGAAACCTTAATGACTTGGAGAAGATCTGCAAAGAGGAGTGGGACAAAATCCCTCCTGAGATGTGTGCAAACCTGGTGGCCAACTACAAGTAACGTCTGACCTCTGTGATTGCCAACAAGGGTTTTGCCACCAAGTACTAAGTCATGTTTTGCAGAGGGGTCAAATACTTATTTCCCTCATTAAAATGCAAATCAATTTATAACATTTTTGACGTGCGTTTTTCTGGATTTTCTTGTTGTTATTCTGTCTCTCACTGTTCAAATAAATCTACCATTAAAATTATACACTGATCATTTCTTTGTCAGTGGGCAAACGTACAAAATCAGATCAAATACTTTTTTCCCTCACTGTGTATGTATATATATATGTGTGTGTGTGTGTGTATGCATGTATATGTGTATGCATATATATATATATATATATATATATATATATATATATATATATATATATATATATATATGCATACATATATTATATGTATGTATGTATGTGTGTGTGTGTGTGTGTGTGTATATATTTGTGTATATGTTCCCTTGGTTCACTGTCAGTAGGGGTGTGGCTGCCATTTCTTTCGGGAGAGGGTTTCTGTTGACTCTGTTTCTTTGCTTACGTAGTTAGGGAAGAATATTTGTATTTTCTTTTCTTTCCTTTTATGTAAGCTAGCTACCTAATCATGGAATCCTTTTGTTTATTATTTTGGCCTTGGCCCACTCTGAAGATACGCCTGTTTTGGTTAATTTGTACAATTACATGTATATATCATCTGATATAATATACCACAACCTTTCTGAACAACCTTGTTGTGTTGTTATTCCTGGCTCCCTCTTTTTATATTTAAAGATTAATCCATTGAATCCGGAGCTGGTTACTCTGTGCGGCCCAACCTAGACTGGGCCGTAACACTGATGATTAGTTATATTTTTCACTCTTCCTTGCTCAACGTTCCACAAATCAATCTCACCTTTGTTCAATACTAGACTCTCCAAAAAATATTTCAGCTCTCATTGACCGATCACTCTTCAAGGACACACGGCTGGGTTCAGGTGAATCCGGTCTTTTATCCTGATGACTCAAACTAAAACACAAACCAAAACAACTCTTTTTATTGTAACAACGAGGTGATGACTGCAAAGCAATCTTAATGCATAAGGTGTGTTTAACAAACCAAACAAAACAACTGCAGGATTAAGATACTAATTCCTTATTGACTCTTTTCATAAATGTGGTATTATATTTTTTATAAAGTAATCTTCAAATAATACATTTACAGTAGTTAATTTAATCAGGTGAATCTGCATGTGGGGAACTTTAAAATACATTAGACTGTACTGACCTCGGATCTTCTACATGTGGTGAATGAGTCAATGACTGGTCAGTCTTTATGGACACAGAGCTGGGTTCATGTGAGTCTGATTTCTTACCCTGTGTAAGACTAGAACAAAAATACATTAGAGCAAAGAATGTGTTATAATATGGGAAATTACAAGATTGCACCATCCTGTGGCGACTTGGTGTATGTTCTGTACACACAGCTTGTTTATTTGTATGTTTAATTTATTTGTGCACATTTCAGAAAACATAATCTTTCTTCATTGCATGATTGTTAGTCATTACTCTACATCAATAAGAAATCAGAATTAACAGCAACATCCGCTTGTGTCTGCAAGCATGGAAATTAGGCTTCCTCTCTTGATAGTATCCTACTCCAGGTTTTAAAGACATATTTTGGACATTTTAACCTCACACTTTTTACATGCATGGCTCCTTTATGCTTCAAGAAAACATCTATTGTGCTCTTGCCTAAAAATTAAACTCTGGTCTCCACCTGAATGATTGTGGGCACATCGCTCTCACATCTTGCATGATGAAGTGCCCGGAAAAGTTATTTTATTCATACACAGCAATATCACCACAACTTCTCAGTAGATCACACAATTTCACTCACTCTGCACCCAACCCTGACGCATCTGCTCAAGAGAACACTATGCCAGGATATTGTCTATTGAATACAGGTAGCATTTCATATAATTGTGCCATCTAAATCTAAATCTGTTAATTCTTGGTTGCCTTGGACTGTGCAGTTCCATCTGCAATAACTGTGAGAAAATTCATTAGCACAGGTCTCCCTGAACTCCAGCAATTCTACTTTGTCAGATGAAGGATGAGACCCCAATCTACTATCATAGACTCCTCTCACTCACCTCATGCAAATTGCAAATGTTTCAGAAGCATCTGAGCACACACGTCATGCCTTAAAGTCAGCTTCTTCCCTCAATCTATAAGGATCCTCAATAGCAGGTGTGAACTGAAGCTGTATTTTATACCTCATTACACTGATACTGTCTATACAACAGCAATACACATGTAGCATTCTCCATCTATACTGGTATATTTTACATTATTTTACATTAAACATACTATTTGGGTGTTTTTTTGCACACTTCAGTGATCTGTGAACTGTCATCCTCATGCCTCTTTACAGTATGTCATCTAGATTATGGGTTTTATATCATATTGGCAATTTGCACTAATGCTATTCATGCAACGTCAAACTTGTGCAAGATCTTTTCCCCACATATTTGCAACTTTCCCTTAATGTGCTGTGTTGTATGTTTTTTTTCGTATATTTTTTTGTTTGATTTTTGTTAGCTGTAGCAGCATGCTACCAAGCAGAAGAATGTAAATGTTTCATATACTCTGTATTCTGAATACAAATGAAAACTTGAACTTGAAACTTTTTGAAACTTGAAGCTTTATAACTTGAGCTGTGGTCTATATGCAGCACTGAGTAACTAGTAATGAACTAGAAAAAGAAAAAAAAAAAACATCTGTGAATAAATGAAAAAAAACCCCACTAAAATAGAATGTGTTTGGATGGTGCCTTTCCATAATACGTAAACAACGCATGGGTATATATTTTTCACTCTTCCTTGCTTAATTTTTTATTCCACAAATCATACTTACCTCTGTTCAGTACTAGTGTCTCTGTCTCTGAATGATATTGGAAAAAACATTGACTGATCACTCTTCATGGACACACAGCTGGGTTCAGGTGAATCTGGTCTTTTACTCTGGTGACTGAAACACACCCAACACTAAATATATCTCTGTTATGTACATTCTTCATCATTGTCTCATTGTAACAGTGAGGTGATGACAACTAAGGAATCTTTATGCGTAAGGTGTGTTTCATAAACCAAACATAAAATTCCAGAATGATCTCAGAAGAGACAAACAGGAGCAATGACTAAACATAAAGAAAGACAAAAAATATGTGCTGAATGTCACTGTGTTGATGATATTTAAATAACTCCAGTAATGGGGACATGAATGAGGAAGTGTTTGTACTCAGAAGAGGTGGGGCAGATTTTTTCAGATTCTTCTTCTTCTTCTTTTTATTATTATTATTATTATTATTATTATTATTATTATTATTCACTTGCATAGAAATGCACCTACATAGTCTTCTTATGACTAATCTTTTAAGAAAAAGATTGTTCCAGCAGTATGTGTTAGTTTGAATTTTACATAAAACATATTAATCATTATTATGAGTTTACCTTTGCATACATAAAGACAATATATAAACAGTTCACTGCAGCAAAAGTAAATGAGCACATAGTGGCACAGGAGGTCTCAGTGAATTTGTTTTTAATTCTTGCTAATTTCCTGACCAATAATTAGTTGTTAAGACAAGCTCATCTAAAAAAAAAATATTGTGGGTAAGTTATTTTTTTCCCCATAATTTAATTCAAAAAGTGGAACTTTCATATATTCTAGATTCATTCCACATAAAGTGAAATATTCCAAGCCTTTTTTTGTTTCTAACCTTGATGATTACAGCTTACAGCTCACGGAAATCAAAAATCCAGTATCTCAAAATATATAATTTGCTGTCAAATGATTACTCATTTTGATGCCATATGTTTCATGAATCAGACAGAGATTTGTTAATATGCCATTCCTTATTCTCAAATCTACATCCATGTCAATGCAATGCTTATGGATAAGAGTAACGACCGATAATAAGAGTAAGTACTTAGATCTGGCAAGTTAATTGTATCAAGTTCATTTATGAAATGTTTAAGCATGTTTAGTACAAACAATCTAAATGTATATTTGGATAGATTTCCAGTTTAGTTTTAAATATTATTGCAGGGATTTTTATTTGGAGAGTACATTAAAAACTCCACTGCCATACTTTTTTATTCTAGAATATGTAAGTACTGCATACTTGACTGGTAAACGTTTAGTTTAAATATGGGAATATAGGTATGAAAAGCATTTCAGTATGCTGAATATTTGCATGCACTTGCGCAGATCCAATTAAAATCTTATTGTGATTTTTTTGTACATGAGAAAGTTTCAATCCAGTAGAACGATATGTCTAGAACATTCCTATCAAGCATTTTAAATTATATTTGTAGAAAAGTTTTCAATCCCACTTAATTAACTCTGTAAACTTACCTGTAAACAACAGACAGAAAATAGTCATTTAATGTTAATGAATTTGTTCTTGAGTCATGCAGTGCTAAAACATTCTCACTGTGATTAAGAGATTGTGCACTGATAACTTTCATGAGACATTTGTTAAAAATAGGATCTGGAATCACTAACAAGTCTCCTGAAATGTAAAAACAAACTTTTGGGATTTATTTAGTGTTTAGTTTTTATTTTTGTTTAAGGTTACACCTTTCACTTACCTCTCATTTTTCTTTGTGTCCTGTTCTCCAGAAACACTCATTTTTGAGGTTGTGTCTTCTACAAATGTAACCTGTAAAATTTCACACACACACACACACACACACACACACACACACACACACACACACACACACACACACATTCAGAAAAACACTGCAGCACACAAGTTTACTTCACTCCAACATAAATGAACTGTTCTTCATCTAGTGTAGATTCATAATATTACAATACTATATTTTAGATTTAGATACTTACGGTGTGTTTTTTCTGGATCTGTTTACAGTCTGCTCAGCTCTAAACTGAGTTTTGCTTTTACTTCAACTGGTTTGACTGGTTATTCAACAGAGCACAAATGAGGAGTTATGAGGAGTTTTTAAGGGGGAGGGGGTGTAATCAAAAACAACAGACACACATAGAAATACACGCTTGTTAATGTCAATGTTAACCAACAATAATATAATTTATATTTACACATCCTCAGATACAAAAGGCTTTTATATAAGGTTATAAAAGTTAAAAATCTGTGGTTTAGTTTACTTTACTCCTCATGATGGTACACTTACATGAATTTTATGTGATTGTCAAGTATTGTCTAAATTATTTAGAGTTTATCTATTTGTGTCTGTGAGTACTTAATGTGTGTGTCAGAAAGTAACAACAACTACACACACACACACACACACACACATATTCATACACACATTCATACACACATTCATACACACACACACACACACACACACACACACACACACACACACACACACACACACACACATTCAGTAGTGTCAGAGAGATCCAAAACCTACATACACTCTCATCAACTACACACTCAATCAGGTATTTTCATGAACAATGACGCAGTTGAATTTAGTTGCATGTAAAATACTTAATAACTATTTGAATACTCAGGAACAAGCAACATATTTTTAAAAAGAAAACAATCAAAGGTCAAACAATTGTGGAAACAACATGTGTAAGGAAAACTGGATCAACTGACAACTAGTTTTGCTGAAAAATACAGCTGTTGTACACTTCACAGCACTCCACACCAGAGGACTATACAGGAGAGTTGAAAGTGGAGTTATTGCGACTCTTGCCAAAGAACATGCTAAAGAAAATGACAATCCTGTCTGCATTTACTACAACACAGAGAGCAGAGAAGTTCCATGCTTGGAACAAAAGATCCCAACAGTGTCAGGAAAACTAGTTATTATCCACTAGCAAATACTTATCCTCACCCATGTACAGTCCCCTCCATAACTATTGGAACAGCAAGGCCAATTCATTTGTAGCCTAAAGACATTTGGGTTTGAGATCACAATATGAATATGAAAAGATAGTTTAGAATGTATGCTTTGATTTCCTGCTACTTAAATATACATGTGTTAAACAACATGGAACATAGCACATTTTGTATCAGACCACCCAATTTGTAGGTGAGCAAAATATTGGAACGTGTGACTGACAGGTGTTTCTTGTTAACCAGATGTGTCCTGTTAGATCACCTGTTTAAACAGTACATAACTCTGAACATCTACTTTTGGTTTTAGCCTTCAGTTTCCCCTGTGAAGACTGCAGTTGTTTCTAAAATGGCCAACATGAAGATCAGAGAGCTGTCTATGGGAGAAAAGCAAAGTATTTTAAGCTGAGAAAAGAAGAACAATCAGTGGCATTGCACAAACATTTGGCATAGCCAATACAACAATTTGGAATGTCCTGAAAATGAAAAAAAAAAATGTTGGTGTACTGACCAACAGACACCAAATGGGTCGACCAAGGAAAGATCAACAGCTGATGACAGAAACATTGTGAGAGCTGTGAAGGAAAACCCAAAACAACAGTCAGTGACATCACCAACAACCTCCACAGAGCAGGGGTGAAGCTATCACAATCCACCATTCGAAGAAGACTTTAAGAGCAGGAACATAGAGGCCATACCACAAGATGCAGACCACTAATCAGCAGTAAGAATCGGAAAGCCAGGTTGGAATTCGCAAAGAAATACAGAAATGAGTCAAAAAAGTTCTGGAACTGAGTGTTGTGGATAAAAATGACATGAAATAAACATGAGGGAGACCTAGTATCCAGTAAAGGGGAGAAGAAGAAAAGTGTATTGGTGATATCAAAGCCATTCTCTGCCAAACCGTGGGCAAGGGACGAGCTGAAGAACTTTTCGATGGGGCAGAACACAGGGATTTGATAGACGACCCCAAGGCTGACGCCACCCCGTTTGGCCTGTACCGACAAGAAATATGGGATGCTGTGAGGAGTATTTTTCCAGCTAAGATGGACCCTGGGAAGCTCGAAAATATAAAACTGAAAGACGAAGAAAACGTGATAACCTTCATACAAGAGTTTCAAGATAAATGGAGGGATGAAACGAGTGCCAAATGGGACGATTCAGTGGCAAGTGTGGGACTGTTCAAACTGCTGTTGAAGAACGCTCTCCCTGGGGAGGTACAGCAGAAGTTAGAGGAAGTGGTGGGGCTCAACACAATCGAATGGGCTTCATATCTGGCTCATGTGACCCATAACGTGGAGCAACACAGAAAGCTGAAAAAAGAAGCTAAAGATGCCACTGAAACCCTAATGAGCCAACTCTGTAAGGCACAGCTCAGCGAACTGACCAGGACTAAACAGGAAGAGAAGGAACAGAGGAAGGAACACATTAAACAAGCGGCAGTAATGGTGCCCCATCCACAAGCGGCAGCCCCAGCACAGGCTGACCCTTTGCTGCTGGCCAGTGGATACCAGGCCCACCCAGAACAGCAAGTCCCACACATAACTACTATGTTGCACCCCGCCCAGATGGATTACATATATCATATGAGGGCCCCCATGCACCCGGGGACGCCGCCTGCTTGGGGGAGGGGACGAGGATACGGACGGGGTCGAGTTTTGCCAAGACCAAATATGGCAACTGAAGGGTGTTGGGGATGCGGTGATCCTAGCCACTTCAGGAGAAATTGTCCACGTGTCCCACGACCAACTTGGGGAGACCGCATGGATAGGGCTGAAAGAAGAGGTCAGGTGATTGGACCGAGAGCACCGGAGAGCTATGGAATGCCACCTTGGTGTCAATCGCTACCCCCAGTACCCCCAGGTGGCCCCATGTATGGCCCCTATGGGGAGCCGGGACCCAGCCAGAGTTGAGGAGGCCTAGAGAAGCCCGGGGGGGGGGCTCATGCAGTCCGTCACCACACTGCACCCAGAACAAGAGCCAACTGTTACAGTGACGATCGGAAACACCTTGCAAGCACCTTTCATGATCGACACTGGAGCTACATATTCAAGCATAGGGAAAGAAGGTTCACAGCTCCCCCTCACCTGTAAGGCAATTCAAACTATGGGCTTCTCAGGAAAAATACAGACCTTACGATTCACCGAGCCTCAGGAACTAACTCTGGATGGCGTGACAATACAAGCACCCCTGTTATATTCGCCAGGAGCACCTGTTAACCTACTGGGACGTGATGCCCTGTGTAAGTTGGGAGCTCAGATACAGTGCGAGGCGACTGGGATTTGGGTGACATTCCCCAAATCAATATCCACACAATACCTACTGTTGCACGAGCCACCTAGCACCGCCCCTAATGTGAGGATGGTATACTGGTTAGAGATGTCCAATCCATCTAACTTGGAACTCTGGCACAGATACGCAGAATGGAAACCATGGTTACAGTACATGCGGCCCGATTGCACAGAGGTGGAGGCCCCTTTATATTGCATTATTAAATATGATGACGGTGGGCGAGACCAGGAATATGCTCAGCTTTGGGAAGACATGGAACAGGGACAAGTAATGTACATTAAAACCATGGAAATAATAAGTGGCCCACAGGGAGTGGCGGCTATGATCAAGCTCCCAGAGAGAATCACTAACTGGTATCAGCTGGAAGGGACAGCGCCCCATGTCACACTCATGGTCACCAAAGGCCTTGAACCGGAAGATGTAGGGTCAATGATAGGGCAGGCGAAAGAAGTAAAAGAGTGGAAGCCAACTACCAATCCGTCTCTGCACAAGTCGCCTGATGGAAAGTTTGTGCGAATCTCAATAACAGCAGTTGACACCGCCGTGGCCACTAGTTTCTGCATATGCACGAGCACAGACCGAAGTGGTTTGCAAATGGCAGTTAAGGCAGCAAAAGATCAGGACAATAAGGAAATACTGAAAACTGTTCCAGAACAGCTATGGACAAAACATCTGACCGACGTAGGGTTTGTTAAATCCGCTGACCTAGCTCAGATTAAGGTAAAAGAGAATGCAAGGTTGCCCTACCAGAAACAGTATCCGTTGTCAACGCAAGCTAGAGAAGGCATACGGCCCACAATACACAGATTGGTAGAGGCCGGAGTGCTAATCTCCACGCTAAGTCAGTGCAATACCCCCATTTTTCCAGTTAGAAAACCTGACTCAGAAAAGAGGAGGCTAGTACATGATTTGCGTGCTATTAACCAAATCGTGATACCTGAAACACCAGTAGTGCCAGACCCACACACCCTATTGTCGAACATTCCAGAAGGGACCAAATGGTATATTGTCATAGACTTATGCTCAGCATTTTTTAGCGTGCCACTGCACCCAGACTCACAGCATTTGTTTGCTTTCACGTATGAAGGGCAGCAGTACACATACACTAGCCTTCCGCAGGGATACTGTGAAAGCCCATCCATATTTAATCAGGTACTGGCTCAAGACCTCTCAGCCCTGTAATGCCGTAGCACCATCTTGGAATATGTCGACGACCTTTTGATTTGTAGTGCGTCCAAAGAACAATGCCAGCATGACTCCCTAAACGTTCTACGAATGTTGGCCGAAAATGGCCACAAAGTAAGTAAAGAAAAGTTGCAATTTTGTAGACAAAAAGTGTAATACCTAGGTCGTGTGTTAGAGGGAGAAAGCCGTACTATAGCGCCAAAGCATGTAGAGGCCATACGCAAGGCCCCACAGCCAACCACCGTGCGACAGATGTTGACGTTTCTAGGAATGGCGGGGTTCAGTCGCCCATGGATATGTGAGTTTGCGCTAAGGGTTCAACCATTACGGGATTAAGGCAGCAGACCAATCACAGCCAAATGCCCCCCTCGTCTGGACTCCTGAAGCTCTAGCCGCACTCGCAGATATTAAAATGGCCTTAATGACCGCTCCTGCATTGGCTAACCCAGACTATAGCAAACCGTTTCACCTCTATGTATCCGAAAGAAAGGGGTACGCAACGGCCGTCCTAACTCAGCAGCAACAAGGGATGGGAAAACAGGCCATCGCCTATTACAGCACGGCTCTCGATAACGTGGAAAAAGGGATGCCCCCCTGTTATCGGTCTTTGGCAGCGGCCGCATTTGCATATCAGAAAGCGTCCTCAATCACCATGGGGCACCCAGTTACATTATATACGACCCATGCACTGCATGCGCTCCTAACGAGTCAGACCTTTGTGATAACGAACTCCTGTCGAACGGGATATGACTCCATTCTGTCAGCCCCGGAGCTCACTATAGAACGGTGCACCACGGTGAATCCGGCCGATAAACTGGTAACCCCGATAGATGGTGTACCCCATGAGTGCGTAGCGGAATCAGAGATATTTTTGAAAGCGCGTCTGGATTTGGAGAACTTCCCTATTGATAATGCTAAACATACGTATTTTGTGGATGGTTCCTGTTATCGTACTGACACTGGCAATAAGGCTGGGTTGGCAGTAGTAGAAGCACGACGAAACCCAGTGACGTTTGAGGTGGTGATGAGTGTTCCCCTCCCCCAACCATGCTCGGCCCAGCTAGCTGAACTACGGATGTTGACAGTTGGGTGTAATTTGGGCCGTAATGAGAGTTGCACTGTATATACGGACTCGGCCTATGCTCATGGAGTCTGCCATGTGTTTGGACCAATCTGGGCTCAAAGGGGATTCCAGCGGGCAGATGGGTCCGCCGTGACCCACGGGGAAGCGATTTCAGATTTACTATATGCTATGACATTGCCCACAAAATTAGCTGTAGTGAAATGCAGGGCACATAGGACTGATGACTCCTTTATCACTAAAGGGAATGCACTGGCGGATGAGGCAGCTAAGAAAGCTGCCGTAGGGCCTGGGCAGATGATGGCCCTAACTCAGCCCGGGGAGAGTCCGCTGCAGCATCCGCAGGTAGACAATGTGGCCCACTTAGTGGAGCTGCAGAACACCGCAGGTATGGCTGAAGTATCGGCGTGGATAAAACGGGGGGCGAAAAAAGAGGCGGGTGCTGGATTGTGGCGCAGCATAGAAGGATCATGTATAGCCCCAGCCTGTTACCTCCCGCTCTTGATCAAAGAAGCCCATGGCTTGGATTACGCCCATAGGACCGAAACTATCCGAAAAATCCGTCAGAAATGGTGGTCCCCATTTCTGGCCAGTATGGTGGACTATGCGTTGAAAAGATGTGAAGTGTGTATCAAGAACAATGTGCGAAAGAACTTTACTACCCCTTTAGGACATATTCCCCCGCCGACGGGGCCGTTCCGGCATATAATGATGGATTATGTAGACATGGGAGCAGACAACCGGAAAGAAGGGAAGCGCTACATTCTAATAATAGTAGACCGCTTCAGCAGGTGGGTGGAGGCAGCTGCGACTTCCAAGGAAGAAGCGAGGGCCGCTGCTAAATTTTTATGTCGCGAGGTCATTCCCTGGTTCGGTATTCCATATTTTCTGAGTTCGGACAACAGCACCCACTTTGTGAATAACGTCATTGACAATGTGGCATCTGCCTTGGGGATAGATCATAAGCTAGGCTGTGTATATCATCCTCAATCCCAGGGCATGGTGGAACGAGTGAACGGTACCCTAGTTAATAAACTGGCAAAACTATGCGAGAGCTCTCGCCTAAACTGGGTACAGGCTTTACCACTAGCAGTTAATGAAGATGCGTTCACAGACCAATCGTATGATGCACTTGACTCCTCATGAAATGCTTACTGGGTGCCCAATGCCTATGGCGTTCACCTGAGGTCCATACACAGGGCCGTCTTTGGCACAATTGGAGGACGAAATGCAGGATTATGTGCGAACCCTCACCCAAATCCATAGACATTTGTATTCACAGGTTCGTGAGGCAGTCCATGGAGAGAATGAGGTACGGGAGTACGTGCGCCTAGTGGCACCGGGGGACCAGGTATACATTCGTGTTTTCAAGAGAAAGAGCCCCCTTGCGGGACGTCGGGAAGGACCGTTCACCGTGGTCTCTGCAACCCCCACAGCTGTGAAAGTTGAGGGGAGGAATTACTGGTATCACTTGAACCAGTGCAGCCGCGCCGAACCAGGTAAGGGGCCGTTACTGCAAGACACTACCGACGAACAACCATCGACCTCAGGACTAGTCAGTACAAGGCAGCCCATTGGGGCAGTGGTGTTCACTGATAGTGACAGTGATTCGGATGAATCCCTGAGCCCTGCCTACGGCACTCGAGCCCAGACTAAGCAGCAGGCTGTGGAAAAACTAGATAAACTGTCTCAGTCTGATGCCAGTAGCCCTACCATTCTCTCGCCCCGAGTAGAAGTGACGGGTGTCGTAGTTACCAGCCCACAGGAACTTGTAACCCCAACAACGGAGGATTTTCTGTCTACGCTTGCCACTCTCTGTCAGGACCTTGACGACCCCACTTTGCCTCTGAGCCTAATCGACTCGGATACGCTACAGTCCCTAGAAGCACAGTTTGGCCCCCTGTGGCTACCGTTCCTTTGCTCAGCTATGGCGTGTTCTTACCATGATAGTACAGGGTCACCTTTCGCATCCCGGGCTTTCCACCCCCCCCCCCCCCCCATTGCCCCGATGTCACCTCCGATCGCACATAAATTAATGAAATTACAATACTATTTAATCTCCACCGATAACACCTCACTTACGGAGGAACAGAGTAACATGTATCTGGCATGGATGGTCCATACTGCTCGATCTGTGACAGATCGCTCGTGTCTCGTATGTCATGATCGTAGCCTCACCCCCCATTTTATGCTGCCTATGGGGAACCTCACGGAATGCCTCACCACCCCCTATTCTGTTGATTTTTTGTGTCCTACTGTGTGCCTCCTTGGGGCCCTTTCTGTTGACTTTGGCCCATCATGGATGTACAATGCAAGCTCCTCATGCCTGTTTCACCCTGTATCCACTCAAGTGTCGACTTTTGTCCGCGTCCAACCATCTCTGCCCTTGTTCTTTCCCATCTGCCTCTGCTCCTCTGTTGGCGTATATCCTGTAGGAAACGTGTCTGCCCGATGTAATGTCTCCCTGTTCGCTAATGATTTGCAAATTGAGACCCTCTCTGTCTGTGATTCATCCCCATGCACCCCCAGCGTGACAATTCCCCTACCTGATGTTAGTGTTGGTACTGTTCCCCTTGCGGATGTTTTTCTGGTTTTGCGGGGGCCAACGTGTATGCCAGACTTTGCCTGCGGAAAGGTGGGGATGCTGGACCCCGGTTAGGTTGGACGGTAAGACCCGTGTTTTGTTGGTGGCTGACCAACCGTCATCCAGCCGATCCCGTTCACGCCGCGACGTGGCCCTGTGGACTCAGTATGTCCGTGACGCTGGTGCAGTGAACTATTCTGACTGGGCGGCTGATGAAACCATCCATCTTGACTTTGGGGGGACCCCTGTTGGCATTCCTGCTCGCTACAGAGCCATGGAGGCCGTTGGCAGTGGTGTAGCGTCTATTTTGCTCCCGGCCGTGCAGATCAACCGCAACGTGGCATGGATTAATTACATGTGGTACAACGAGCAACGCTTCATTAACTACTCGGCGAGTGCTCTCGGACTGGTCCGTGATCAGCTCCATGCCACTTCCCTCATGGCTGCTCAGAACCGTTTTGTCCTGGACCAGATGCGGGCCCCTGAGGAGGGTGTCTGTGCAATGATTGGTCCCGAGTGCTGTGCTGCAATCCCTTTGCACACTGGTTCTGAGGGTGCTCTCTCCAAGGTCCTGGGCCAACTACAGGCCCTCCAAGTGGAGCAAAGTGGCTAACTTTGGGTCTAGTCTCCGCCTCCCGCCGTGGCTCTCCTGGTTTCTTTCTGGAGATTGGACTGCTGCCCTGACCCGCTTGGGAGTGTCCCTGTTCGTCCTCCTTCTCCTGGTGGCTCTGGTGGCCTGCTGTGTGATCCCCTGCGCATGGCGGATGGTGATGTCCTCCACCTCCTTTTCTGGTCAGTACGTTGTTAAGGGTGAGGCGTTACCGCCTCAACAGGGGGTGGTGATTGAGACCATGCGACGGGACACAACGAGCAGCGACAGCAGCGACAGACGGGAGACAATGAGCAGCGACAGCAGCAACAGACAGGGGACAATAAGCAGCGACAGCAGTGACACCAGCGAGACCGTCTACGAGAACATGAGACGGGACATGAGCCAGGACTGATATCAAAGGGGGCGCAAGGAACCGTTTGTACAAGGTAGTGGCCAAATGGGCCTATCCGTGTTTTCTATGTGTTCATCTGTGTTGCAGATCTACTGAACCCTGAGGGGTGAGAAGATGATGTGATGATCCATACCCTGGGTGTAAGTGCTAGCCTAACCTCTCCCCAAAGGGTGGCTCTCTACAGTACGTAAAGTGCTTGAGCTGAAGACAACCAGCATACAGAGAGATACTGCCAACACAGACTGTCAAGTTGTATTGTTATAAAATGTTATAAAATGTTTGTGATATGACGCACTCAGGCACGAGAAAAGTATAATGGTACTGTCGAGGTTTTTTCGCCTACCCCTGACTGCGAAGGATTGGGGTTTGTTTTTTGGGAGGAAGCAAGACTCTGCAGGTCCCGACAAATACAAAACTGTGGGCTGACGGGCCTAGTTGATAAAGATAGGGACGTGTAGATCCAATCAAATAGTTACTGTAGTGACCACTCATACGTAAACTAGCGACGGCAGTAGTAGTAGTAATGAATGATTAGGGGTACTCAGTTAATCACACTTATAATCGATGTAGGCAAACAAACATATAATCAAGGTAGTTAGATTCTAAATAAGATATATATATATATATATATATATATATATATATATATATATATATATATATATATATATATATATATATATATACATATATATATACATATATATAGTTGAAAGGAGAAGTAAGTTAAGGGTTAAGAGTTATGGCTAGGTACATCTACATATGTCCAGCGCAAAGTGTACGTAGGGGGGTCCTAAGGCCCATTCTCCAGCTGCCAATCTACTATGAGACCCCGGGGCGCACAACGCTAGCACGTCTCCCACCAGGTCTACAAAACCTCCTCAGCTCCTATTCGGATCAGTGTTGTGTAGAAGTGGTTACTGTAAGGGACCCATTTGATTACGGGGATGGGCGCAGGGATTATGGCTTCGTTAGAGTAATCCTCCGATAGCTAGCGGGGGACGGCCATGGGGTGCAGCAGAACCAGTTTTTCCACAGATAACCGATTAGGGTATTGTATGAGGCTTTATAGCCTCAGAGGGGGGAAATGTTGTGGATAAAAATGACATGAAATAAACATGAGGGAGACCTAGTATCCAGTAAAGGGGAGAAGAAGAAAAGACGGGCACCAATACACACAGAAGCGGTGTGAGGCGGATATTGACTGATATTGAATATTGAATTGGATTCACACTTTAAAGATCTTAGATCTTTAAGAGTAATACACTATGGTTTATTAGTCAAAAAGAAGTATACGAGCTGAGGAGTGCTAACACACACACACACACACACACTCTTGTACAGTCAAGGGCGGGCATGTAGACATAACACACACACACACACACACACACACACACACACACACACTCTCTCTCTCTCTCTCCACCACACATACTACTATAACTTTATAAGAATAATAAAAAGGAATATTAAGATATTTTAAGGGTAATATCTTATAATAATATATATATACTCTTTATAAAAAACAGAATAATAGGATATGTGGGACAGTAGAAGGGTATTATGAAGTAGGAAGTACAGTAAATCGTTTTTCAAGCAGTATAACTATATATAAAATAGAAACATAGAGCAAATATGAAAATAAATTAGAAATTAGAAATGCAGGCTCACAAGGAAGGCCTTAATTTTAAGAGAGAACCATGAGGAGTAATTTATAAGGGTGGCTGAGTCAAGCTAGATTCTCTGGGTTATTAAAATCCCCTGGTTTTGATTTTCTGAGTTATTAGTGTCACAGCGCGGTCCGATCAGAACTCAAATTCCCAAGATGCAACGCTCACTTCTCAGGCACGCATGCGCTCACCATCCCCGGAGTTCTGATCAGACACACCTGGCACCAATCACACACACACACACACACACTAGTATTTAGGAAGGACATCCACCCGGGATCTGCGCGAAGTATACGCTCCGTAACTTAGTTTGCTGCGTTACCAAGCTCTTCTAGTTCATTGCTTCTTATGATCTTCGACCCTCGCTTCCCGTCTCGACTACGTTATCTGGATATCCCCATTTGTATTGTTCGCCCGATCGCTCGACCTTTGCTGACTCTACGACTAGGCTTCCGGAACTTCCCGACTCTACTCGGTTCACTCGCCTCCCGCGCCTGCTTCCGTACCGTCTCAAGGTTCGTGACAATTAGAAATCCCTTGGTTTTGATTTTATGTGTAATTTGAAAACTGCTGGTTTTGATTCTATGTGTAAGTGAAATAGCCCTTTTCTGGAACATGAGTAGGGTAGATGAGCTCTTTTTTAATAACCCTATTGGTAGTGATATCATAGTCTTCTTGAAACATATGGGTTATTTACTGTGTAAGTACAGTATAAATACTGGAGCTTAAGCTCAGGGTATCAGATCACTTCTGAGAATTCTCATCGGTATGGATCTCGTGTGGTGGAACGGAACCAATAAAGCTGGACCCTTGCTTCTTCTCACTCACGGCTGGTGTCTTTTTTTCTATCTCCAACTGGGCTCAGAGGTAGATGTGAGTATTGGCTTCTATGTTGAATTTTAAGTGTTTTTGGGTAATAGGCTAAATTTGAGCCAGCATGAGATTAACCTCTAAAAGGTGATGGAAAGGCCAAAATGTGGAGAAAGGAAATATCTGCTCATGATCCAAAACATACCCAATTTCTGGCACAGCTTGAACCTTCTGATCCTCCATGTGTACACATTTTGATGCAATTATGTACCCTAGGAATTAGACAGAATGCATGGAATAGATCATTCTTTGCTTTGACATAGAGCTTGTGTTACATAAATTTAATTAACACCGAACTCATGTGACCTACACGCTGTGTATATTAGGATGTCATCAATGTGCGCTAATATATACCTGTGGAGCGTGTCATAGAGTACTTCATTGACAAAGGACTGAAACACAGCTGGGGCTGTGGAATAGAGCCCTGGAACTGAGGAGAAGGCCGTATTCCATTCGTTCCCCTCCTGAATATGCACCAAGTTGTACATGCTCATCAGGACAAGTTTGGAATAATCAGGCTCCATGCAATCATTTCAGTTCATGATAACTGATACAAGGTTGTAGTCCTCCATCCTTCCTCTCCACAAAGAAAAATCCCTTTGGCTGGAGATTGGATTTGTAAATGAACCCTTGCCTTCAGGCATCTTGAATGTATTCATTCATAGTGGCAGTTTCTTTGTTGGATAAAGGAAAATGTAAAAATGTGGTAAAAAGGACCCTGATATCAGGTTTATTGAACAATCCCATGGTCGATGGGCAGGTAGCTTGGTGGCATCCTTCTTGCTAAAGACTTCTGCTAGACGCTGTTATTCTGGTAGCACATGATCCAGTCTCTTACATTGCAGACCTTCTTAAAGATTTACAGTCTGAGCAGTTGGGTGACCAGCTGATTATCGGCCCTCTAAATTAGCTTATGAACAGATCATGCTGCTTGAGTCAGCCCTGACAGGAAAACTACTCTGGTCCTGATCTGACCCAAAACTTTTCCCAATATCTGTAACAAATCTGGCAAACGGATTCAGCCTGGCTTATTTTTGCAGAATGGGCCAAAACCCATACAGATACATTCTGTACATCTGATATGAATTTAAGGCCAAACCTGACCCAGCTGAGCCTTGAATTTTCTTATATTCAGCCCAGATTAAGGACAGACCCATGACCCATTTTCACATGTGGTCCAAATGTGGCACAGAATTGGTTACAGTTCTGCCATGTGTATATAAAAATACAAAAAAGGCTAACAGTTGATACACATTCTGAAAGGTTATATTTTTTGTTATTGCCATAAAATGTTTTTGACAACAAGCTTAAACATACAGTAATATTGATAATATTTTTTAAAATTATTATTATTTATATTTTACCAATAAAAGTAATAATTCCTCTCTGAGCCAGCAGGGTGTGTTAAAAACTGAGAGCAGCATATAAAGAGCTGCTTGAAGTGATTACTCACTGAATGAGCTTTCTTCTCCCCAGTGAAAGTAAATCCCTCACACTGCAGAAAACTCCCCTTTCTTCCAGAAGTGCATCACAAAATATCACGCTTCTTTGGGAAAACCATGCATAAGCCATATCTATAACCCCGTGAGGTCAGATTATATGACCAACGTGGGGAATGAACAACATGGCTATTTAACTATGCTGAATGTGGAGGAGGTGCTTGTGAACTACCTCTCTCCATTGACGACAGGTAATTTAGGGTGGCCAGCTTTACCATCCAAGCCATGTAAGGCCACCGTGGCTTTTGGGGGCAAGGCCTATGTGGCAGTTGGTCTTGCTAGTGGGTCACTGCAGACAATGACAGTGTTGCAGGCCTAGCAAGCAGACCTGCTGAGTGACCTCGAAATACGGCAGCATTCAGCTAGTTCCTTCCCTGTTGTGTTGAGTTCATGCCGGCATCCATGAGTAGACTCTGGGCCAGCACTAGTGCAAAGGAGGCACAGAAGGTGAGTGTGGTGGCCCGCCTCCCCCACAACAGCCAGGGGAACCAGGCGGCCACAGTCGCAGCCTGCAACTAGGCATGATCTGAGGATGGTCATAAAGGCCAAGCAGACAAAGGAGGAGTGGTCCTGAGGGGCAGTGGATGGACATTTCAGGGGACACGAGATTGTTAGGGGAGGTAGCCCTCTAGCCAAAGCTGTCACAAGTATTCAGTGTTCTCTGGTCAGTGAGCTATCATAGGGCAACGAAAATCTGATTTTTTCCCTAAAATAGAACGTGGAAAAGTTAATGTCATTAAAAGACCATCTGGCAGTGTGGAAACTACTGCCAAATGTGTCTCCATGGGTTCTGGCTACCGTAGAAAGGGTTACCAGTTCCAGTTCGACTCCCTCCCGGTTCAGAAGTGTGCTCACCAGCGCATGGTGGCTTAGTGGTTAGCACGTTTGCCTCACACCTCCAGGGTTGGGGGTTTGATTTTCACCGCAGTCCTGTGTGTGCGGTGTGTGCGGAGTGTGCATGTTCTCCCCATGCTGTGGGGGTTTCCTCCGGGTACTCCGGTTTCCTCCCCCAGTCCAAAGACATGCATGGTAAGCAGATTGGCATGTTCAAAGTGTCCATAGTGTGTGAATGTGTGTGCATGGAAGGAGCCTCCCCTGGTGCACCCTGAACAACATTCAGTATCATACTTCTGAGCAGCTAATCCTTCCATCATGATGTTTCCACTATGAAGTGGAACCTCGACGCGAAAAGAAGTGTGCTCACCAAAGTAGTCAGCACAGAGTAGAGCCTGAAGTTAACACAGGAAGTAAGACAAAGGGACCATAGAACATCTAACCTGTTCTATGAGGGAGGTTTTTAACATTTACATTTAGCAGACGCCTTTATTCAAAGCTTACAAATGAGGAAATACAAGCAAAGCGATATATATCAAGAGGAGAATAATACAAGTAGTGCTACCATACAAGATCTTTTAATTGAGTTCTAGAAAAACAAAGTGCACAAAGTAGAGGTGTAAGTGCCAGAGTAGGTGTTTTTTTTTTTTTTTTAGGATAATGTGGGTTTGGAATTTTAGGTGTTAGTTAGGTGTTCACAGAAGAGGTGGGTCTTTGGCTGTTTTTTAAAGTGACAGATTCTGCTGTCTGGATTGAGGTTGGAAATTTATTCCACCAATGAGGGACAGTTAGTGTGAAGGTTCTCAAAAGGGACCTTGAGCCACACTGAGTAGGCACTACTAAGCGTCGGTCATTAATTGATCGCAGATTGCAGGAGGGAACATAAGCCTCAAGGAGAGTGTTCAGGTAGGACAGTCCTGTTCCAGACAAGGTTTTGTACGTGAGCATCAAGGCCTTGAATTTGATACGGGCAGCTACAAGAAGCCAGTGGAGGGATATGAAGAAAGGTGTGACATGGGTTCTTTTAGGTTGGTTGAAAACAAGATGTGTTGCTGCATTCTGAATCATCTGAAGGGGTTTGATGGAGCTGGCTGGGAGGCCTGGGAGTAGTGCATTGCAGTAGTCCAGTTTTGATATGTAAGAGCCTGGACTAGTAGTTGTGTAGCCTTTTCGGTTAGATAGGATCTGATTTTCTTGATGTTGTACAGAATGAAACTACAGTACCGTGCAGTTGTTGATATGCAGTCTTTAAAGTTCAAGCTGTCATCAAAAATCAGTCCAAGGGACCTGGTTTTCCTGATTGCCTTGAGTGTGGTTGAGCCGAGCTGTACAGTGAGGTTGTGGTTGATTGAGGGACAGGCTGGGATGAAGAGAAGCTCAGATTTTGCCAAGTTGAGCTTAAGGTGGTGTTCCCTCATCCAGTCCGAGATATCAGACAGGCAAGCAGAGATTTGTGCAGAAACAGATGGATCGTCAGGCTGGAGGGACAGATATAGCTGGGTGTCATCAGCATAGCAATGATATGAGAAGCCATGAGACTCAATAACCTGCCCTAGAGATGTAGTGTAAATAGAAACGAGCAGTGGACCCAGAACTGACCCCTGAGGAACTCCAGTTGTGAGTTGCAGAGTTTCAAAAATACCTCCCCTTCACAATACCTTAAAGGATCTGTCAGAGATAGGATGCCACCAGCACAGAGCAGTTCCAGTGATGACTAGGCTGGAGAGAGTTGACAGGAGGCTCTGATGATTCAGAGAGTCGAAAGCAGCAGAGGTGTCGATTACAGCCATTATTTCCTGTTCTGAAAAAAAGAGGGGAGTATGCTGCCAATTTTAGATCTGCATCATCTGAACTGTACTCTTTGGACATACCGTTTCAAGATGCTGAGGCCCAAACTTATCATTCCACAGATTCAGTTTGAGGACTGGTACTTGATGATCGATCTAAGATGCATATTTCCAAATAGAAATATTGCCCATTCACAGGAATATTGGGTTCTTCCCTTCGGGCTAGCTTTATCCCCTCACACCTTCACAAAGTGCATGGATGGGCGGCCATGGCTCAGGTGGTAGAGCGGGTTGTCCAGTAATGGTAGGGTTGGCGGTTTGATTACCGGCCCACATGACTCCACATACCGAAGTGTCCTTGGGCAAGACACTGAACCCCAAGTTGCTCCCAATGGCAAGCTAGCGCCTTGCATGGCAGCTCTGTTACCATTGGTGTGTGACTGTGTGTGTGAATGGGTGAATGAGACACAGTGTAAAGTGCTTTGCTTATAAGTGCTATATAAGTGTGCCATTTACCATTTGTGTCAATCTAGCTCAAGTACAACTCAACTCTAGGGCATCTTTGTACTAAACTACTTGGATGTCTGATTATTTCTAGCATGACCCGGAGAACTGGCGATTCAACATCAAGATGTTCTTGCCCACATGAAGAACTTGGGGTTCAGGTTGAACCTCAGAAAAGTGTACATTCTCCAGTGCAGAGGACAGCTTTTCTAGAGGTTATAAGGATTCTACTACAATGAGGGGGTTTCCATTCCCAACATGCATAGTGTCAATCCTATCACAGTGAGCAAGATAAAGCTGGATCTTTGCATCCCCTCCAGTCTCTACGAGAGACTGTTGGGGCTTATGGCAGCAGCAGCCAATGTCATACCATTGGGCGTATTACACAGGAGACTGTTTCAGTGGTGGCTGAAAAGTTGGGGGTTTCGTCTGAGGACAAAACCTCTCAGAGTAAACAGTGTCAAGCAGCAATGTCTATGTGCTCGTGTGCTCGCTCTATGTATGGAGGTGTCCCCGGTTTCTAACCTTGGGTCACACTCTAGTGGTGTCTCCCAATCGCAAGACGGCAATGACAGACACCTCCCTCATGGGCTGGGGTGCAGTCTAAGTTGGCTGTCCAGCTCACAGTCTCTTGAGCGCCCCTCATGAGGGCCATATTTCTAGCACTGAAATTCTTTCTTCCTCAATTAAGAGGTCAACATGTGTTAGTTGTTATAGACAACACAGCGTTGGTCTCACATATAAACCACCTGGGAGGATTATGTTTGCACTGTTCAGGCATGTTCAGCTAATTCTTCTCTGGGCAGAGGGAAGGTTTTTGTCCGTGAGAGCAATGTACATTCTGGGCAACTTGAATGTTGGGCAGATATCCTGTTGAGGCAGGGGCTGAGGCCAAGGGATTAGTGGCTCCATCGACGAGTCCATATGGAGGATGTTCGGCCACGCAGAAGTGGATGTGCTAGACAACACACTGCCCGCTGTGGTTTGCCCTTGCTCCTCCTGCACCGTTAGGGCTGGACACCATGGTGCACGTGGCCAAGGTCACATATATATGCTTTCCCCTCCGATAGCTCTGCTCTCACAAGTTCTAGCAAGAGTTCACCAAGACTGTCTATGTCTGCTCTAGTAGCACCTTAATGGCCAGCTCAAATGTTGTTCTCAGAGATAATATCCCTGATAGATGGCACTCCTTGGGAGATTCCCATCTACTGTCTCAAGGCTGATTTATAACCCTCGGCTAGAACTATGGAAACTGTGGATCTGGCCCCTGAGGGGCACCAGCTCATAGAAGCTGGTCTCAAAACTGAGGTTGTAGAGACCATGTTGAATGCTAGAGCCAGGAAATTGTATGTGCTCAAGTGGCAACTTTTTATGTCCATGGTGTGAGAAATATCAGCTAGACCCAGTGAACTGCTCAATAGCTACCATACTGGAATTCTTACAGGGATGTTTCTCAGCAGGGTGGTCTCAGGGTCTATGTGGCCACCATTTCAGCCAGCCAGACCCCTACTGAAGGAGCCTCTGTGGGGCAACATCCTCTAACTTTGAGGTTTATGTATGGTGTCAGGTGGCTGAGGCCCAACTACAGACCACGCATACCTTCCTGGGACCTTTCTGTGGTTTTGAAAGGTCTGTCAGGTGCCCCATTTGAGCCCTTAGATTCAGCTTCTGAGAGGCTTCTGACTCTAAAGATAGCTCTTCTGCTGGCCCTGACATCTCTCAAGCGAGTAGGTGATCTACAAGCTCTCTCTGGTCTAATCTGCAATACACAGCCGGACAACCATTGAGGCTGGCCAAGGATTGTTTTATTTCTTTTTGATTAATTAAATTTATTTCAGACATTGGTCTGTCATGCAGCATAGCAAATTGAAAGTTATTTCTAGCATTTTATAAAATAAAACACCTTGAAAATGATATATTTTTTAAATGCCCCTAAAACATATTTAAAGAATAAAATAAAGCCCTTTTAATGGCTTTTTGAAGAAGTACATACCCAATTTTATTTTTGAATTATTGTTGATAAAACACCAAACTAATTAGGCAGAAAGTCATTTTATCAAAATATATAAATTTATATATTAAATATATAAATTTATATTCATCAAATAATTTATTTTTGAAACAGTATCTCAGAGCTTCATTAAATGTGTCCACCTTGTGGTGTCATACGGTATATAATAAATTCACATAAACTCACCAAACCAAATTTAATTCTCCAGCTTTCTATGAAATAAATAAATAAATAATTAATTAAATATATATATATATATATATATATATATATATATATATATATATATATATATATATATATATATATATATATTTTAAATACCTAGATAATTTGATAATTGTGAAAGGTTTGTGTATAAAAAAAAAAGTATAATGGCCCAAACATGTGGCCACTGCATGGTTCATATTGCATGTTAGATATGTTACCTTTAAAGGTGTGTACAAGGCTGTCAAGCTGCTATTCAGTTAACTTATCTGTTACAAAACTGTCCATCAGTACCAGCAACAATCTCAGTCACAGATCTAGTATGACATTTCAGATTATGTCAATTAGAATTTCACAAAAATGTGCTCAGTTTTTACAAGGACTTAACATGTTTTTATTTTTGACCAGGTGACATTAGCTATTAGTTTACAGTACCCCAAACAACGCAGAATTATGACCCAGCACAATCAACCCAACAATGTGTTTGCAGCAACAACCCAGCACTTTTTTGAGTATAGTATATCTCTAATATACAACAACTATTATTATTATTATTATTATTATTATTATTATTATTTTTATTATTATTATTTCTCTCTCTCTCTCTCTGTAGTCGTATCATCTTCAGATGGGCTTGGCCACACAGAAAGGCAGAAAGCTTCTAGCAGTGACTCAGGAAACAAGCCAAGCCTGTATACTTACAGTCCCACGATGAGACAACACACATAATACACACACACACACACACACACACACACACAGTAACGGTCACACACACGGTCACTGTAAATTGACTGTGTATATACTGCTATATTGAATAAAATAAATGTTTGAATGATTAAATGAACTATGACATTTCTGAGTGTATAAAGACTTTTTTTATTTGGGGGGGAGCAGCCATCTTGATCATGTGCAGGGGATTTCCTGTCTTCTTTACTCTGCTTCATGAAGGGTCGTATGCACTAAATCTTCCAGTAACGCAGCTCAGCCATTGCAGCTTGTCAGCTACCTGTTACGAACCTTGAGATGGTACGGAAGCAGGCGCGGGAGGCGAGTGAACCGAGTAGAGTCGGGAAGTTCCGGAAGCGTAGTCGTAGAGTCAGCAAAGGTCGAGCAATCGGGCGAACAATCCAAATGGGGATGTCCAGATAACGTAGTCGAGACGGGAAGCGAGGGTCGAAGATCATAAGAAACAATGAACTAGAAGAGCTTGGTAACGCAGCAAACTAAGTTACGGAGCGTATACTTCGCGCAGATCCCGGGTGGATGTCCTTCCTAAGTACTAGTGTGTGTGTGTGTGTGTGTGTGTGTGTGATTGGTGCCAGGTGTGTCTGATCAGAACTCCGGGGATGGTGAGCGCATGCGTGCCTGAGAAGTGAGCGTTGCATCTTGGGAATTTGAGTTCTGATCGGACCGCGCTGTGACAGAACCCCCCCCCCCCCCCCCAAAGGGCTCACTCCGGGAGCCGAGTTCTTTCTTGGCCTCCCCCGGGATCGTGGACCTGGGAGATGAGGATGAGTGACGTGAAAGTCCTTGGTGAGCTGTGGATCCAGTATATCCTGTTTGGGCACCCAGTACTGTTCCTCCGGTCCGTAACCCTCCCACTCGACCAAATACTCCAGCTTGCCCCTCCTGCGTCTAGATTTGAGGATGTTTTTGACGCAGTAAGCCGGTTGTCCATCAATCTCCAGAGGATTCGGAGGAGTCTCAGCTGGTACTTCGGTGGCTAGAGGACCGTTAACAACAGGTTTGAGACGTGATACGTGGAATGAAGGGGAGATGCGGCTGTGCCGTGGCAGTTCCAGACGGTAGGTGACCTCATTGACCCGCTTTAGGATCTTGAATGGTCCGGTATACCTTGGCGCTAGTTTTTTTACAACCGTGGGCCTGTCTCAAGTCTCTTGTGGACAACCATACCCGGTCGCCTGGTTGGTAGTTAGGGTGTTCTTTGCGGCGGCGATCTGCCTTGTGTTTATACGTCTCTGTCATCTCCTTCAGGCGTCGATGGGTGTCAGCCCAGACACGCTCACTACGTTTGAACCAGTGGTCAACGGCCGGAGCTGCGGTGGGGGTTGCGTTCCACGGGAACAGAGGGGGTTGGTAACCGAGCACGCACTGGAAGGGGGTGAGATTGGTGGCCGAATGACGTAGTGAGTTCTGGGCATACTCAGCCCATGGCAAGAACTTGCTCCAGTCCTCTGGGTTGTTGGCACAAAAGGTGCGGAGGAATCGTCCCAGTTCCTGATTGACTCGTTCGGCTTTCCCATTGGCTTGTGGGTGATACCCGGAGGTGAGATTCACTGTTACTCCCAGCTTGGTCATGAAACTGGACCACACTCTGGAGGTGAACTGCAGGCCCCTGTCACTGACAATCTCCTCCGGAATGCCGTAATACCTGAACACATGCTGGAATAGCACTTCAGCTGTCCTGAATGCAGTGGGGAGAGCGGGTAAGGGAATGAAGCGTACGGACTTGGAGAACCGGTCCACTGCGACTAGAATAGTGGTATCTCCTTGGGATCTAGGCAGGTCTGTTACGAAATCTACAGATATGTGTGACCATGGGCGTTCGGGGATAGGTAAAGGCTTGAGCCTCCCGGCGGGGAGGGTCCGAGGTACTTTACTCTGTGCGCACGATGAACAGGACTTCACCACCTTGTGTATGTCTCCTATCATGTTGGGCCACCAGTATTTCTCTTCCAGGAGATGGTGGGTGCGTTGTGTCCCAGGATGCCCCGTACCGAGTACCGTGTGAGCCCAGATGATGAGTTCTTGGCGGTACTCTTCAGGTACAAAGAGTCTGTCGGGAGGACACTTTACAGGAACTTGGGACTGGGGAATCTGCTCTAGTTCCACGTCCAGCTCCCACTCTAGCGCACTGATAACACATGAGGGATGAATGATGTATTCCTCCTGCTCGTCGATCCGTTCTGTCTGATCAAGACGGGACAGGGCATCCGCCTTTGTGTTCTTGGACCCGGGTCTGTAGGATAACGTGAATTGAAATCTAGTGAAAAATAGGGCCCATCGGGCCTGGCGGGGTGTGAGTCGCTTTGCCGTGCGAAGGTACTCCAGGTTCTTATGGTCCGTGAAGATGACAAATGGATGAGTAGCCCCCTCTAACCAGTGTCTCCACTCTTCCAGCGCTAACTTAACTGCCAAGAGTTCCCGATTCCCCACATCGTAGTTTCTCTCGGCTGGGGAAAGCTTTCGCGAGAAGAAGGCCACCGGGTGAAGTTTTGGTTTTTCTCCAAATCGTTGGGACAGAATGGCTCCTACCCCAGTTTCTGATGCGTCCACCTCCACTATAAACGGTCTGGATGTTTGATGAGCGGTGCAGTGGTGAAGGCCTTCTTGAGCTTGTCGAAGGCAGATTGGGCAGTTGGATTCCATGCCAGACGCTTGGGTCTCCCCTTTAGCAGGGATGTGAGGGGGTTGGCGACGACACTGAAATTCCTGATAAATCTCCGGTAGAAGTTTGCAAATCCCAGAAACCTCTGTAGTTCCTCGATGGTCGTGGGTGTGGGCCAGCTTACGACCGCCTGGACCTTTTCTTGGTCCATGGAGATTCCCTCGGCGCTCATGACGTAGCCCAGAAACGTGATGGTGGTTTTATGGAATTCACACTTCTCAGCTTTCACATATAGCTGGTGATGGAGCAGTCGCTGTAGCACTTGGCGAACGTGGTGAACATGGTCTTCCCGGGAGTTAGAGTATATCAGTATGTCGTCGATGTAGGCGATCACATGGCGTCCCAGCATGTCACGTAACACATCGTTAATTAAACATTGGAAGACCGAGGGGGCGTTCGAGAGCCCATACGGCATGACCTGGTACTCGTAGTGGCCTGAGGTTGTGCTGAATCCAGTCTTCCATTCATCTCCCTCGCGGATCCGGACCAGGTTGTATGCACTGCGCAAGTCCAGTTTCGTGAAAATGGTGGCCGTGCGTAATTGTTCCAGAGCGGCTGGTACTAGAGGGAGTGGGTAGCGGTACTTGACGCAACATTGGTTTAGTCCTCGGTAGTTGATGCACGGTTGTAAACCTCCTCCCCTCTTCTCCACGAAGAAAAATCCCGCGGATGCGGGAGAAGTGGATGGTCGTATATATCCTTGGTGCAACGCCTCCTGAATGTACTCTTCCATGGCCTTTTGCTCAGTGATCGTTAGCGGGTAGACCCTCCCTTGTGGTGGTGTAGTGCCTGGGAGCAAATCAATAGCGCAGTCGTAATCACGGTGGGGAGGTAGTCCGCTCGCTTTCTTCCTACTGAATACCTCCATGAGGTCGTGGTAGACACTGGGGATCGGAACGTGAGCTGCCTTATCTGGGCTTTCAATGGAGGTGGATGCTACGGAGATCACCGGGACTTGAAGGCAGTGAGACATGCAGTGCGCTGACCAGCGTGTGATCTCCCTTTGGTCCCACGAAATTTGGGGATTGTGATGTTCGAGCCAAGGGAGACCGAGTACCACGGGGTGTCGAGCCGTCACTATGACATGGAACGTGATCGTCTCCTGATGAAGGGCGCTGGTTCGGAGGTTAACAGGTTCGGTGCAGTGGGTGATTATGCCATCTCCTATGGGGGCCCCATCAATGGCTTGGACACGGCGGGGGGTGCAGAGAGGACGAACGGGGATATTATATTGGTGTACGGTCTCTTGGCTAATGAAATTCCCCGCCGCTCCCGAGTCGATCAGTGCTTCTAAAACACAAGAAACCCTTGAATAACCCATGATAACGGGCAATACGAAGGCAGACTGAATACAGTGCTGGGTAATGGGTTCGGGACTCACCCCTGACTGAAGTGGTCTGGCAGTTTTGGCTTCCCCTCGGGTGGAGCCCTGTTTGAGAGGGCATTGCGGCACGAAGTGGCCCCTCTCACCACAGTAGAAACAACGGTGTTCACGGCGCCGTCGTTCTCGTTCCTGCGTGCTCACCCGAGTCTGTGCCAGCTGCATGGGTTCACTAGAGTGCTCAGGTGTTGGTGCTTCCACCTCACCACCTCCGGGGCAGCGTAGTAGACGCTACGTAGTAGACGATCCAGGCGGATAGCTACGCTGATGAGTGAGTCGAGGGTCAAAAGGTCATCGCGGCACGCCAGCTCCGTTAGGATGTCAGCATTTAATCCCCGGCGGAACATGGCTTTGAGAGCGGGTTGATTCCATCCGCTCCGGGCGGCGACAGTGCGAAATTCGAGGGTGTAATCCGCCACACTCCGTGATCCCTGCGCCATGGACAATAACTCCTCCCCAGTCTCCCGGCCATCTGGAGAGTGATCGAATACCGTGCGGAAGCGTGACGTCAGCTGCTCATATGTGCTGATGCTGTTCCCTTCCTGTTCCCATTCCGCGGTAGCCCAGAGGAGAGCTTTCCTGGTTAAAAGTTCCATGAAATGGATGATCTTCTGATTCTCAGTCATGTCTGGGTACGTGGAAAAAAACAGGGAGCACTGGAGTAAAAAGCCCCGGCAGCGTGCGGGATCTCCATCATACTTCTCCGGCGCTGGAGTGGGAGGGAAGCATGGGGTCGGCACCGTAGCAGGCTGCGCAGCTAGATTTAAATGAGCTACCTGCTCAGTCAGGTAGGCGAGCTGTTGGTCATGTTCGCTAAGCATCCGGCCATGTCCCTCGATGGCGTGCGGCCAGCGATCTCCCGCTGCCTCCATTAATCGGCGAAGTATTCTGTTACGAACCTTGAGATGGTACGGAAGCAGGCGCGGGAGGCGAGTGAACTGAGTAGTCGGGAAGTTCCGGAAGCGTAGTCGTAGAGTCAGCAAAGGTCGAGCGATCGGGCGAACAATCCAAATGGGGATATCCAGATAACGTAGTCGAGACGGGAAGCGAGGGTTGAAGATCATAAGAAACAATGAACTAGAAGAGCTTGGTAACGCAGCAAACTAAGTTACGGAGCGTATACTTCGCGCAGATCCCGGGTGGATGTCCTTCCTAAGTACTAGTGTGTGTGTGTGTGTGTGTGTGTGTGATTGGTGCCAGGTGTGTCTGATCAGAACTCCGGGGATGGTGAGCGCATGCGTGCCTGAGAAGTGAGCGTTGCATCTTGGGAATTTGAGTTCTGATCGGACCGTGCTGTGACACTACCACAGACACACACTAACTGTTCTTGGTTGGTCAATTTATGGATTGGTTTTTGGATCACTTTCTTGCAAGTCATTAATATCAAAGATTGAGTTTTACAAAATCTTCATTAAATTAAGCGGCAGCTTCCAGTATTTTTTCGATAATGTGTATACAACACTTGTGAAGTACTGTATGTCTGATCATGTGACCTTTTCCCTCCTTGGCAACACACACAAACTAGCTGCAGCCTACACACCACCAAAGCTACCGGTGATACTATCATCAGTCCTCAATAGTCAGGGGGCATGACCGGACCATGGCATATTGCAGACAATCTCACAAGCCTGGTGGGTGTAAGTGAAATAAATAACCTTACTGAGACCATCCCACACAGTTCCTGTAGGTGAGACACCTTTACACAGGTCATGTACAGATGTGTAGAGACTTTTTCACAGTCAGTTTAAACTCTCCTAGCTGTGGATTAGTGATTAAAGAAGATTAAAGATTAAAGCTGCCCTCTTCCTCATGACTGTCACCCACATTCACACTTACTCTTACTAATAGAAAACATTCTCCTGACCATCTGTCCAAGTATTGAGAACTGATCACTTCAGAAAAGTAACCCTAACCTTATGTTTATCACTTACACACACACACACACACACACACACACACACACACACACACAGGAGATACAATAAGTTTATTTATTGCTGATAAACAGATGTAATAGAAGTTTCATTACTGTTCAGTGTGTGTGTTTAAGCTACATTATACTGGATTACTCAAACAATCTAATATGTAGGTTTAGTTTATTTATCTCAGCTGCTTCATATTTACAGTCCTGACATTTCATCATCTAATGAACCACAACAAAGCATTGTAGAAGCAAAATCTTACCCATTATCATTATCCTTTTAAAATAGTAATAGTCACATACACTCACCGTCCACTTTAATAGGAACACCTGTACACCTGCTCATTTATGCAATTATCCAATCAGCCAAATACACACAACAGTCTCTATACAGAATGGTGAAAAAACACATCCTGTGAGCGGGTGTTCAGTGTGAAAATCCCAGGAGATCAGCAGTTTCTGAAATACTCAAACAAACCCATCTGCTACCAACAACCATGCCACGGTTAAAGTCACAGAGATCAGACTTTTCCTCCATTCTGATGTTTGATGTGAACATTAACTGAAGAGGTTGAGAATTGGAGATCAGAATTAAACTGGCCAGAACCTGTAAAGAAGTGGAAAAAGAGTAAAATGATCAAATATTCATCAGATTTATCAGAAACAATTATCAGACTCCTCACAAGAAAAATCAGTGTAAACTGTGTGTGTGTGTGTGTGGGTGTGTATGTGTGTGTGGGGGTGTATGTGGAACCAAGACAATCTGATTTGAAGGATTTGAACGATACAAACAGTAAAAGTAAATAACAATAAAAATCCTGATGCAAATATTTCAGAAAGGATATTATACTGATTCCTTCAGCGGAGAATCACTTGCTGCTGTTGAGGTCGGCCCACATGACTAGCGTAAAGTTTGGCGTGAGATTGCTATGGACGGTGTCACATGGACAACCTAAAGCTGACTGTGGATGTTCTCACTTGGACATCCTAATGATTAGACTTTCTAAAGACAGTTTACACTCAGTGCTCATTCATCATACAGTGGAGAACTTCACTTTGATACTATAGACTTAAAGCAAAAACTCTACTGAAATCAGAACTGCTTGACTCTAGAACTATAGAAGAGGAATGATTTATAATCACAATATCCCGTGTCACCCAGAACAGGAAGAGTTCCCTTTTGAGTCTGGTTCCTCTCAAGGTTTCTTCTCATATGGTCTCAGGAAATTTCACCAGTGGTCAAATTTACAGTGGTAAAATTAATACTTCACAAAGACATTGTAGAAAACAGTCTCTTTATACTGAGCTTCAGGCATAAGCAGACACTGGTTGGTCGTGACGTCGGCTATAAGCATGAGCAAAACCTGGCTGGTAATGACGTCGGCTTCAGGCATGAGCAGAACCTGGTTGGTCGTATCAACAAATTCTGGCATGAGCATAACTTGGCTAGTCGTGACGCTGATTTCAGGTGTGAGCAGAACCTGGTTTGTCGTGACGTCAGTTTCAGGCATGAGGACTTGGTTGGTCGTGTCAACAGACTCTGGCGTGAGCATAACTCGGTTGGTCGTAATGTCGGTTTCAGGCGTTAGGACTTGGTTATTCATGTTAGCAGACTTGGACATGAGCAGACTTGGTTGTCCGTTACAGCAGACTTGGGCTTGATCAGAACTTGGTTGTCCGTGTCTGCAGACTGAGGCGTGAGAAAAACTTGGCTGTCTGTGTCAGCAGGCTCGGGCATGATCAGAACTTGGTTCATCCTGACATCGGCTTCATGAGCGAACAGAACCTGGTTGATCATAACGTCAGCTTTAAGCATGAGCAGAACTTGGCTGGTCGTGACCTCGGCTTCAGGCATGAGCAGAACCTGGTTGGTCGTGATGTCGGTTTCAGGCATAGGGAGCACTTGGTTGGTCGTGTGAACAGAATCTGGCGTGAGCATAACTTGGTTAGACGTGATGTCGGTTTCAGGCATGAAGACGTGATTGGCCTTGTCAACAGACTCTGGCGTGAGCATAACTTGGTTGGTCATGACGTCGGTTTCAGGCGTGAGGACTTCACTGTTCATGTCAGCAGACTTGGGCATGAGCAGAACCTGCCAAAATGCACTTTCTTGTTGTTTACCGTCTGTTTCATACATGAGCAGAACCTGGTTGGTCGTGACGTTGGTTTCAGGTGTGAGGACTTGATTGTTCATGTCAGCAGACTCGGGCATGAGCAGAACTTGGTTGGTTGTGACATCTGTTTCAGATGTGAGCAGAACCTGGTTGGTCATGAAGTCAGTTTCAGACCGGGGACAGAAACTTGACTTGAGCAGAGCTTGGGTTGGCCGTCTCTTTGACCTGGGACAGGAACTTGGCATGAGTAGAGCTTGGTTTGGTCGTCTCTTTGACCTGGGACAGGAACTTGGCGTGGGCAGAGCTTGGGTTGGCCGTCTCTTCGACTTGGGACAGGAACTTGGTGTAAGCAGAGGTTGGGTTGGCCGTCTCCTCGATCTGGGATAGAAACTTGGCTTGGGAGGCCATCTGTTCGACCTCTGACAAATACTTGGCTTGGGAGGCCGTCTGTTTGACCTCGGACAGAAACTTGGCTTGGGAGGCCGTCTGTTTGACCTCGGACAGAAACTTGGTGTGAGAGATCGCCTTGTCGACCTCAGACAGGAACGTGTCTTGGGAGGCCGTCTCTTCAACCTAAGACAGGAACTTGGCGTGAGAGGCTATCACTTCGACCTTGTACATGAACTTGGATTGGGAGGTCGTCTCTTCGACCTCGGATAGGAACTTCGCTTAAGAGGTCACCTCGCTGACCTCTAGCAGTTACTTGACTTTATGCTGGAGCTCTGGAGATGAGGTTGCTACGTTGACCTACAGTTGGAACTCAGCAGATGAGACCACCTCATAGGTCTCATGCTGGAACTCTTTTGAGGAGGTTGCCATGTTGACCTCTGACTGGAGCTCTACAGACAAGACCACATAATTGGTCATAGGCAGGAGCTTTGGGAAGGAGGTCACCCATAATAGGTGCTGAATGGCAAGTCAGGTTTATTTCTGGATCCTCCAGGATGGCCCAGGATTCTGATCTGCCGAACACCATCATGAATAGTTCCACAAACTGAGTTACATTCTCAAGTCCCCAGCATCCCATGGCCACAAGACGCTGCGCCCACTGTCATGCTCGGCCAAAAAAACGGGACAACAGTAACCATAGCCATTGCTTCTCGCCAGGCGAGAAGATAACTTGTGTGTGTGTGTGTGTGTGTGTTTTTTTCTGCCAATAACTCACTCTACTTTCTCCAGTTTACAGTGTGGATCCTTCAGTAGATCAGAGAGCAGCTTCTCTCCTGATTCTCCTGGATTATTGTGTTTCAGATTCAGTTCTCTCAGGTGTGATGAGGTGTTTGACCTCAGAGCTGAAACCAGAGCCGCACAACCTTCACCTGTAATACTGCAGTGTTCCAGCCTGTCAAGAGATCAATAATTATAGATCTCTCTACATACAAACACACACACACACACACACACACACACACACACACACGTGTGTGTGTCTGTGTGTGATGATCTGACCTCAGTATCTCCAGTGTACAGTGTGGATCCTCCAGTCCAGCAGAGAGCAGCTTCACTCCTGAATCCTGCAGTTTATTGTCACTCAGGTCCAGTTCTCTCAGTCTGGAGGAGTTTGATCTGAGAACTGAGGACAGAACTCTACAGCTTTCCTCTGTGAGATCACACCAACGCAGTCTGGTAGAGAAATGATGATATATCAGAACACTGACAGCTGAATGTGTGTGTGTGTGTGTGTGTGTGTGTGTGTGTGTGTGTGTGTGTGTGTGTCAGGTTTACGTGTTCGTAAGAAAGATAAGAGGAAGAAGGTAATAATCTAGTCTGAAGCAGCAGGTATCTTTATTTATAGCACAGACTTTTATTCAGTGTGTTTTAGCAGCTTTGGGGAAAGTGTTTTTGGAGAACATTTACACTCGGACCCACAGTTCAATACCAGTTTTTCCCCCCAATTACAATGTTACATTTTTAAAATGTTAAATGGTAAACAAAATGTTATATAATATTGTGTCTATGGGGCACAAATGTAAAAAGTTGATTATTCTTTTCTCTCTGACTTTTTTTTGGAACAATTGAGGCCGTTCTGTTACATTTAAGTAGTGACTCATGTCAAATAACAGTTTTCAGTTTCAGTGTAAATTTATATATAAATGTTTATTTCTTGGATTAGCCTCCTTTACTCATCCCCTAAAGCCAGGGTTCAGACAAACGATATTTATTCGGATTATTTTGCTCTCAGACGAGGGTGTCGCCAAGGCTGTCGTTTATCCCCTCTGCTTTTTGCTGTCGCTATCGAGCCTGTGTCTATCACATTAAGATCTTCTCCCTTGTTTAAAGGAATAGTTAAATACGGAGTAGAATACAAATTGTTGCTATATGCTGATGATTTGTTATTGTATGTAACCGATCCTATTGCCTCTATGCCTGCTGTCCTAGGTGTTCTGGAGTCCTTCGGTGTTGTCTCTGGTTATAAATTAAATTTGGAGAAAAGCGACTGTTTTCCCATCAATACTGCAGCATTTTCTCTCCAACAGTCAGATCTACTTTTTCAATTTAGTCAGTCAGGGTTTAAATACGTAGGTATCAACGTGACACGTTCTTTATCTAATCTTTTATCAGCTAACTTCACTCCCCTTATCTCAAAGGTTAAATCTAACATTCAAAGTTGGGGTAACCTTCCCCTTTCTCTAATTGGCAGGATCAATTTTGTCAAAATGAATATATTACCGAAGTTTCTTTTCTTGTTCCAGCAAGTGCCTCTTTCTCTGCCAAAATCATTCTTCGACTCATTGGATAAGATAATTAGTACATTTATTTGGGGAGGGAAGCCACCAAGGATTAGTAAATATTTATTGCAGGGATGTAGACAGTGGAGGACTTGCATTACCCAATTTTCAATTCTGTTACTGGGCTGTGCACATCCATAAACTCTGCTACAGGGTTAAATCTCCTGGATCTTCTTCGTCTAAATTGGAACTATCTTCTTGTAGGGAATCCTCTTTACCTGCTTTACTTTATTCCTCTCTACCTACAAAACTCTCCCTATATACTGATAATCAAGTTGTCCTCAACACACTTAAGACTTGGTATCAATTTAAATTTGTAGATGCATTCTATTTGGGTCCTTTAGTCAACAACCATCTATTTCCTCCATCGTGTTTGGACTCCACATTTTCAGTGTGGGATGACAAGGGTATTAAACAAGTTAGAAATCTGTGTGCCGATGGTGTGTTTGATAGCTTTGCCAATCTGTCATCTACTTATGACCTCCCTGTGACGCATCTCTTTTGGTATTTTCAAATTCGGAATTTCGTTTCTAGATGTTTTCCTGATTTCCCCTCTGCGCCTCCTGAACAGGCTTGGGAAAGCTTGTTTTCAAACAATCCACATCAGAGAGGAATGATTTCTAGGATTTATATTTTATTCTGGTGCTACGCAGTGAGGAGAGCACCAAAATTAGGAATGCGTGGGAAACGGCGTTAGGAGTACAGATAAGTGAGGAGTATTGGGAACATGCTATAGGGAGGGTACAGTCTACCACATTTTGTGCTCGTCTTGGACTTATCCAGTTCAAAGTTTTACACAGAGACCATCTGTCCAAGTCGAGACTTTCTGTAATATATCCAGACGTAGAGGACGAGTGTGATAAATGCCATGGCTCCCTGTCATCTTGGCCATAAGTTTTTGTTCATTGTTTTTGGTGTTTGTACTTTTAATTTTGTTTTCCTTTGTTAGTATAAAAAGAAAAAAAACTGAATGATTGCGGCGGTGTGTTACTTGGTTTGTTCAGCAGAAATGTTCAGCAGAAATGTTCAGCAGAAATGTTCAGCAGGAAGGTTCAGTAGGAATGAAACTGGAGATTTTGTTTGAGCTGAAATAAAAAAAAGGGAAAAAATAAATTTAAATGTTAAAGCTAAATATTAAATGAAATGGTTAAATGTAAATGTTAAATTTAAATTTTGTGATAATTACGACACTAAAGAGACATTTCTACTGACTGTGAAAAACACCAGTAGAAAGATGTCTAGGGTTCCTGCTCACCTGCATGAACATGCCATAGACCTGCTGCAGGGAGGCATGAGGACTGCAGATGTGTTCAGAGCAATAAACTGTAATGTCTGTAATGTAAGACGCCTGAGACGTGCTACAGGGAGACAGGAAGGACAGATGATCGTCCTCGCAGTGGAAAATTACATGTAAGCATGTGTCCCTCCAGACGTGATGGAGAACTCGCAGATGCCTTGGTGGAAGAGTGGAGGAACATCTCACAGCAAGAACTGACCAATCTGGTGCAGTCCATGAGGATGAGATGCTCTGTAGAGCTTAAAGCAGCTGGAGAACATCAGATACTGATTGTTCCTTCTGATATCCACCTCCACTTTATTCAGGGACTCATTATTCCATTTCTGTTCCTCAAACATCTGTGAAACTTCTTCAGTTTATGTCTCAATTGTTGAATGTTTTTATGTTAATACAAATATTTACACATGTTAAGAAATTTGTTGGAAATAAAAGTTCAATGAGAGGATGTTTTCTCTTTTTGAATTCAGTTGAAAGTGAGATGAGTTTATATATTTATCTACCTGTGCTAGTGATACACACGTTTCAAGTGGTGTAAATCCCCATCACTTGAGAAGGAGACTCAGAGATCTACAACTATACTGTGGTGGACACTACAGTGATCCTGAACAGCTGCAGATGTTTTACTGCAACTATTGATTCAGGATGCTTATTTGGGACCGTGATGTCATCACAAAACAGGAAATCCTGAAATTAGTCTCTGCTATGAAATTACAGACATACAGAAATACAGAAGTAGGTCAATGTAAAAGTAGCAGCTGTAGCACTAGCTAGTCAGGTAGGCAGTGTAGCTACCGCTAATGTGCTGTGTACCTACTTTTCTACATCTGTAATTTCATAACAGAGAGGATATTCAGGTCCCAAACAAGTCTCCTGAACCCAAACAAAAAACCCTGCCACCTGTGAACTTGCTCTTTACACCGACTGCCTTGTTCCAAACCCAACACAGTATAGTGTAAACCTGGCAACCCTACTGCACCATGTTCATCATGTCCAATGAAGCACACTCTGATTTATTTCATTAACATTTAACATTTATACTTACTATTTAGTTTTATTATTTTGATTATGTATTTAGATTTGAGATTATGTTTAGATTTAAGATTTATATTCATATTTAATATTTAGCTTATGTATTAAGATTTAACATTTACATTTAATATTTATATTTAACAATTAGTTTTATATTGAACATTTACACTGAAGTGTATTTGATACGAGTCTCTGTCTAAATGTAACAGAACATTCTCAAATGTTCAAAAAAGTCAGAGAGAAAAGAATATTTTTACATTTGTCTCCCCATATCTGTCAGCCCCTTGTTATACATCAGACTTGTTGATCTACATTTTAATATTATTAGGTTTATACTATAATAGTGACAATAAAATAAACACAGTGTGAAAGTGATGATCTGACCTCAGTGTCTCCAGTGTACAGTGTGGATCCTCCAGTCCAGCAGAGAGCAGCGTCACTCCTGAATCCTGCAGGTTATTGTAACTCAGGTCCAGTTCTCTCAGTCTGGAGGAGTTTGATCTGAGAACTGAGGACAGAACTCTACAGCTTTCCTCTGTGAGATCACACACACACAGCCTAGGAGAGAAATTATGATACATCAGAACACTGACATCGAGGATTGGAAGGAACAATGCTGTCAATACTTTCAATATTGATATTTTCTTTTTTAAAAATGTGTTTATTTATTTATTTATTTATGTTAAAAACATTGTGACTTCTGCCATCTGCACACATGCAGTCAGAGAGAGATTCACAAATGAGAGAGAGGAAGAGATTAGAGTAATTATCTGATTAGAGTAATTACTGACGAGCATCATTCAGTCAGTTCACTCTTAATCTGTATGTAAAGAAAATGTATTAAACATAAACAAAAATAAAATTCTACTGTATGTAATAATGTTCTCTTCAATACGCTCCTCATTCTCTTTACATACAGATTAAGAGTGAACTGACTGAATAATGATCGTCAGTAATTACTCTAATCAGTACCATTAGTGTTATATTAAAATAATAAACACTGCACTAATAAATTAAGAATAAAAGATACCTACACAGATTTTCTGGAGACTTTGACCACTGGCAGCAGATTCAGAAGACATTCATCTGATGGTTGATATTTCATCAAGTTAAACACATCCAGATCCTCTTCTGAGTTCAGCAACACAAACACCAGAGCTGACCACTGAGCAGGAGAGAGTCTGACTCCACTGAGACGACTGTTACCTCCTCTGTTCAGGTAATGTTGGACTTCCTGCACTAGAGAATGATCATTCAGTTCATTCAGACAGTGGAACAGATTGATGGATTTCTCTGGAGATGGATTCTCCCTGATCTTCTTCTTGATGTACTCGACTGTTTCCTGTTTGCTGTGAGAGCTGCTTCCTGTCTGGGGCAGCAGGTCTCGTAAGAGAGTCTGATTGGACTCCAGGGAGCGACCCAGAAGGAAGCGGAGGAACAGGTCCAGGTGTCCATTCTCACTCTGTAAGGCCTTGTCCACTTCACTCCTGAGGAAATCAGACATGTCTGACTTGGTGAAAAAACCAGACCAGGTTTGTTGTTTTGCAATCTTTTTGTTGATGAAGGAGAGAAATGTGTATAAAGCAGCCAGAAACTCCTGAACACTCAGATGTACAAAGCTGAACACCTTCCCCAGGTGAAGCCCAAACTCCTCTCTGAAGATTTGGGTACACACTCCTTAGTACACTGACACTTCTCTCACATCAATGCCACACTCTCTCAGGTCTTCCTCATAGAAGATCAAGTTTCCTTTCTCCAGCTGTTGGAAAGCCAGTTTTCCCAGTGCCAGGATACTCTCTCTGGTCTGCTGAGGATCAGGGTCACATTTCTGATGGTACTTTTGGTCCTTGTGTTTGATCTGAAAGATCAGGAAGTGTGTGAACATTTGAGTCAGAGTCTTGGGGATCTCTCCACGCTCTGCTTCACCCAACATTCTCTCTAGAACAGTGGCTGAGATCCAGCAGAAGACTGGGATGTGACACATGATGTAGAGGCTTCTGGAAGACTTCATGTGTGAGATGATTTTATTGGCCAGGCTCTGATCACTGATCCTCTTCCTGAAGTACTCCTCTTTCTGAGGATCACTGAACCCTCGTACCTCTGTCACCTGGTCTACACACTCAGGAGGGATCTGATGGGCTGCTCCTGGTCGAGAGGTTATCCAGAGGAGAGCAGAGGGAAGCAGATTCCCCTTGATGAGGTTCGTCAGCAGCACATCCACTGAGACTGACTCTGTCACATCACACAGTCTCTCATTCTTCTGGAAATTTAGAGGAAGTCGACACTCATCCAGACCATCAAAGATGAACAGGACTTTGTTGATCTCACAGTCTATTAATCGTAATTCTTTTATTTCTGGGAAAAAGTGATGAAGAAGATCCATCAGACTGAGATGTTTCTGCTTCATCAGGTTCAGCTCTCTAAAGGGAAGTGGAAACATGAAGAAGACGTCCTGATTTGCTTTTCCTTCAGTCCAGTCCAGAATGACCTTCTGCACAGAGACTGTTTTTCCAATTCCAGCAACTCCTTTAGTCAGCACTCTTCTGATGGACTTGTCTTTAAAGAGATCATTACATTTGATGGGTGTCTCCTGTGCTGCTGGTCTCCTGGACGCTGTCTCAATCTGTCTCACCTCATGTTCATTATTGACGTCTCCACTCCACCCCTCTGTGATGTAGAGATCTGTGTAGATCTCATTCAGAAGTGCTGAACTTCCAGGCTGTGAGATTCCTTCATTAATTCTTTTACATTTCTCTCTCAGTCTGGATTTGAGTTCTCGCTGGTGCACAGAGACGAGTTCTGATAAAAAGAAGAATAAAATGTAAACTCTATGATCATCTCTGTTGACTATTGATATTTTCATAGCTGTGTATCATATGTAATGTCAGTACTGATCTGTTATTATATTGTGTTGATAAAAGCACATCATTATGATGAGACGTGTTTAATAAATTTCGAGCAGTTTCCTTCCTCTAAAGTTAAAGTGATGTTATAACCCCATGAGCTCTTACTGTTCTGCAGTGTGTTAGCGAGATCTGTGAGGTTCATGTTCTTCAGGAAGTGCAGTGTGATCTTCAGCACTCCCTCTCTGACACTGCTCTGATCCTCCTCATCCTCCACCTCCCTCTCAGAGCATGCTGGGTAATCTGGACTCAGGAGCTTCTTAAATCTCTTCAGCTCATTCTTTATCAGACTGATGACTTTGTGCTCCAGCTCCTGATTAGAAACAGGAAGAAAAAAATACAAAAACACTATAATGTCACACGAGTGTGTGTTCATTACCGAATATAAAACTACATTTTGTCTGATTAATCATAAAGATTCTACACGCAGATGTAATAAAAAAAGTTCTGCACCAAATACAGCTTTGGGATTAGAATAGTGTATTCCAGGCCGATTCAATAGGTGGCATCCAGACAAACTGGTTTCAGCTGAGGACGTAGACGAGTAAATAAATGAAGGTGAGTGATGGAACATCTCTGTGTGTTTGAAACCAATGAGGAAAACACAATACACTCGTGTTCTCTCTTAGTGTTGCTCAGTATTTTGTTCTGTCACATTGCAGTGAGAGTGGAACAGGTGTAATGATTACTCACATCTCTGCAGCACACAGATAGAGATATTCATTACACTGCCGGGATTAGCACACACACACACACTCATTCACACACTCATTCACACACTCATTCACACACTCACATACACTCACATACACTCACATACACTCACATACACTCGCACACACCTTGAATACGTCCTCCAAATGACTCTTCTCAGTGAATTTTGATTTATTCTTCTGCAGTCTATGAACAAACAAAGCAGGTGTTAAAAGTTGAACAAGGACTATAAATCATATTCATAACTACAAACACAAACCAGTGAATACACAGATATTTGAGAGATGTTTGATCATGTGAGAGTGTGAGAGATAAAACACTGCACTCATACATTACACTGTACTCACCTCAGATCAGTAGCACAGTCTGTGTCTCTGAAGTGTACTGGATGATCCAATGACCTGTCACTCTTCATGGACACACAGCTGGGTTCAGGTGAGTCTGATCTCTTACCCTGAATCAGACTAAACACACACAACCACTGCATCATTATCACTGTTCTGTAGCAATACTGAATAATGAACCTGTAGTTAAAATCTGATGATATTCCTTATTAACACTGATACGATTCTTTACCCTTCATACTTTATCCAGCTACAGGGACTTGGGGTTAGACGTGTTGCTCAGTAGCTTAATGTCACTAATCATCAGCTGGTTTTGAACATCTCGAGACAAAGCTGCTGAATTAAACTCTTCACTAGTCACTTTTCACAGATACACATCAGAGTCTGATCTGTTTAGTGTTGGTGAATGTGAGAACAGTTCTGTTTTTCACCGAGTCACACCCTTCACTCACCTCTCATCTTTCTTTCTGTCCCGTTCCATAGACACACTCATTTTGGAGGTCATGTCTCTTCCTATAGATTACACCTGTCAACCTACACACACACACACACACAGTAACAGTGATTTGGTGGTTTAATGTCTTACTCCAGTCCAACATGTGTGTGTTAAATCTAACTCTGTATCATCACACGGTTCACTTACAGTAAAATCAAGTCCTACAGTAAACTGTGTAAGTTACAACTTCAGTAAAAATCAACTGAACTGTTCTTCATCTAGTGTAGATTCATAACATTCACATATTATAGCTTTAGATTTAGATACTTACTGTGTTCTTCTCCCTAAAAACGTTTTACAGCCCTGTTGTCATAAAATTACATTACACATTTTCTCCTGTGAATGTTTACCTTCCTTTCTTCACAAAATGCAGTTTCACTTTTATTTAAACTGCAACTGGTTTCGTCCACAGGAGGAAGTGCAGGACACACACACACACACACACACACACACACACACACACAATTTCTTCTTTTTTTTCTTAAATACCAACTCAAAAACACATACAAACACACACAGACATAATGAACATGTTCGTGCATGATCGCAAATACTTTCAGTTTATATCTACAGCATATGGTTTTATGTGTCTACATACAGTATTTTGTGACAGTAAATATGTAATTTGTTCATTTATACACACACACACACACACACACACAACATAGGGACATAAACACTCAACATTCACATCTCTAATTATAAACACTATAGACACATACACACAAAAATACCCATAAAATACACACACACAGATGCACAGGTTAAATGTTATAAAGTCAAACATGTGCAGGAGGTGGTGTCAAGACACACACAGAGTTTAGCTCCAATCCTAATCAAACACACCTGAACAAGCTAACCAAGGTCTTCAGGATTACTAGAAAATTACAGGCAGGTGAGTTTGGAGGTTGGAGCTAAACTGTAGATGTGAAGAACCCTGTGATAGATCATGCTTCACTGCTGCTGATATCAAATGTAGTAACATTTTAGACCTCATTGACAAGCATAAGTTACTGTATGTCATCATAAACATAATTACCGTAAAATACTGTTCATTTTTATTATTTGTTATGTTTATATTACATCTGATCATTTCTCAAAACGCATGAATAAAGTAGGATTTTCCCCAGATTTCTACTAGCCCTAGCTCTGTAACCAGTGGAATCTCAAACTAATTTTTTTTACACCAGAATGCTACTATAGAGGATGTATTTGTGTGAAAATTTCAGCTTTGTATCTCGTCCCCCACCAGAGATATATAACCCCGAAATTGAGGGGAATTTTTTTTTTTAATGGCACTTACTGTCTTTCCTTTATGTGATATATCAACATTTAAATGAATAATCTCTCAACATTAAATAAGATCCTCTTTTTACTTTATCTGACTCCAATTATGAATGATTCTAAGAGATATTAAAATTCATCCAATCATGCCAGAATGAATTCAAATGTAACAATTTATTAATCAGGTAATTTCAATAATTCTTAATCTAATTCAAAAGATAACAAGCAGTAATCAATAATATATAAACATCACATAAAACAAAAGCAAGAGAATTAGAGATGTTTACCTGGAAATGAAACTACACACAGCAATTGTGCAGGAGATCTGTCTACAGATTCTTTGGCCATCTGTCCCTAAATACCCAGATACTTAAATGATATTTGGGCCCACAATTCAGGGGGTCAGTTGGCATTTGTCACTGCTTTGATGTCGGTGTAATGATGTACCTTATTTACAGTTGCAATCAAAATTATTCAACCCCCATTGCAAATCAGTTTTATTGTCAAAATTTACAGACTTTCAGCTGTTTGCAATGAACAAATCAAACAAAAGCACCTAAAATAGATCAACACAACAAATGCTTCAAGTAGTTTCCCTAAATACTGAAACTGACGTCCTCAGCGGAACAAGAAGGCAGAACTTGGTCAGCAGACTCTGGCATGAGCAGAACTTGGTTGGCCGTGATGTCAAATGCACAAAATGCACAAAATGCACAAAGGCCAAAAGGTCCTTTTTTGTACAATCAATGCCTTTCTAATCCCTCTTCCAGTGTTCCATTTGAGATTTCTGCTAACCTGTGTGATCAGTTTTAACTCATTTTACTCATAAAATTGAGGTTATTCAGTTTAATATACCATCTCATAGTTCTTCTCCTCTAGGATCGCCTCTGTGTCAGAGCTTTTTACAGTTAAACAACGATAAAACCAAAATAATCGTCTTTGGTCCATCAGCTCTGTCCTCTGACATGGTCAGTCAGCTTGGTCCTCTCTCTTGTAATGTGCATGACTGAATCAAAAATCTTACATTACATTTATTAATTTAGCGGACGCTTTTATCCAAAGTGACTTACAAATGAGAAAATAAAAGCAAAGCGATATATCAAGCAGAGAACATTACAGGTAGTGCTACCATACAAGATCCATTAATTGAGTTCCAGAATAAGCAAAGTGCACAAAGTAGAGGTGTAAGTGACAGTAATTTTTTTTTTTTTGACTCCACACTGTGTTGTGATAAGCAGATTAGTGCTGTGGTAAAAAGCAGTTTCTTTCTGTTAAGATCTGTTGCTAAAATCAAGATGATGCTCTCCAAGGAGGACCTGGACACTGTTATTATTGCATTTATAACATCTAGGTTGGACTATTAATTCGCTCTATCTGGGTTTGCCTAGAACAACTACTGATCGTTTGCAATTGGTACAAAATACAGCAGCCAGATTACTGACTGGCAGTAAAAAACATGAGCACATTACACCTGTACTCACTTCTCTTCACTGCTTACTGGTCAAGCTCCGTGTTGATTTTAAAATTTAGCTTTTTGTTTTTAAAACTTTGCATGGACTTGCTCCACAGTATATTTGTGATCTCACCTCGTACACTGCTTCAAAACCCCTTCAATAATCTAATCAATTACCACTCTCAGTTCCTTGTTCATGTTTTAAGGCTAAAGGTGACTGGGCTTTCTCCGTGGCTGCTCCTGGGATTTGGAACAATCTTCCTCTTCACATTAGATCTTCCCCTTCCGTTTGTGTTTAAATCCTCTTTGAAGACTTATTCATATTCTTTATGTTTTAATTGATGGTGTAAATTTTTCATTGGTCTTTTCTTTGGTTTTTCTTTACTCTTAATTTGTTTTAATTCTCTTTTATATTTCTTGCACAGCACTTTGGTTTCAACATCTGTTGTTTTGAATATGCTTTTTAAATCACTAAACTAAACATCATCTTTCACATTCAGTTCTAGTTACAATAATGACAGTAATAGACATAACTTTATTTACAAGTCCATTGTTTGAAAATAACAAATCACCAATAAAGTTTCAAAAAATACAGGGAGCAGGTCTGTAACCACCAGAGTAAAGTTTGTTGAGATATTATGTAAATGGTACTTTATATTAATGATAAATACCTGATAACTTAGCCAAGCTACTTAGCTAACTGCTATGCTAGGAAATTCTTTGCTCCATCAAGGAGGCAACTTAAAAAATATATTAACCTTTGATTATTCACTAATGACTTACTGACTTACCTTCTTATTGAACACCTTCTTTAAGAAAATAGAGTGGGCCAAACACCGAACTGAGGAACTGTCTGTAACCAGCTGGTTGCATAAAATTGACTAACTCTGTAGCTAATATAGGAATATATTTGTAATGAAATATAATTTTAATAGTAATTGTTCATGCTTATATACAATTTAAACAAACTGAGCACCAAATCTATATTCACATTACAGAGTTAATTCAGCTAATTTCTTTGACAAATTCAGAAATAAGAATGCATTTTGAACATTTTTAGATAAAAGTCTAAAAACCAGGTCACAATATTTTAAAGTCATTAAGTTTGTAAATCAATCTCCATAAGGATACTAGTGATTATACGGCACACTGCAGCTTGAAACACGTCAGATCAGTGACTTATCAGTCGCGTAGTGCTCTCGCTAATAAAGTGTAGCACAGGATTAAAAGAGGATGCCAGGGCAAAACAGGACAGAGTTATACACCACCCGTCCTCTTTTTATACAGCAGCTTTTCATCTTAATTAAATGACTGGTTGTAGTTGTTTAAATGTATGGAGTTTTGTTGGATTGTATTTGTGTAAATTTACACACACTCAGAAGCACAAGTAGGATATGAACATTATTTCCTGAACTTTTAAAAAGTGAAAATTTCCTGTGTAAATGGTCCTAATACAACTGATTTACACTCATTATTTCCTATTAGAAACATACATTTTTTTCATCTTTAATATTCAAGAATAAAAATCAAATTTGTAAATGAATCAGGAGATGATGAGAAAAAAAGATTAATGTTAATAATGAATTAAAGTGCACATGCAAATGTGTGCAAACAACACAGGACAGTACAGTAACTACTAAAACAGGACAATAGGTACAGTAAGTGACAGTGTACTGCCGAAGAGTACACAATTTCAGTGTGGAAGTGTCTGATATAACAGGTAGTGCAAAGATAGGTGCCAAGGAGTAACAATATAATGTAAAAATGGTATAAATGTAAACATGTTATAACTTAGTATTCAGCAGATCAGCGTATACCGAATATGGACATAGCAGTTATATTGGTACACCCCTAAGTGAAAATGTCCAAATTGGGCCCAATTAGCCATTTTCTCTCCCCGGTGTCATGCGACTTGTTAGTGTTACAAGGTCTCAGGTGTGAATGGGGAGCAGGTGTGTTAAATTTGGTGTCATCGCTCTCACACTCCCTCATACTGGTCACTGGAAGTTCAACATGGCACCTCATGGCAAAGAACTCTCTGAGGATCTGAAAAAAAGAATTGTTGCCCTACATAAAGATGGCCTAGGCTATAAGAAGATTACCAAGACGATTGCCGATGGCCACAGGGCAGTATTCCAGCATGATAATGACCCCAAACACACCTCCAAGACGACCACTGCCTTGCTAAAGAAGCTGAGGGTGAAGCTGATGGACTGGCCAAGCATGTCTCCAGACCTAAACCCTATTCAGCCTCTGTGGGACATCCTCAAACTGAAGGTGGAGGAGCACAAGGTCTCGAACATCCACCAGCTCCGTGATTTTATCATGGAGGAGTGGAAGAGGACTCCAGTGGAACCTGTGAAGCTCTGGTGAACTCCATGCCCAAGAGGGTTAAGGCAGTGCTGGAAAATAATGGTGGCCGCACAAAATATTGACACTTTGGGCCTAATTTGTACATTTTCACTTAGGGGTGTACTCACTTTTGTTGCCAGCGGTTTAAACATTAATATCTGTGTGTTGAGTTATTTTGAGGGAACAGCAAATTTACACTGTTACACAAGCTGTACACTCACTACTTTACACTGTACCACAGTGTCATTTCTTCAGTGTTGTTACATGAAAAGATATGTAAAAAGTTTGTATTTACCTGCTGTTCAAGTTTAACTTTACACTTTCAGCAGTTTAAACTTTTCACCATCATAACAGGGTTTAAAAATGAGATACAGCCAGTGCACATCTTCAGTTTTATTTCTTTCTGACGCAGTAGTAATAACATATAAATAGTTCTTACCTGAGCATGTGTATACCTGAGTGCTGTCTCTCGTCTCTCAGCTCTCTGTGACACACAGCTCTCAGTTCCCAGGTGATGTTTTTCTACGAGTGACTGCAGCTGTGTTTATATGGGAGGAGTTTATTTCTATAGAGCTGTGGGCTGCAGGGCATCATTAACATACCACCACACAGGAGAACTTATTACCCCCCAGGAAACACATGCCCCTATCTCTCTCTCTCTCTCTCTCTCTCTCTCACACACACACACACACACACACACACACACACACACACAGAGATCAACAGGGTTACCAGAAGTCAAGAATTTACAGAACCTACAGAACTGTCAAAAAGCGGGAACATGAAGGGTCATCGATCAATCAGACATTTTGACAGAAAGAGTCTGTAATAACTATAAAATAATAAAATAATCACAGCAGATAATTACTCTTCACATTCTTTTCCACTCATATGCTTTAACTGCTTATATTTACAGTGTCCTCCATTAATATCGGCACCCTTGGTAAATACGAGCAAAGACGGCTGTGAAAATTGTCTTTAATGTTTCTTTTGATCTTTTGTTTAAAAAGAATTCACAAAATTCTCTGCTCTCATGGATATTTAACAACTGCAAACACAGGTTTATCCAACTTAAATATTTGTGTAAAATATAGGTGTGCAACAATTATTGGCACCCATGAAATATGTTTGAAGTATATTACCATTGATATTTTACATGTTTAGCACGCCTGGGTGATTAGGAACAGGAAATTCCCTTAGTCATTCATAACAATGGGTAAGAGCGAGGAATGTAGCTGTGACGTGCGGCAAAAGGTTGTTGAGCTTCACACAATGGGGCGTGTCTATAAGAAAATAGCACAAGCGTTGAAAATGCCCATTTCCACCATCAGGGCAATAATTAAGAAGTTCCAGTCCACTGGAAATGTTATGAATCGACCTGGAATTGGACGCGTGTCTATATCGTCTCAACGCACTGTGAAGAGGACGGTTCGAGTGGATAAAACATCTCCAAAGATCACAGCTGGAGAACTGCAGAAGTTCCAAAACTACAATCTGAAGTCACCGACATCACCACAAGCTGTTTGGAAGGGGTTCAAGAAAAAAGCCTCTACTCTCATCCAAAAAGAAACTCGAGCGTCTTCAGTGTGCAGACACTACTGGAACTTCAAATGGGATCGGGTTCTACGGTCAGATGAAACCAGAATAGAGCTTTTTGGTAATAAACACAGAGGTGGTTTTGGAGCACACAGAGAGGTAGCCGTATGGAAAAGTTCCTCATGGCCACGGTTAAATATGGAGGTGGATCTTTAATGTTTTGGGCTGTTTTTCTGCCAGAGGACCTGGACATTTTGTTAGGATAGATGGCATCATGGACTCTATCAAATATCAACAGATATTAAATGAAAACCTGACTGCCTCTGACAGAAAGCTTCAAATGGGCCGTGGTTGGATCTTCCAGCAGGACAATGATCCAAAACATCATCAAAATCAACACAGAAATGGTTTACTGACCACAAAATCAAGATCCTGCCATGACCATCCCAGTCCCCTGACCCGAACCCCATAGAACACCTGTGGGGTGAACTGAAGAGGAGACTCCACCAGTGTGGACCTGAAATGTGAAGGATCTGGAGAGATTCTGTATGGAGGAACGCTCTCAGATCCTTCGCTACGTATTCTCCAAGACTCAGAGCTGTTATCTTGGCAAAGGGAGCTAGCACAAAGTACTGACTAAAAAGATGCCAATAATTATTACACACCTATATTTAACAAAGATATATTTTTTATAAACCTGTGTTTTCTTTGCAATTGTTTGATATCCATGAGAGCAGAGTATTTTTGTGATTTTTGTGATCTCCACATCTTTAAAAGTAAGAAAGGTTACCTAGAAAACAGTCCAAGTTGTTAAAAACTACTTTTTACAAAGGATTTTATCTGTTTTTCAAAGCTGAGGGACGAGTCCATTATAACACCCAGATTCCTCACGCTGTCTTTCACTGTTATTCCTAGGGAAGCAATAGTACTGGCTATCTTCTCTTTAACTTTTGGTGGACCAAATATTATTGGTCCAGCAAATGACAGATTTTCTGTCATCTTTCATTAATGACAGATTTTCTCTCATTAAGCTGAAGAAAATGATTAGACAGCCAGACGTTGATCTCATTCAGACAGACCAATATGGTCTTCAAAGACTGCTCATTTCCAGCTTTAAGTGGTAAATATAACTGTGTGTCATCTGCATACATATGATGTGACATGTCATAGTGACGACAGATGGATCCCAGCAGGCAAATGAAAACAACGTAGGGCCCAGAATAGATCCTTGAGGAAGACCATATTTTAAGGGAACTACAGAGGATGAAGTGTTTGCAAAATTAACAGAGAATGTTCTGTCCTATAGATATGAATAAAACCATTTTAGAGCTGTCCCACAAATGCCTACCTCACACTCCAGACCTTCTAAGAGAATTGAATGATCAACAATGCGGCACTGAGATCCAACATAATTAAGATAACCGCCGTCCCAGAATCTACCGCTATCAGTCACAACTTTTACCAGAGCGGTCTCCGTACTGTGACCAGCTCTAAATCCAGATTGGAATTTATCCAGAACATCATTCTCTGATTAAAAGGGGGTTATTCTCTAAAACTTGGGGTAAAAATGGTAGTTTAGGAATTGGATGAAAATTGAATTAAGGAAGAAAACACTGTTTAAGACAAGGTGGAACAACACCATTAACTAAAGAACTATTCACAATAGATAGTATACTAGGGCCCATGGTTTCAAACAGATCTTTTAAATATCGAGGAGGATTAGGATCCAATGGGATGATAATTTCCTGCGATTAACTATGCCTGCTAGGACTTGAAGAGAGACAAGATCAAACCCATCAAATATACAAGAACTTGGCGTGGGAGCTGCTTGAACAATGTTAGAAGGCACAATGTCTTCTCTAATCAACTCAATCGTCCTTACAAAAAAGTTCAAGAAATCCTCACAGGAATTTGAAGTAGAATCCGTGAGAGGTGCTGTAACCGGGTTTAGCACAGTGTTTATTGTGCTAAACAAAACTTTGGGGCAGTGAGCAGTTCTACTTATTAAATCGGGAAAAATTTTGTTCTAGCAGCTTTAACTGCACACTGGTATTTACTAAGAGTATCCTCAATATTTCATAGGAAATCTGCAATTTGTCTCTTTTCCATCTGCGTTCAGCTTTCCTACAGGCCTGTCTAAGAGCATGCATTTCACTGTTATACCATGGCTGCGAATAAGGTTTAGGTCTTTTAATTCTGAGTGAAGGAACATCCATACATTCATAATATCCAAACATACAGAATTAAAAATGGCAGTCAGCTCCTCTGTATCTAAAAGACACTGACCTCACATTCAGAAGTGCAGCTTTAGCTGTAATGGGGTACAGGGACTGAGATTGTACAAATGCTGAATACTTCAGTTCCTTTAAATAGCGATGGGCTGTCAGTCCACTCCGTCACAACTGTATATATACTGTGTCTGTGTGTGTTTGTACAGTATAATTTGTGTCAGACATATGCTCTTGTTATGGTTATGTTCTGTCTCCACCCCGCTTAGTCATTGGTTGTTTTCCGAATGGGACATCATTGTTTTCAGCTATCCGTGTTTAACCCATGATTACATTAGTCATTTAAACCCCCCGTGTCTCTTTGCGTAGTAGAGTTCATCTCATTACCAAGAGATTGTCATTTGTTTCTTGTTTTGATTCATATCGTTGACCTCGTTTCTCATCTCTGATTCTAGCCTTGCCCCATTTATACCTGTTTGTGCATCTCCTGACCTCTTGCCTGTTATTAGACCATGCTTTGGATTACCGTTTTGGATTTGTCTGCCTCTCTCTCTCTCTCTCAATAAACGTCTTTAACAGCACTCGTATCCGTCCTAACCTTCATTACATTCCGGTTTGTGACATCTTCCCTGACCTTTTACCATGAGGTTGGTAGAACACAACTGTATATAATGTCTTTGTATGCTGTAGAATTACAATTTTACAAAAAAAAAAAAAAAAAAAAAAAAAAATTAACAATTTTATTTCACATATCTTTGACAGTGAAAATATCTTTTTAAAAAAATTGCTTGTGCTTTTGTTTATTATGAGATTATTATAAATCAAATACAAGATTGTTCAGATGTTTTTACTCTTTAAGCTTCAAGGTTTTTTTTATTCTATTAGCAGATAATTTTCAATCTTACTAGAAAAAATACATAAAATGACCTATAAATGCTTAAGATAAATAGAAAAGTTATCTTCCAATAGAACAAGAATAGGTTTGAAATGAGTAAAACAGATGTCTAGAATCAGGTGCAATAGTGACAGCGCATCTCATTTACTGTAATCGTATAATAGGAAATTATTAGATTAAATTAATGAGATACGTTTGACTATTTTCAGTATATTCACTGGTAAACATGTTCCTTTTAAAAACAGTAAAGAACTGACAGCACGGTTGCCAGCAAATTACTGTAAAATTGACTGTCTTGCTGTTGCTGAAATGTACAGGTGGATAATGTTTTTGCAAATACAGCATAAGCTGTCATCTTATACATTTACAGTAAAATACTGACAAAAGCATCAGCAGCTAATGTTTATTTGCAATTTTTCACAAATTATATTTACAGGATTTTACTGTAAACTACAGTATAAAATATAACATGCTACTGTGTAAGTTACTGAGTAATGGACTGCTAGCAAAAAGGACACATTTTTAAAAAACTTTCCTACACCGTGTGATTTGATAAATTACCCCTTAGCAGTCTTGCTATAAAAATACAATCTTTAAAACAGTGTATACAGTAAATGTAGCATTTAAAATAGTAACTTAAACTATTTAACACAAATAATACAGCTATAAAGTGTTTTTCCAAAAAGCTCTCTTTATTAAGCTTCAGGAAAAGATTTTTTGAAAAACAAACAAAAGCCCGAAGCACATTCAGGGCAAAAAAAAATACCATCTTAGCCATTTAAAAAAAAAAAAAAAAAAAAAAAAAAAAAAAAAAACACCCTAGAAATACACACAAATTATCGGAAACAGTGGTTAAATCATGTGAATAAATGAACTTACAAGCCCTTTGTACAAAATTTGAAGGTAACTGGTAAAATAATCTCCAAAGTTCATTGTGGTAAATAAACAAATTTCAGCCATATAAATAATAATAAATACATAAATGCATTACTTTAACAAGCCTTGCAGTCTGTCCAAAAATTGAACTCTGGACACAAAGAACTACTGAGTGACTGACTGAAAAAGTGGCCGAGTGAATGACTGGATGAATAGGAATGACTTGTAAATACCTGAAAAATATAGTTTGAATAAGAGACTAAACGAATGTGTGTGTTAGTGTATGTGTGTGAGGACCAGTGTGAGTATTTAACCTTTGGAGTGAAGCCTTTTTTTTTTTTTTTTTAATAAACAAAGTGAGGGCATTTAGGCCAGTCCTCACTTCATTTACACTGTAATGGCCTCCAGTGGCTATTTATAGGCTAATCTCCAAGTTTTAGACAGGTCCGCAGATAAATGGTAAAATGAGGGAAAAAAAAAAAATTAAATCGGTGTGTGCAAGTCCCATGCATACACATGATTTGCTCTCCATTGCCCCTAGTGTCATTCCACATTCACTGCGCCCATATAGATTATATTTATATAATCTATAGAATATCTCAAGAATGACTTCAGGGAATTTCTTCAAATTAGTCACAAATGTTCACTTGGAATCAATGATGAACTGATTAGATTTTGGTATATTGATATCAGGAACAGCTGGAGGGAATTTCATTACATCTAGACAAATGTCGCCTGGGTGAATAAAAGCAATTATTTACCCAGGCGAACAGTAAAGTGTTTCTAATGGATTTTAGTTGAAACTAGTTTTAGCAAGGATTGTCAGACAGAAGCTGTAACTGAGCTTCCTTGTTGCTATGAGCTGTATACACATTGCTAGATTAAAGCCAATTCAGATATTCATATTCAGCTTCGGTAGGTAGTCGCTTGTTCACGCGACTACACTGTTTTGCTAACAACTGGACAAGTTGAATTTGGATCATTTCTATAACTACAGGGATTGTTAGCGACTGCGCTGCTTGGAGTATTCAATTAAATGATCTCAGAGCGGGGAATGGACTCGCTTACTCACGGGAAGAACTTCTACTCCTTCGTAACTCTCCACTGCCAAATGAACCCATCTATCGCCATTCCACTGGATATAACACTAACAACTGGCTTAAAGAGGAAAAGAGGAAGGTGAGGAGGGGTGTGTTGCAGACTTAGAAGGTGTCCTTTTAAACCTCCACTACCCCTCAATCGTCCTTCCAAACGTTTGTTCACTGAAAAACAAAATGGACTTATTGCACGCGAAATGTCTCACAGATGTATCATTCAGGGAGGCAGGTGTTCTCGCTTTGGAGTCCTGGCTGGATAAGTCTGTCCCAGATACCGAGGTCAGCCTGGACGGTTTTGAGATCTTTTGGGCAGGCAGAACCAGAAATTCGGGGAAAGAGCGTGGAGGTGGTGTGTGTATGTACATTAACTCGCGATGGTGTACTAACATCAAAGTACACGGGAAATCTTGTAATCCAGACCTGGAGCTGCTCACCCTGTCCGCCCGTGCCTTTTACCTCCCCAGGGAGTTCTCGACTGTTGTGCTTAGCTGTGTTTATGTTCTACCAAGCGCTAATGTCAAGGCAGCGGCCGAGCAGATGGTGCATAATGCACAGAACTATGCTCAAAAAATACCTGGATGCTCCAGTACTACTTCTTGGAGACTTCAACAGCTGTCGGCTTGATTACGCATTGCCAGCCTTCAATCAATATGTAGATGTACCAACAAGATTTAATAAAACTATAGATTTATGTTACAGTAATATCCCGGAAGCCTATAAGCTAGAGCTCTCCCACCGCTAGGATCAGCAGATCATAATGTTATCCATTTACTTCCTGTTTACAAACAATGGCTGAAACAACACAGGCCGGTAATACACAGCGCCCCTCAATGGTCGGAGGATGCTATTGCACGCCTTCAAGGCTGTTTTGCGTGTACAGACTGGGAAGTCTTTGAGGGAGAGCTTGATGAGCAGACTTCTGTTATTACTGATTACGTTAAATTCTGTATGAATTCCTTGATACTGGTAAAGTCTACCAGAACATACCCAAATTCAAAACCTTGGATCAACTCCTCTCTAAAATCTCTTTTCCAGAAGAGAAAACTTGCCTTTAAGCAAAAGGACTTTGCTGGTCTCAAAATCATACACCAGGACATCAAAACTAAAATATTCAAGGCTTAAAAGAAGTATAAAAAACAAATTGGAGCAGGACTTTGCAAATATGAACACTAAACAGGCTTTTCAGCGAGTCAGGTCTCTTACTGGACAAGCCATTAAACAGACTGTCTCTGCACCAGATCCCACCACCTTTGCTGCTAATCTTAATTTCTATGCCCATATTGATACCTCTGATTTTTCAGCAGAGTGTGATAGACTTTTGGATTCTTTGCCTTCAAGAGTTTGATTATGAGTGCCTTCTAACTAAGCAGATGTCTATTTCCAGCTTATTAAGTGCAAACTGAATAAGGCTCCCTGGTCAGATGGAATTCCAGGTCGGGTCTTGATAAACCTGCGCTCTGGAATTAACCCCCATTCTTCATTCTCTTTTTCCTCGATCACTTTGTACTTCAACAATACCAGTCACATGGAAGACATCAGCTGTTATTCCTGTTCCCATAAAACCATATCCAGCAGAGTTAAATCACTACAGGCCGGTATCATTAACTTCAATCATAATGAAATGCTTTGAAAAAATGGTTGAAAACATGCTTCCATATGTTTCACCCTTTTTGGATTGCCTCCAATTTGCATATAAACAGAAGAGAGGTACAGAGGATGCAGTGGCTTGTCTCTTGCACTGTCTACTTCAACACCTGGATATTCCTGGAAACTATGCCAGACTTCTTTTCATTGACTTTAGCTCCGCCGTTAACATTCAGCGTCATCGGGTAATCAGAAAACTACAGTGTCTGCAAGTCCCATCACCACTAGTACACTGTATTTATAATTTCCTTTCTAATAGACCACAAGTGGTAAAGGTGAACAATGCATTATCGCCCATTATTTTTCTCAACACTGGTGCCCCCCAGGGGTGTGTACTTAGTCCACTTCTTTATATTCTCTATACAAATGACTGTCAGAGTCCAGTCACCACCACTCATTACCTTAAATATGCAGACAATACCGCCATTGTGGCATTGTTTAATAAGGACATTGATTCTTTTTTTGGACCATGATTCTTTTTTTGGACCATCAATGCTCCATAGCACATTTTAGTACATAGTGTGATAATTTTCTCCACCTTAATATCAAAAAGAGTAAGGAACTGGTTTTGAGCTCTTCCAAAACACTTACCCATCCTTCCAGTATTACCATTAACGGAGAGATGGTTGAAAGTGTAGAGCATTTCAGATATCTGGGCATTACATTGGATAAACATCTCAACTTCAATCAGCACACCCTAGGTATTTCCAAGTGCTGTCAACAGAGACTCAGTTATCCGTAAACTTAAATATCTGTCTGTTCAGCCTAGTCTGCTTCTTCTTCTACGCCGAAGTATTATTGAACCGGTTCTTATGTATGGTGCCATTTGTTTTTTCCATATGCTAACAGTAACCAATAAGAACAAACTTTTGAAAATAACCAATTTAGCGAGAAAAATTATCGGTATTCCCACCCCAAATTTATCGGACTGTGTCAGTTCATATATGCTCCAGAAGGCACATAAAATTTTTTAATGACCCAAACCACCCTCTTTATCAATATTTCAACCCCCCTTCCTTCTGGCCACAGGTATTGATTACCCATGTGCAGAAAGGCCAGCTATGGTAGGAGTTTTGTTCCTATGGCTATACGAGCGTTAAACACATGGGTCCTCAGCCATTGTGATGCCAGATGCATTTGTTGTATGATGATACTGATGTTTTTCTCCTTGTCCCCTTCTCCCCTCTATGCCTGTGATTGTTTATGATGGTTTATATGTATGATGTTATGTTTTTGTATGCACCCACCGTGGAAACAAATTTCCTCTTTGATGACCAATAAATCATCCATCCATCCATCCATCCATCTAATTAAAAAGGCGTGCTCAGCTGTGAAGTACCCCACCACAGTAATTAAGAACTAATAAATGCTGAGGCAGAAGCATCAGCCCTCACGTGAAGCCTTTGTCATGTGAAGACTGAGCTCGTGTAAAGACCTGTGAGTCTACCTGCGCGAATCCACCGAGCAAGGACACCGACAAGACACCACTTGTGCTGCCAAGTATACTTTTTTCTCCCTTTATTCATCTCACTGTTTACACACTAACATGCATCAGTTTATCCCTGTTTGCCACAGGCGCATTCTGCGGCACACTCGCAGAAAAGTATGAAACTTTGACAACTTGCGCTCTCTGCAGATTCCCTCTCGTTCTCTATCGGACTTTGGAACTGCCAATCTGCCGTCAACAAGGCAGATTTCATTCCAGCCTTTGCAAACCACTCAAACATCAATGTGCTGGCTCTGACTGAGACCCAGATCCATACTGAGAACAATGCCACACCTGCTGCCCTAGCCTTCAAATTCAACTTCTTCCATACCTCGTGCCCCAACAGACGACGGGGTGGTACAGGTTTGCTTCTCTCCAAAACATGGAAATTTACGTATTCTTTCTCCCTCTTGCAACTACAGTTCCTTTGAATTTCATGCTGTTACAGTCACCGACCCTGCCAAAATGCACTTTGTTGTTTACCGTCCTCCAGGTCAACTGGGGAAGTTCAACGATTAATTTGACATGCTACTGTCCACCATCCCAGATGATGGAACTCCTCTTGTGGTCCTTGGTGACTTCAACATTCATCTAGACAAGCCACATGCACCTGACATTCTTGCTCTCAGCAACTCAGCAACTCGCAAAGCTGGCAAACAGCTCGACTGCATCCTCATAGGTAGAGTAACTGCACCACACACAATCTTCTCCACTTAGCCTGGGCTCGAGTGCCGTAGGCCGGGCCCATAGATGATGCATCCGAATCACTATCCCTGTCGGTTAACACCTCCGTCTCAGTGGGCTGCCCTGTATTGGCAGGGCCTGGGGTTGCTGGTCTGCGCCGTCCCGTACCTGCTCCGGCGCCGACGCATTGGTTCTTCTGATACCAATGATCTCTCCCCATAACTTTCACAGCCGTGGCTGTTGCAGCGATCACAGTGAAGGGTCCTTCCCGACGTGCCCCGAGGGGCTCTTCCTCTTGAACGTATGAATGTGTACTTTATCCCCGGGTGCCACTTGACGTACATCCTCCCGTACCTCGTCCCCACTACATTACAATCTACATTGTCATTTGTAGACACTCCCAAGGTGAATGTGAGGAGACCATGGAGTGAAGCGGGGAGGAATGCAGTACACAAACACTTGGGGAAGTACATGGCAGAGCACAGAGTTCCTGGAAAAGGCCACTGCATTCAGGGTATAGAAGAGAAAGCCCTGAGTCAAAGATCATGGAAGGATGTCAAGAACTGTGTACAACACAATTGTGGCTCGAAACCAGAGATCTGAGTCACGAAAACTTGCATTTTGAAGGTTTAACATCTTGTGTTCTAATTGTTCTGTTCACCTTTTGGTTTTGATCACTCTCTTGGTTTTAGTATTTTCGGGTTTAACATTATAATTCAAGTTTTAATATTTACTGATATTGTTTAATATATTTAGAGGTCTACACACACACACACACACACACACACACACACACACACACACACACACACACACACACACACACACACACACACACACCTCTTTTTAGTTGTAACTGAGCATTTATTTTTCATCAATTAGGGCTATTAATCTGACATTATTAACAATCTGAGTTCACCAGAGCTTCACAGGTTGCCACTGGGGTCCTCTTCCACTCCTCCATGATGACATCACGTAGCTGGTGGATGTTAGAGATGTTGTGCTCCTCCACCTTCCGTTTGAGGATGCGCCACAGATGCGCAATAGGGTCCAGTCCTTCACCTTCACCCTTAGCACCTTTAGCCAGGCAGTGGTCGTCTTGGAGGTGTGTTTGGGGTCGTTATCATGCTGGAATACTGCCCTGCAGCCCAGTCTCCGAAGGGAGGGGATCATGCTCTGCTTCAGTATGTCACAGTACATGTTGGCATTCATGGTTCCCTCAATGAACTGTAGCTCCCCAGTGCATGCAGCCCCAGATACTCCCACCACCATGCTTAACTGTAGGCAAGAAACACTTGTCTTTGTACTCCTCACCTGGTTGCCACCACACACGCTTGATACCATCTGAACCAAATAAGTTTATCTTGGACTCATCAGACCACAGGACATGGTTCCAGTAATCCATGTCCTTAGTCTGCTTGTCTTCAGCAAACTGTTTGCGGGCTTTCTTGTGCATCATCTTTAGAAGAGGCTTCCTTCTGGGACGACAGTCATGCAGACCAATTTGAAGCAGTGTGCGGCATATGGTCTGAGCATTGACAGGCTCACCCCCCACCCCTTCAACCTCTGCAGCAATGCTGGCAGCACTCGTACATATATTTCCCAAAGACAACCCCTGGATATGACACTGAGCACATGCATTCAAATTCTTTTGTCGACCGTGGCGAGGCCTGTTCTGAGTGGAACCTGTCCTGTTAAACCGCTGTATGGTCTTGGCCACCGTGCTGCAGCTCAGTGTCAGGGTCTTGGCAATCTGCTTATAGCCTAGGCCATCTTTATGTAGAACAACAATTCTTTTTTTCAGATCCTCAGAGAGTTCTTTTCCATGAGGTGCCCCGCCACTCGGGAAAACCCCAGCACAATGCCGGCAGCCCCGCGACGACTGAGCACTTAATCTCACGGTCACCCTTGTGCACACACGCATATACACACACACACACACACTCACAGACTTTTGTAAATAAAAATTCCTTACGTGTTCAACCAAAGCAGCCTCCTGAATGTCTATGTTCTTCCCACTGCTGACTAAATTCTTTGCAGGGTGTACTCACTTTTGTGAGATACTGTAACTGCACCACACACAATCTTCTCATTACTCCTCTCCACAGCTCTGACCATTTCTTTATCCAGCTTTCTATTTCTCTCCCCTCACCCCCTTCACTGTCTCTACCCAACTATCTTCTTTCGTCGAAATCGTCGCTCCCTTTCCCCCCCCCGACACTTCTCTGTTGTCACAACCTCACTCCCCTCTGATAGCCTCCTCTCCTCACTGGATTTAAACATCGCAACTGACATGCTATGTTCCACTCTAACATTCACTTGACAGCATCAGACCCCTAACCTCCAGACCTGCTCGCACATCACCCTCTTGCCCTTGGCTCTCAGAAGCTCTGAGTAACAACTGGGTCAAACTAAGAGCAGCTGAAAGGAAATGGCATAAATCTAACGATCTGACTGACCTAACCAATTACCAAACACTTCTCACCTCTTTTTCCTGACATCTGCTCTGCTAAAGCCACATACTACCAAGAGAAGATTGGCAGTTCTCCCAACACCCACACTCTCTTCCAAACCTTTTCTTCTCTTCCATGTCCCCCTCCTCCCCCTTCCTCTCTCATGGCACATGACTTTGCCACTTTCTTTTCCAACAAGGTTACATCAATCAGGAACCAGTTCTCAACCCCAGACCTGCATAGACCAGCTCCTCCTCCATGTAACTCCCAACTGACTTCCTTCTCTCCTCTCTCAGAGACTGATGTCTCAAAATCCCTCTCTAACAATCCCACAACCTGTCCTCTTGACCCTATCCTTTCTCACCTTCCTCAGTCCATCTCTCCCACACTATTACCTGCACTCACACACATCTTTAACACATCCCTCTCTACTGGCACATACCTTACCTCATTTAAGCAGGCCCGGGTTACTCCACTGCTTAAAAAAAAAAAACCTCATTTAACGTTGCTGCAGTTGACAACTACAGACCTTTTTCCCCTCCTCCCTTTTCTTTCCAAAACCCTTGAAAGAGCAGTTTTTAATCAATCATCCAATTTTCTCAGACAGAACAACCTCCTGGACACCAAGCAGTCTGCCTTCACTCCACGGAGACTGCTCTGGTTTCCGTCACTGAAGCCTTATGACTAGCAAGAGCAACCTCAAGATCATCTGTCCTCATCCTACTCCACCTCTGTGCTGCTTTTGACACTCTGAACCATCAGATCCTCCTGGCAACTCTCTCCAGCCTGGGCATCACTGGAACGGTTCTGCGCTGGGTGGAATCCTATCTCTCAGACAGATTCTTCTCAATAATGCAATTATAAATCTTGTACAGTAGCACTACTTGTATTGTTCTCCACTTGATATCACTTTGCTTGTATTTCCTCATTTGTAAGTCACTTTGGATAAAAGCGTATGCTAAATGAATAAATGTAAATGTATCCAGCTGCACAGAATTGGACCCAGATTACAAGCCAGATCACATCATCAATCAGTGACATGGAAGATTTGAGCCCAGACAAAGGGTTCATCGCATATAAAACTGACCAGTGAAGATCTTGAAGTTCCAGACACAAATTTGAGTGACTATGAAAATCAGCACAGAATCTTTTTAAAAAACAAAATAAACTTGGAACTTATGTAAAGATGCAATAAACAACTCAGATAAACAAAACAAATAAAGGCGAATCAACAATGACCCTGTCTCTACTGGGGCAAATCACAATTAAAGATATTGAGGCATTTGGAGAGAAAGCATATGGAGGTCAAAGGCCTTCAGGTAACCATTAAGATCAAAATGAAAGAAAGGTTCTTTTGGAACAGCTGCGCAATAAAGGAGATTTTAAACACAATACCAGAGTTCTGGAAAACGGCAGAGGACAAATAGTGACCTGGAAGCAGCTGTCTGATAAAGCTTCTGTTAAGGATTATTTGCCTTGTCCATATTGTTTTGGAATGTTCAGAAAAAAAATGACGTGGAGACATCAGTCCTCGTGCAAAACTAAGAAGTCATGTGTGACCGATGAAAAAATAAAAACTAGATGAGAATACAAAGTCGTGCTGCATGCCTGCTTCCAATAGCAGCTTCCTCAGATGTCAGAGGATCAACATCATGAGACAAGATGATGCGTCCTTTCACATCAGGAGTGATTCTTTGATTTGCAAATATGGCAAATCACTTTTACAAAACATGGTCTTGTGAAGTCCAAGCACCAGTACATTGCACAAACAATGAGGGAGCTTGGCCGATTCATCTTAGTAGCTCAAGGTATGGAAAAGATGGTTAATTATCTTGATGTGTGTGCACCATCAAAATTTCAGCTTGTTGTCAATGTTGCCAAGTGACCGTTTAATCCAGGCAAAAATTAATATGGAAAACCTTCAACAGCAGTCAAAATTGGATTCTGTCTTAACGGGGCTGTGGAGGTCCTGACTGGACAGACTCTTATAGATGCTGTGGCAGAGAAGAAAGCAAAAAAGTTCTGAACTTCTGGAGAAAAACTGGAGGAACAGTGTTTCTATCACCACTCACCAAACCATACAGGGGAAAAAGCTGGAATAAACAAGATGACATTCCCCTCACCAACAATGTGATTGCTCTGAGAGACCATCTCAGGAAGGTAGAAGATGAAGCAAGAAGGGAATTGATGCAACAGATGAGTTTAGGTGCAAGACAATAAACAAGACTGTCCTGGCACAGGTCATTATCTTCAACAAGCAGCTTGAAGGGGAAGCATCACACTTGACTCTTGAGACCTACAGGAAAGCAAGCACAAGTGACATTAATGAGGACATTTATGAAACCTTGTCACCATTAGAAAAGGAGCTAAACAAGCTATTAACCCGCATAGAAATTGGGGGTGGGGACACGAGGAAAGAAGGTTCCAGTTTTCTTCACTGAGAGAATGAAGGAGTCAATTGATTTGTTAGTTCAAAGAAGAGAAGAAGCTGGTGTACCTGCTGAAAATATCTCTCTTTGCGAGACCTGGTGTGATGACGAACATACGTGGATGTGACCGTCTGAGAAAATATGCAGAAGAAAGCAAAGCAGAAAACCCTGAACTCCTAAGGTCAACTAAATGAAGAAAACAGGTTGCCACACTCTGCCAACTCTTGGACCTTAGTGAACAAGACCTGGAGCAAGTTGCAAGGTTTATGGGGCAGGACATCAGTTCACCGTGACTTTTACAGACAGACCGACAAAACATTTCAAATTGCCAAGATAAGTAAGCTTCTGTTTGCAATGGAGCAAGGCACAGAGACCTTAAGAGGGAAGAACCTCAGCATGCTTGATCCTTCTGTCTGTGGTATGTGTGCACCCTGTATTATCACCAATGCAGTTGTCTTGTGTAGTCATATCTTTGTTTGAAATTGCCGGTGGATTTTTAGCCACTGGGGTCATTTTTAAGAGAAAACCCTTAACATTTGCACAGCAGTAGATAAAAATTATTATTTACTGTACATTACTATACTTATGGAGTTCTTTTAATCAAAACTAGTCTACATATTTATGACTTTTCTACAATCGAGCACTAATATTTGATTGTTGTTATCCTTTATAGGTCAAAGTCCCACATCTTTTGAGAGTGTCCCACAGAGATGAAACAAGAAATGAGGAAGAGAGGTGGATAAGGGTTTAAAGTTATATATTTTACATTTTAACTTGTCTGTATAAACACTTGTAAACTTTGGGCTATTAAAAATCTTGTCTCAGTAAAATAGAGTCCAATATAAAACTACTACTATGACCTCAATACTACAACATAGAATTGATTAGGAGGAAGAGGAGTCACTTTTAGTTTGTTCTTGTTCTACAGATGGATGTTCTGAGCTCTTGAACCACCAAAAGAGAAAAAGACTTTAAAAAGGCAAGATTTACTTTACTCTTCACATTATTTTTAGGGCACGAGTGGCATGGCATAAAACCTGAGTGTGCGAGGCTTCTGGTGTCATTCACTTCCAGCTATTTTAGTTTCACAAAAACAGACCTTTATGCTGCTTGATATTGCAAACTGGTGTTTACCATCATAGTATTTAATGTATTATTCTAATCAATCACTGGTTTGTAGTGCAAAAAGTTTTACCATTTACTGCAATTTATTATTCTTCTAGCCTAGTTATTTACGTATAATGGCTAATGATTTGGAAGTCTTGCACATTCACAGAAAATAGCTTACTTCCACGATGCATTAAATCTATGGAAAGGTCATTTACACACCAGTATAATTCATTAACTAACAGTTAGTAATGCTCGTCTGTTCCAGATCACTGCCCAGGAGCAAGCCTGGTTAAGAGGCCCACACCAAAAAAGAAAAGAGGAAAACAGACCAGGAGTGGGAACGCTCCATAAAGGTAAGTTCCATAAATCTATACAAAAGAGCAGTGAGTAGCACCAATGACTATTCTTATCATAAGTAAATAAAGTGCTATACGAATAAAACTGACTTGAAAGTAATATGAAAATCTCTATAACGGCATGAATTACACTTATGAATCAGAGACAGTTCTGACTAAGCAAGCCAAAACTACAGGATTGTGAGTAGTGGAGAAAGTAAATCCCGAGGGGGAAGCCAGCGGTCACTCGGCAATAGGACTGAAACTGATGAATGTAATGATTATTAGATAACTGATGGTTGTAATGATTATTGGAACAGTTATTTGATTCAGTAGGGGTGTAACGATACACTCATCTCACGATTCAGTACAGTGTATTTTTGAACCATGATAGAGAATACATTCTTACATCCCTACTATTCAGGGATTATCGCAGTGATTAATAATTAATGAATTAACTCTGGTGCATACTGAATATCTTTGGCACAAACATGAAATGACTTGAAATATCGCAGTCCTACATTTAGATACAGTCTGTGGACACGCAATAGCTGTTTAAGAAATCTACTTTTTGGTCTATATTTTCAAAGTTACACAATCTACATTGTCATTTGTAGACACTGCCAAGGTGAATGTGAGGAGACCATGGAGAAGCGGGGAGGAGTGCAGTACACAAACACTCGGGGAAGTGAATGGCAGAGCACAGAGTTCCTGGAAAAGGCCACTGCATTCAGTGTATAGAAGAGAAAGCCCTGAGTCAAAGATCATGGAAGGATGTCAAGAACTTTGTGTACAACACAATTGTGGCTCGAAACCGGAGATCCGAGTCACGAAAACTTGCATTTTGAAGGTTTAACATCGTGTTCTAATTGTTCTGTTCACCTTTTGGTTTTGATCACTCTCTCAGTTTTAGTATTTTGGGGTTTAACATTATAATTCAAGTTTTAATATTTACTGCTATTGTTCAATATATTTAGAGGTACACACACACACACACACACACACACACACACACCTCTTTTTAGTTGTAACTGAGCATTTATTTTCATAAATTAGGGCTATTAATCTGACATTATTAACAATCTATGATTTTCCTGGTCTTTAAGATAAGAGTTGACAAGCACCTAAAACAATTCTTTGAAGCCCAAGGTGTCTCAGTTCTCAAACTAAAATAAATGTAGAACTGGTCACTGAAAGTGGCATCTTTTGCAGCTTTGTTGGAAGTTCCTGGACAATGGTGTATATTGCTATATTGATCTTCTAATTAGATCAATAATTGCACAGAACACTACATGTACTTCAATACAGTAGTCTGATGGTCATAAATGTTTAGGTAATCTGCTTATGAACCTCAAACTGTAACTTGCATTATTTGTCCACACTAAAATAAAAAATAGCAAAGAATAAATGCAAGCAAAAAATAATTTAAAAAAAAAGGTAGTTAAAATAATCCAGTGAGAAATTAACACAATAGCGCCCACATGAAAATGTCCTCACTCTGCTGATAAAATGCTTCCTCTTTCCCTTGTTTTTTTAAGAAACTGAGGTAAAAACTGGAGCCATGGACACTGAAATTGAAGCAGAAATGGTGGTCCTCACTTTGAAGGGAAATTACTCTGTCCTCACCTTGATAGATGTGCAGGAATGTGTGCGCGCACCTGTGTGTGAATGACTGGGTTCACTGATTTATATAAAAGTCCCACTCAATGTCCATCAGTTTCTTCAGTAGTCTGGAGACACAAGGGTTTACGGATGTGATCTTTTTCTTGCCTCGTCCAGCCGTGGTGCCTATCTCTGGATTTATCCCGATGAACAGCCTGAAAAATTAGTGTGAAGGAAAGTTTACTCACTGAGATAATATAAATTTCAAAGTCTATTCTTGTATCAAGAACACTGCCCTTTACTATGTTAGGTGAGGGGTAATATTACATTTTAGCATCTTTTTAGGGAGTTACACACGGTCTCCTATAAATCCATATAGAAACATGGTTCAGAGAAAGTGGTAGTTTGCGCTGCCCTGGTTAGTGCCAGGAGATCTTTAACAAGCTCCAGCCATCAGATCTTTTGGACAGTTAGTATGTGACCAGTAAAATTAAACGTGAGCAACACAATGTCCTCAAATGCTCACGTCACATAGTAACAGCTGAAGGATGTACACGTCTAACCTTTGAATGAATTCCAGTGCACATGCAGTCCTGGTACTGAAGATTGAAAATGTAGGAAGTAGAAAAGCCCAGACAGAGAAGTTGGCTGGATGATCTCACAAATGATGTGCCAACAAGGCTGATCATCCAGTGGTGAATACACTTCCTGGTGTTTCACCTGAAACTTTACAAAGTAAACACCATGTCAGCAGTGACATAAAAAAAGCATTAATATGCCTTTGCCACACTGCAAATAAATGCAGTGGAAACTGAAATCATTTTACTCATCTAAAGATGAGCCCCGTTCTTTTGACACAAAAAATTTAATATGTTGATCATGAACTTTTCTCTCAATATTGTTGCAAAGAATCACTTAGCACTTCTACTGTAATCCAGAAAAACACCCTGGTGTCTTATATAATCATAAAAAGAAAAAAAATATGCTTCTATACATACCAAGGAGTATCAGCCGAGGAGTTGCAGGTAGTGTGAATGCCCTTTCTACATCAGCTGCTGTGGCAGATGCCTAGGACACAGTCACAATGGTAAAAGTATGTGCACCTGTGCATTCAGTATGTGGTGTGACCCCCCTTGTGCAGTAATAACTGCAGATAAACATTTGGGGTAACTGTTGATCAGTCCTGAACATCGTCTCGGAGGAGTTTTATCCCGTTCCTCAGTACAGAACAGCTTCAACTCTGGGATGTTGGTGGCTTTCCTCACATGAACTGCTTGCTTCAGATTCTTCCACAACATTTCTACTGGATTAAGGTCAGGACTTTGACGCGGCCGTTCCAAAAACATTAACTTTATTCTTCTTTAACCATTCTTTGGTAGAACGACCAAAGTGTGTTTAGGATCATTGTCTTGCTGCATGACCCACTTTCTCTTCAGTCTCAGATCATGGACAGATGTCCTGATAGTTTCCTTTGGCACAAACCATGATACTACACCACCATGTTTCACAGATGGGATAAGGTTCTTATGATGGAATGCATTGTTTTCCTTTCTCCAACTATATCCCTTCTCATTTAAATCCATCCACAAAATGTTGTTCCAGTAGCCTTCTGTCATGTCCACATGATCTTTAACAAACTGCAGACAGGCAGAAATGTTCTTTTTGGAGAGCAGTGGTTTCTCCTTACAATCCTACCTTGCACACAATTGTTCAGTGTTCCTGATGATGGACTCAAGAACATTAACATTAGCAAATGTGAGAAAGGCCATTAATTGCTTAGATGTTATCCTGGCTCCTTTGTGACCTTGTGTACTAATTACACGTCTTGCTCTTGGAGTGATCTTTGTTGGTTCACCACTCCTGGGAGGGTAATAACTGTCTTAAAATTCCTCCATTTGTACACAATATATCTGACTGTGGATTGGTGGAGTCCAAACGCTTTAGAGATGGTTTTGTAACCTCTTCCACCCTGATGAGCATCAACAACTCTTTCTGGGGTCCTCAGAAATCTGATTGCCATGATACACTTCCACAAACATGTTCTGAAGATCCTTGTTCTCAAAATAAAACAGCCATTTCCTCAGTGATGTTTTTAGCTGGTCTTTGTACCACTTCTCTGACTCCCTGCAGACAGGTGGCCCAGATGAAGTTGTCCATACAAGACTTGCCATTGCAAGTGATCTGGAGGCAACCTAACACCATGCCCAAGCCATCGCAGTCGTTGTTCAGTGATGGTGGCCTTCATGCTCTTGCAATTTGTCCTCACAACCACTTCAGAATGTGGTACACAAATCACACCAAGATTGTGATCCCAAGATTCGCTGAAGGGCATCTTATATGGAAGCATTTCAGCATCAGCATCAGGTGTCCCAGGAGTCACAGATGTATAGGAGTGTGGTAATACAGATGGATTTATAGATGTAAATTTGTGTGCAGATGGAGGTGCTTGTTTTGAAAAGAGCTTTTGTCAGAGTTTGCCAAAAGCTGCACAGCCTTGTTTAATCCGGTTCAGGATTTCGTGGTTGAAGTTGCAGCTCTCAGATAGAATGCTGCACAGGTTTTTAAAAGATGAAACTATTGTGAGTGGCTGATGTTCTATGGTGAAGTGGATGCGGTGCCGGACCTACATTGGCATATCAGCTCAGGCTTGGTAGTGTTGACTGACAAGCCCAGTCTGCTGTAGGCCTTCACTGCCAATGCAAGGATGGTTTGCAGTTCCTCTGAAATCATCAACATATTGCAATAAGCCCTTGGTGGTTGCCTGGATCCTTCTAATACTGAAAAAGGTTTCCGTTTAGCCCAACGTCCACATTGATTCCACGACTGCTTTCCAGTTTGTCATGAAGCTTCATGACACATAGGAGGAATATATTGAATATATAGATGGAATATATTGAATATAGTTCTAAGCTTGATTAAGTTGGAATATGGGGATGCACGTTTAATAGCCAGAGCAGATCTGGATTTCCTAGACTGATTGGCTTTTTAAAAAGATAACCTAGTAAGCACTGTGGAGGATAATGCTTCCGTCATGCCAGGGGTTCAGAATGGCATGTACATCATGGATTAAATAGTCTTGTCCACATGCAGTGTCATTCCCTAAAGCTAACAGGGAGTTCTCTTTCCAAAGACAATTCCACATTGAGTTGAGAACCTTGTGAGAGAAGCCTACTGCAGGTTCACTAGCTCTCCAAAATGCATACAAGACTGTCTATGAGGCATTTGCGTTTGCACATCACCAATGTGTGCGGCACATACTGTCTACAGTACCTGGACCAACTGGAGGACCTCACCAAAACAAGTGAACTATTATATGGCAAATATTCCATATTCCATGCAGAACAAACTATTCCATGTTCAGTGAATCATCAAGTCCACACTCAGCCCCAAGCCACACATACCTAGGCTACTTATTTGAGGCTAAAGCTACAGAGTTGAGTCTCTTCTCTGAGGTAAACAGGATCTAATCCTTCACAAATGAGTTGAGATCCAGATATCATGTTGCAGCATGTCTCTGTTCACTGTGTAGAAAATACTGTAGAACAAGCGCTATGTAGACATGTCAAAACTTACAAGCTTTATGGGACACTGCCCTGCCACAACTGACAAAATTATTCAGTGGTGGAGAACTATCCAGTTCTTGAGGTGACAGACATCATGGAATTCTGGAACAAGGTGAAGCACAGAGCATGCAGAGAGGCAGCTGGCTTAAATCCATTTTAGGAACGGATCCATTGCTGCAGTCTGTCCTCTCCTTCCCAAATTTTAATTGTTGAAATAGAGAGACTATTCAGTCCAATGAGTGAGTGAATACCAATCTATGGAACTGGCGATCACTGCAGACCTGCAGTCTCTACCTCTGCACCCAGACGACAGATTTCACAGGAAGGAAACGCTGAGGTTATAGAATTACATTTACAATATTATACACAACTTCCATATGCAATAAAAATATATAATTAATAAAAAGCTAATTATTTAGAATGTCATTAGAAACAAACACTATTACAGATTTATATGGACTGTGGATGACTTGAGGTCGTCTCCATTTGTGAGGAGTCCAGCTGTAATACAGAACCATAGTTCACCGTATCGACCTTGAATAAAAGCCATTATCACACGATGATCAGGCATTCAGAAATACTCATGATGACAACCAAAATGCAAATATATTAGAAAGAACAGAAATAAACTCATAAGAGCACCTCCAAAAGGTAGAGGATGAAGAAAACAGAGGATTTTTGTACAGGTCACGGTGTTCAGTAAATGACATGAAGGCAAGTCTTTGCAGTTAACATTAGAATCACAGCAGAATGCTCACAGAAACCCAGTGAACAGGAGCATATATGAAACCCTTATTTCTCTAAAGAGAAAACTACCCACTCTTTTACCTGAGAGAACAAAAAGATCAGAAGACAAGAAGCAGGTTTACCTCATGACAACTCCATCTGTGCAAGACCTGGTGCATCTACAAACATTTGAATGTCAGTACATTTCTGTTCCAGGTGTGTATTTGGGGAGATTTCTATAAGTTCTTGGCATTTTGTTAAAATGTGGACATCATTAATCTACTGTATCTCCTAAACCTGCTTGTGTTTAGTAATGTATGGTGGAGGGATAGGTTTCTGTCATGATGATTAAATCTGATGTGTCCTGACAAATGACCGGTAGCAGTACAGCAGTGTGCACACAGCACAGGGAATGAGGGCATCTTAATTAGTCTTCATTCATACTGTGAGATTAAGTGTGTACGCCTGCATTATTCAAACCCGTTTAGAGATTGGATCTCGACAAGTTCTCCTTAACCCCTCTTACAATACAATCCAGAGTATGCACTGTCTTAAATCAACAACAGTCTCGTTTTTCAGAAATGTGTATTCCCTAATAAATTCTCAGAGAAGAAGGAAACTGATGGATAGGCCTGGGTGAGAGCACTTTGATTCTTCTATATCAGCACCTTTCTTCTAAACCTGTGTGTGGATGATGTAGTGGAAGATGGTTTTGTGAATATAATCACCTGTGATATGTTCTGAAACTTGCAGGTAGAAGAGCAGCATTGAAGCGAGCAGATGATGAAGTACAGCAGAAGAAACTGTGTTAGTATTTTTATGTACACAAACCGACTCACAAACTGTAAATCTTCACACTGAGATAAAGGTCCATGTGCTTTTTATGCAGACCAAACAGGAAGTTAGTAGAGTAAATTAAGCAGCGTGTCAGAATTTTAGAGAAACTCGGGAATTCTGAATTGTGCCCTCTGGTGGTCTGGAGGGGAAATGTATGGGCTGGATGTTACCTGTAATATATATATATATATATATATATATATATATATATATATATATATATATATATATATATATATATATATATATATATACATTTCATGCATAATTGTATCAATCAAATAGATTTTGAATTAAATAAAACATAAATAGTGTTGTAATTATTTTTAAGTTGTTTAAAATTTTTATTTTAAATTTGTAATAAACTAATTAATGTACAGAAAAAGCACTTAACAATAAAATAAAATCGTGCATATATGTATATAATAACCCAACCTTGCTGGGATAAAAGACCCAGATTTGTTGCCTGTGAGTTGTTCATTATGGATATAAATCTATATCTGGATTTCTGTAAGGACAGTTTGTGATTATGTCTGTTGTTAAAAGCGCTACACAAATACAATGAATCGAGATAATCACTGTGTTTCAGTGTGAAATTTTGAGAGAAAAAAACCCAACCAAAGATGGAGACATGGAGCTCTTGTATATTTTAGGGCTGTGCTTTACAAAGTTAATAGCACTAGATAGGCAAAAATTTCACTGGTCCATACGAATCAGTGTAGTTTCCGTCTGTAGCCTGAAGATGGTGCTGTGTTCATAGAACATGTCGTTCTCCTTGATTTTATATTCTATATCATCACAATGAAGAGTGCAGTAACCATGGCATGAAAGGCTTGGCATTATTCTACTTCTAGAAGCCAGCTGGCTTTGGTAGAAAAAAATCCTATATCATTGTCTCCTCTTTTATTTCCTTTTCTAGAGTTATCTGTGTGTGTGTGTGTGTGTGTGTGTGTGTGTGTGTGTGTGTGTGTGTGTGTGTGTGTGTGTGTGTGTGTGTATGTGTGTGTGTGTGTGTATTTCTCTCTCTCCTCTCTGTAGAAGCTGATGGTGATGGCGTTGAGGCGTGTGGAGGTTCTGGCCCTGTACCGGCGTGTTCTCCGGATCGCTCGCAGCTGGCAGGCTCAGTCAACCCTCTCACATTATACAGAGAACGAGAGGAAGTACATCACACAGGAGGCACGCTCGCTGTTCAGACAGAACCAACACGTATGTAACTAACACACACACACACACACGCACACACACACACACACACACACAGTCTGAAATTGACTCACTAAATGAGTCAGCTTTTTGATTAAGCTGTAATTAGATAGTTAGCTCTTTAATTGAGTCGGCTCTTTGGTCGACTCGGCTCTTTGGTCGACTCGGCTCTTTGGTGGGGTCGGCTCCTTGGTGGGGTCGGCTCTTTGGTGGGGTCGGCTCCTTGGTGGGGTCGACTCCTTGGTGGAGTCGGCTCTTTGGTGGGATCGGCTCTGTGGTGGCTCTGTGGTGCCATTGACTTCTACTTGTTGGTAGATTTGGGTAAGACTGTTACTCTTGCAGTGTCATTTAATCAAAATGTTACCATAGAAACCTCATTTTGACATCTGTTCAGTTCATTAATCATCTTCTGTAAGTACTTTATCCTAGTCAGGGTCACAGTGACATTCAATGTTGCTTTCGTTACATACATCAGATCTTCTCCACAGTTTAACAAAAAACTGTTAAGGGAGCCGAAAGAGTCGACTCTTACTGGTGAGATGAGCCAAATGATTTGACTCATTTAGACGGAATTTTGATTTCCAGCTTCAGGTATTTTTCCTCTGTAATAAAGTAATGTGTGTACAGTGATTGTGACGTACTGTATGTCTGACTGTATGAATGTCCCTCCTCAGCAGCGCACACACCACCAAATCTACTGGTGATACTATCATCAGTTATATACAGTGGTGCCTGAAAGTTTGTGAGAATTTTCTATATTTCTTTATAAATATGACCTAAAATACCATCTGATTTTCAGAAGTGCTAAAAATAGATAAAGAGAACCAAAGGAAACAAAAATATTATTTATTAGTCATAGTCGTTTATTTATTGAGGAAAAAGATCAAATATTACATACATTTTATAACATATAAGATAGTACAAGTCAAATGTGTTTTAATCACAACATGAACATAAACAAAGTGTGTGTTTGATTTAATTACACACTATACTGCAGGTACAACAAGAGTTTATTTATTGCTGATAAACAAATGTAATAGTAGAAGTGTCATTACTGTTCAGTTTGTGTGTTTAAGCTACATTATACTGGATTACTCATAAACAATCTAATATGTAGGTTTAGTTTATTTATCTCAGCTGCTTCATATTTACAGTCCTGACATTTCATCATCTAATGAACCACAACAAAGCATTTTACAAGCAAAATCTTACCCATTATCATTATCCTTTTAAAATAGTAATAGTCACATACACTCACCGTCCACTTTAATAGGAACACCTGTACACCTGCTCATTTATGCAATTATCCAATCAGCCAAATACACACAACAGTCTCTATACAGAATGGTGAAAAAACACATCCTGTGAGCGGGTGTTCAGTGTGAAAATCCCAGGAGATCAGCAGATTCTGAAATACTCAAACCAACCCATCTGGTACCAACAACCATGCCACGGTTAAAGTCACAGAGATCAGACTTTTCCTCCATTCTGATGTTTGATGTGAACATTAACTGAAGGTCTTGACCTGCATCTGCATGGGTTTATGCATTGTGCTGCTGCCACGTGATTGGCTGATTAGATAACTGCATGAATGTGCAGGTGTACAGGTGTTCCTAATAAAGTGGACGGTGAGTGCATGTTCTTCACAACACTTTGTAATGTTTATTTGTACAGGTTAATGTAATCCATAATCATCTGAGGTTGAGAATTGGAGATCAGAATGAAAATGTCCAGAACCTGTGAAGAAGTGGAAAAGAGTAAAATGATCAGATATTCATCAGATTTATCAGAATCAATGATCAGACTCCTCAAAAGAAAAATCAGTGTAAACACTGTGTGTGTGTGAGTGTGTGTGTGAAAGAGAGAGAGAGAAAGAGGGAGAGAGAGAGAATGAGTGAGTGTGTGTGTGTGTGTGTGTGTGTGTGTGTGTGTGTGTGTGTAGAACCAAGACAATCTGATTTGAAGGATTTGAACGATACAAACAGTAAAAGTAAATAATAAAAATCCTGATGGAAATAATTCAGAAAGGATATTAAACTGATTCCTTCAGCTGAGAATCACTTGCTGCTGTTGAGGTCGGCCCACATGACTAGCCTAAAGTTTGGCGTGAGATTGCTATGGACGGTGCCACATGGACATCCTAAAGCTGACTGTGGATGTTCTCACTTGGACATCCTAATGATTAGACTTACTAAAGACAGTTTACACTCAGCGCTCATTCATCATACAGTGGAGAACTTCACTTTGATACTATAGACTTAAAGCTAAAACTCTACTGAAATCAGAACTGCTCGACTCTATAACTGTAGAAGAGGAATGATTTATAATCACACTATCCCGTGTCACCCAGAACAGGAAGAGTTCCCTTTTGAGTCTGGTTCCTCTCAAGGGTTCTTCTCCTCATATGGTCTCAGGAAGTGTTTCCTCTCCACTATCACCTCTGACTTGCTCATTAGGGATTTAAATCTAAAGCTAGATCCAGATTTCTGTAAAGCTGCTTTGTGACAGTGTCCATGATAAAAGTTCTATTCAAATAAAATGTAAAAAGTCTGTCCTGTCTGTCTAAACACACTAAGTCACATTACATTACTAGTATGTGTGTGTGTGTGTGTGTGTGTGTGTGTGTGTGTGTGTGTGTGTGTGTGTGTGTGTGTGTGTGTGTGTTTCTGTCAGTAACTCACTCTAGTGTCTCCAGTGTACAGTGTGGATCCTTCAGTAGATCAGAGAGCAGCTTCACTCCTGATTCTCCTGGATTATTGTAGTACAGATTCAGTTCTCTCAGGTGTGATGAGGGGTTTGACCTCAGAGCTGAAACCAGAGCAGCACAACCTTCACCTGTAATACTGCAGTGTTCCAGCCTGTAGAGAGATCAACAATTATAGATCAACCTACACACTAACACACACACACACGAACACACACGCACATGCATACTCGCATACAGAACTATTCAACTCCCAGTGCAAATCAGGTTTATTGTCAAAATTACAGACTTTCAGCTGTTTGTAATGAACAAATCACACAAAAGCGACTGAAATGGTTCAACACAATGGATACTTCAAGTGGTTTCCCCAAATTCAACTAAAAATGCAACTTATAATGATTCCTCCAGTCTCAAAATTATTCACCCCCTGAAGAGAATCCCTCACAAGAGCACAAATATGCAAAACAGGTGTTGTCTCAAACACACCTGATATAAACTAATCAAGGGCTTCATTAGCTGCACCAGGCGTGCTTGAGCTTGAACACGTGAAATACCTGAACTGGCTAGGGGTAGAAAATTATGAAAAACCTGGGTGGGGAAGAAAAAGGAAGCTATCAACAGCTGCAAGCTGATTTGTGAGAAGGCAGGTTGTCACAAACCCTCGAGTGACTGCAAAAGACCTGCAGCAAGACCTGGTGTAACAGGCACTGAGGACAATGATCCCAAGCATACCTCAAATTCCACCAAGGATTGGTTACAGAAGAAGTCCTGGAAGATTCTACAGGGACATCACAGTCACTTGACTTGAATCCCATAGACGATCTCTGGTGGGATTTGAAGAAGGGGGTTGAAGCACACAAACCTAAGAATATTACTGAACTGGAGGCCATTGTTGGAGGAACGGGAGAAGATTCCTCAGGAATGCTGCCTGAAGCTCTGCGTCTCGTATGCAGCAGGTCATAACAGGTGCTCTACTAAGTACTAATGATGCTCGCCATGAAGGGGTTGAATAATTTCTGAAGAAGTCATTATAAGTTGCATTTTCAGTTGAATTTGGGGAAACCACTTAAAGCATTTGTTGTGTTGAACTATTTCAATTACTCTTGTTTGATTTGTTCATCGCAAACAGCTTAAAGTCTGTACATTTTTACAATAAACCTGATTTGCACTGGGGGGTGAATAATTTTAATTGCAGCTGTACATGTTTACTACTGTTCCAAATATTCCTTATGTTGCTTAAAAACAAAATATATTGTGTTCAGTGGAAAAAATTTTAGTTTTATACCCAGTCATTTAAAAATAATACATTTAGAGCTCTAATCATAATACCACAATACTGTGAAGCAGTGATATATTTACTTAAGGTTATCATACCGTCAAAATCTCATACCGGCCCATGCCTAAGTGACAATAAAATAAACACAGTGTGTGTGTGATGATCTGACCTCAGTATCTCCAGTGTACAGTGTGTGTGTGTGTGTGTGTGTGTGTGTGTGTGTGTGTGTGTGTGTGTGTGTGTGTGTGTGTGTGTGTGTGTGTGTGTGTGTGTGTGTGTGTGTGTGTGTGTGTGTGTGTACCTCAGTATCTCCAGTGTACAGTGTGGATCCTCCAGTCCAGCAGAGAGCAGCGTCACTCCTGAATCCTGCAGTTTATTCTCACTCAGGTCCAGTTCTCTCAGTCTGGAGGAGTTTGATCTGAGAACTGAGGACAGAACTCTACAGCTTCCCTCTGTGAGATTACACCCATACAGCCTGGGAGAGAAATGATATATCAGAACAGTGACATGTGTGTGTGTACACACCTTACACACATACAGACAGATATCACATGTCTACATGTTCGTAAGAAAGATAAGAGGAAGAAGGTAATAATCCAGTCTGAAGCAGCAGGTATCTTTATTTATAGCACAGACTTTTATTCAGTGTGTTTTAGCAGCTTTGGGTGTAACGTTATACAATGTATTTCTGTTTGCTCTATGTGCTATTTGTGTGTCTATGTCGGTGGTGGGATGGGTTTCTTTTGTCTCCTCCCCCTTCTCTAGGCCCCACCTACTGCATGCGTACGTTCCGGATTGCTTGCTACTCGATGATCATGTCTTGTCCACGCCTGCTCCGCCTTGTGAGACAGGACTGATTGCCTGCACATTTCCGGAAGTGTACTCAAGCCTCGTCAGTCTCCATCCCAGGGCAGATCAGTGCCATTGCGTTGTGTATAGAGAGAAGTGCTTTTTGCCTGTGTATGACTATTTGCGATCTAACACTCCCTTATTTATACAGTTTTCTAAACCCAAACATCAATATGTTTAGACATAGCATTCCCAGAATACCATTACGTATGCGAATCAACAATTTTGAGAAACCTTGTTCCCACTGAGTCTGCTGATCTCATAGACAGTTATCTTGAGGCCTTTGCCGTTCCAGGGACAGTTATCTAGTAGGTGTAGCCCAGCTCCAATACCCATATAATATAATGGACCTGTCACATTTTGTCCTTAAATACTAACCTGTCAGTGTCAGTCCTGACTGGTCTACCGTGAGCAGAGGATTCTCCACACCTTCACACACAATATGAGTAAGTTTCTTTCATATTTTGTTCTGCATTTTCTGTTTTCTAATGTGGTTTCTTTCATATTTTGTTATACATTTTCTGTTTATAATGCTTGCAAATAGTTTACCCCCTTTACTATACTCTATACCTTATACTATCCTTATAATCCTTATACTCCTTTTATTATCCTTATACTATCCTTATAATCCTTATACTCCTTTTATTATCCTTATAATATCCTTATAATCCTTATACTCCTTTTATTATCCGTATAATATTCTGCATTCCTTCCGTGTGTGTATGGCTGCATAGGCCTCTGTGTGTGTGTGTGTGTGTGTGTGTGTCTGCACGTGCCTCTCTGTCTGTACTCCCCAGTTCCTAGATTTCATTGTGAATAATGAATTAATCTTAAAGTTAAACTTAATCTTTAAGTATGAGTCCAACTCATCAATATCACCGCCTAATACATTTCATTCTCTTCTATGTGTTCTAGGTGCCCGTCACTTTACCTTATCTCCTTTACTGGAGGGGCTGGATTCAGATCTGAACACTCGCTATCAGCTTGCGCATCTCACTGCGGACATCACTATGCTACTCGAGGTTCTTCGCACCCCCTCTGGAGATACGGGTTCCCCCGGCCTCTCAAATATAGAATCCACTGAATTCCCAATAAAGTTACTTACTACTTATCCTTGGTCTCCCTCGTGTTTATTTCTTGTGTTTTTCATATACAATACAACAATTCTTTTTTTCAGATCCTCAGAGAGTTCTTTGCCATGAGGTACCATGTTGAACTTCCAGTGACCAGTATGAGGGAGTGTGAGAGTGATGACACCAAATTTAACACACCTGCTCCCCAATCACACCTGAGACCTTGTAACTCTAACTCTAAGTCACATGATACCAGGGAGGGAAAATGGCTAATTGGGCCCAATTTGGACATTTTCACTTAGGGGTGTACTCACTTTTGTTGCCAGCAGTTTAGACATTAATGGCTGTGTGTTGAGTTATTTTGAGGGAACAACAAATTTACACTGTTACACAAGCTGTACACTCACTACTTTACATTGTAGGAAAGTGTCATTTCTCCAGTGTTGTCACATGAAAGTTATCATCAAATATTTACAAAAATGTGAGGGGTGCACTCACTTTTGTGAGATACTTCAATAGAGAAAAAATAATAAATATAAATATATATATATATATATATATATATATATATATATATATATATATATATATATATATATATATATATATATATATATATATATATATATATATATATATAAGGTGCTTCATTTGGAGAATAAAAACAAAGTAAATGCAATTTTGGTCACGCCAACCCTTTCCTTTTTTTTTATTTTATTGTATGTTGCGGCCTGAACTAGACCGGGTTTGTAACATGGGAAAAGTGTTTTTGGAGAACATTTACACTCGGACCCACAGTTCAACACCAAATTTTCCCACAATTACAATGTTACATTTTTAAAATGTTAAATGGTAAACAAAATGTTATATAATATTGTGTCTATTGGGAACAAATGTAAAAAGTTGATTATTCTTTTCTCTCTGACTTTTTTTTGAACAATCGAGGACATTTTGTTACATTTAAGTAGTGACTCATGTCAAATAACAGTTTTCAGTTTCAGTGTCAATTTACATTTAAATATAAATATAAATGTTAAACCTAAATATTAAATGAAATGGTTAAATGTTATAGAATATATTAATAAAGCACAATCTAATAATCAATATGAGATATCAAGCATGATCAATATGTGTAATCAATACTTAGAAGCATAATCTAAAGCCGTAAATCAGACTACATTCTAGGTGTGTACTGAGTTAGAAGAGTCTTGTGTTTTTCTGTATCTCTGCACAGCAGTAAATCAGCGTTTAGACATTTTCTGTACGGCCAAAACCGCTCTTCTAGTTAAGGCAACACTGAGGCTTGGACGACACTTTTGAGTATCGAGCTGGGATGAAAGCCAGAAACTCATTAAGGTAGAAAGTGAAACTTTGTACAGAGTAAAAATTCTGTCCTCATAAAACCTTTTTTTTTTAAATCAACTAACTGCACATGCAGCACAAATCTAAGATCTCATATAGACATAAATAATTAATTGTGGGGAAGGAGATTGGTTTGTTTTTAGGAAGGAAGGGTTAAACCCCACCTAGAGATGAGCTCGTTACAATTAGTATATGAATGAGAGATTTATTTAATTTCATTTAACTGTCATATCACAGCAAACCAGTGACTACATTTCCCATCCTGCACTGCAGCCTGCAAACATGGTCGCCATGGACCGCAATTCCCAGAACACTCACTTTTATTCTAATCACGCACACCTGCATCCAATCTCACACTTTGTGCAGTATTGAGTGTATTCACCATGCCAAACCTTTGTTCAACGTGTTCTGGTTCATGGTTTTTGATTTTGCTTCTAGTTTCTCCTTTTGTGTGTTGCCTTGCGTAGTTTATGTCCGTTTGCCGATTGCCTGACCTTCTGCCTGTTTTTGGACCATGCTTTTGATTCATGATTTGGATTTGTCTGCCTGCTTCTCTTTAATAAAGCTTTTATCTGCATTTGCATCCATCCTCAACTCCATTACATGAGATTAACATTGATATTTACTATTTAGTTTTAACATTTATAGTTAAGCTTTATATTTAATATTTTAGATTATATATTTAGATTCAAAATTTAAATTTATATTTAACATTTACACTGAAGTGTATTTGATACGAGTCTCTATCTAAATGTAACAGAACTGCCTCAAATGTTCAAAAAAGTCAGAGAGAAAAGAATATTTTTACATTTGTCTCCCCATATCTGTCAGCCCCTTGTTATACATCAGACTTGTTGATCTACATTTTAATATTATTAGGTTTGTACTATAATAGTGACAATAAAATAAACACAATGTGAGAGTGATGGTCTGACCTCAGTATCTCCAGTGTACAGTGTGTGATTGTGTGTGTGTGTGTGTGTGTGTGTGTGTGTGTGTGTGTGTACCTCAGTGTCTCCAGTGTACAGTGTGGATTCTCCAGTCCAGCAGAGAGCAGCTTCACTCCTGAATCCTGCAGGTTATTGTAACTCAGGTCCAGTTCTCTCAGTCTGGAGGAGTTTGATCTGAGAACTGAGGACAGAACTCTACAGCTTTCCTCTGTGAGATTACACCCACACAGCCTGTGAGAGAAATGATGATATATCAGAACACTGATATATGTGTGTGTGTGTGTGTGTGTGTGTGTGTGTGTGTGTGTGTGTGTGTGTGTGTGTGTGTACGCCTTACACACACATACAGACAGATATCACATGTCTACATGTTCGTAAGAAAGATAAGAGGAAGAAGGTAATAATTCAGTCTGAAACAGCAGGTATCTTTATTTATAGCACAGACTTTTATTCAGTGTGTTTTAGCAGCTTTGGGGGAAAGTGTTTTTGGAGAACATTTACACTCGGACCCACAGTTCAATACCGATTTTTCCCCCCAATTACAATGTTACATTTTTAAAATGTTAAATGGTAAACAAAATGTTATATAATATTGTGTCTATTGGGAACAAATGTAAAAACAATTGAGGCCGTTCTGTTACATTTAAGTAGTGACTCATGTCAAAGTAGTGACATAGTTTTCAGTTTCAATTTAAATATAAATATAAATGTTAAAAACCTAAATATTAAATGAAATGGTTAAATTTAAACTTGGTGATAATTAGGACACTAAAGAGACCTTTCTACTGACTGTGAAAAACACCAGAAGAAAGATGTCTAGGGTTCCTGCTCTCCTGCATGAACATGCCATAGACCTGCTGCTAGGAGACATGAGGACTGCAGATGTGTTCAGATCAATACACTCTAATGTCTGTAATGTAAGACACCTGAGATGGTGCTACAGGGAGACAGGAAGGACAGATGATCGTCCTCGCAGTGGAAAATTACATGTAAGCATGTGTCCCCCAGATGTGATGGAGAACTTGCAGATGCCTTGGTGGAAGTGTGGAGGAACATCTCACAGCAAGAACTGACCGATCTGGTGCAGTCCATGAGGATGAGATGCTCTGTATAACTTAAAGCAGCTGGAGAACATCAGATACTGACTGTTCCTTCTGATATCGACCTCCACTTTATTCAGGGACTCATTATTCCATTTCTGTTCCTCAAACATCTGTGAAACTTCTTCAGTTTATGTCTCAGTTGTTGAATGTTTTTATGTTAATACAAATATTTACACATGTTAAGAAATTTTCTGGAAATAAAAGCAGTTGAATGTGAGAGGACATTTATATATTTATCTAGCTGTGCTAGTGCTACACATGTTTCAAGTGGTATAAATCCCCATCACTTGAGAAGTTGACCCAGAGATCTACAACTATACTGTGGTGGACACTACAGTGATCCTGAACAGCTGCTAATTTCTGTCTTACTGCAACTATTGATTCAGGATACTTATTTGGGACCATGATGTCATCACAAAACAGGAAATCCTGAAATTAGTCTCTGCTATGAAATTACAGACATACAGAAATACAGAAGTAGGTCAATGTAAAAGTAGCAGCTGTAGCAGTAGCTAGTCAGGTAGGCAGTGTAGCTACCGCTAATGTGCTGTGTACCTACTTTTCTACATCTGTACATCTGTAACTTCAGAACAGAGAGGATTTTCAGGTTCCAAACAAGTCTCCTGAACCCAAACAAAAAACCCTGCCACCTGTGGACTTGCTCTTTACACCGACTGCCTTGTTCCAAACCCAACACAGTATAGTGTAAACCTGGCAACCCTACTGCACCATGATCTCCCAATGAATCACACTCTGAGACATGGGGACAATTAGCATAATATTTAGATTTAACAATTAGCTTTATATTTAACACTGAAGTGTATTTGATACGAGTCTCTATCTAAATGTAACAGAACGATCTCAAATGTTCAAAAAAGTCAGAGAGAAAAGAATATTTTTACATTTGTCTCCCCATATCTGTCAGACCCTTGTTATACATCAGACTTGTTGATTTACATTTTAATATTATTAGGTTTATACTATAATAGTGACAATAAAATGAACAAAATGTGAAAGTGATGATCTGACCTCAGTATCTCCAGTGTACAGTGTGGATTCTCCAGTCCAGCAGAGAGCAGCGTCACTCCTGAATCCTGCAGTTCATTAATACTCAGGTCCAGTTCTCTCAGTCTGGAGGAGTTTGATCTGAGAACTGAGGACAGAACTCTACAGCTTTCCTCTGTGAGATTACACCCACGCAGCCTGAGAGAGAAATGATGATCTATCAGAAAAGTGACATGTGTGTATGTCTTTGTTTCCAGTGTTAGTTTTCAGTTTCAGTGTAAATAAATTTAAATATAAATCTAAATGTTAAACCTAAATATTAAATGAAATGGTTAAATGTAAATGTTAAATATAAACTTAGTGATAATTAATTAGGGATGTGAATAACAGATTTAAAAAATCAGCTTGGTTACGCATGTAACCCTGTTCCCTGAGAAGGGGACTCCACGTTGCGTTAGCTGAATGCTGTGGGAAGCGCCCTCACGCATAACCAGTATCTAAAGCTAGTGTAAAATCATGCCTATTTATAGGCCTGCCATGATCAGATGACATGGCAATTTAGCACTTTGCGTGATATATAAATGATGCCTGTGATCCGCACTGTCAGCCTCTATTACCTGACGCGAAGACGCAAATCACAGGCCTGCCCCAGTATGACAAAGCTATGCAATGTCTTGTTACCTTCTCAGGGAACAGGGTTACATGCGTAACCCAGACATTCCCTTTCAAAAGGAACTTCGATGTTGCATTTAGCATAATGATAAGGATAATTATAATGAGACTTTATTGGTCACATATACATACTGTATGCACAGTGAAATTATTTTCTTCGCATACCCCAGCTTGTTAGGAAGTTTGGGTCAGAGCGCAGGGTCAGCCATGATACAGTACCCCTTGAAGCAGAGAGGGTTAATGGCCTTGCTCAAGGGCCCAACAGTGGAAGCTTGGCAGTGCTGGGGCTTGAACCCCCGACCTTCTGATCAGTAACCCAGAGCCTTAACCACCAAGCCTCCACTGCCCCTAACATACATAACACTATGGGAACAAGAATATCCACTCCATCTTTCCGAGGCTATGGCCTGTTCAAAAAGATCTGAGCCCGAGGGTCACTGCAAGACACTCGAGCCTGGGTCGGAATGTATATCCAGGCTGTATAATCGAATGGATGTGTGCGGCGTAGACCACCCTGCCACAGCACACACATCCTGTAAGGATACCCCTTTGGACAAAGCTTTCGAAGAGGTGACCTCCCTAGTGGAATGAGCCCTTATGCCCAGAGGCGTAGCGAGACTGCGCACCTCATAAGAGATAGAGATTGCTTCCACTATTCAATTAAAGATGCACTGCTTCAACACAGCATCAATTCTACTGTGGCCTCCAAAGCAGACCAGCAGCTGCTCTGACTTATGCCAATGGCCAGAGCTGTGGACCTAAGTACAGAGAGCCCTTACTGGACGCAGTTGGTGCAATTTCTCTTGTTCCGGTATGAGGGATGGAGGAGGGCAGAAAGTCTGCAACACTACTGGCTGGGAGGCAGGTGTAGGCACTTTAGGAACATAATCCGACTGGGTACAGGAAGGCCTTGGCTAATCCAGGGGTAAAGTCAAGGCAGGAAGGGGCAACAGAGAGTTTGTAGATCTCCTACTCGCTTGATAGATGTCAGGGCCAGCAGAAGAGCTACCTTCAGAGTCAGAAGCTTCTCAGAGGCTGACTCTAAGGGCTCAAATGCAGCACCTGACAGACTTTCCAGGAGCACAGAAAGGTTCCAGGAAGGTATGCATGGCCTGCAGATGGGCCTCAGCCATCTGACACTACGCATAAAAATTAAAGTTAGAGGAGGTTGCCCCACATAGGCTCCATCAATAGGGGCATGGCTGGCTGAAATGGCAGCCACATAGACCCTGATTGTAGGAGGAGCCAACCCTACTGAGAAACGTCTTTGTAAGAACTCCAGCTATTGCACAGTTTGCTGGGTCTAGCTGACGTTCCTCACACCACGAGACAAAAAGTTGCCACTTGAGCCCATACAATATCATCATCATGGATGGCATTCTGGCATTCAACATGGTCTCTACAACCTCAGTTGTGAGATCAGAATCTATGATCTGGTGCCCCTCAGGGGCCAGAGCCAGTTTCCATAGTTCTGACCAAGGGTGATAAATCAGCCCTCAGGCTTGAGACAGTAGATCCCTGAAGATGGGAATCTCTGAAGGATTGCTGTTTAGCAGGGATATTGTCTCTGAGAACCATATTCGAGCTGGCTAATAAGGTGCTAATTAAAAGCAGACGTAGACAATTTTGGCGAACTCTCGCTAGAACTTGTGGGAGCAGAGCAATTGGGGGAAAAGCATATGGATATGACCTTGGCCTCATGTGCGCCATGGCATCCAGCCCCAATGGTGTCGGAGAAGTGAGTGCGAACCACAGTGGGCAGTGTGTTGTCTCCTTGGAGGCAAACACATTCACTTCCGCTTGGTCAAACCTCCACCATATGGACTCCACCACTTGTGGATGGAGTCACCAATCCCTGGGCCTCAGCCCCTGCCTCAACAGGATGTCTGCCCCCACATTCCATTTGCACAGAATGTACATTGCAATCAGTGACAAAAACTTTCCCTCTGCCCAGATAAGAATTGGTTGTGCCTGCCTGAAGAGGGGGCATGAACATAGTCCACCATGGTGGTTGATATATGAGACCACCACTGTGTTGTCTGTAAATACATGGTGACATCTCAATTGAGGAAGAAAGAATCTCAGTGCTAGAAACACGATCCGCATTTCTAGGCGATTTATATGCCACTCAAGAGGAGGGCCACTCCAGAGACCATGAGCTGGACAGCAGTCTAAGACCGCACCCCAGCCCAGGAAAGAGGTGTCTGTCATTACTGTCTTGCAATAAGGAGACACCCCATAAGTGTGACCCAAGGCTACAAACCGGGGACATTTCCACATTCTCAGAGCACGTAGGCATTGCCGCGTGACAGTGATTACTCTCAGACTACCAAATTTTCATTTCATTAACATTTAACATTTATACTTACTATTTAGTTTAACATTTATATTTAACATTTATGGTTAGATTTAAGATTTAAACTTTCATATTTAGATTATATATTTTGAGTAAATAATTAGCTTTATATTGAACATTTAAACTGAAATGTATTTGATACGAGTCACTATCTAAATGTAACAGAACAGCCTCAAATGTTCAAAAAAGTCACAGAGAAAAGAATATTTTACATTTGTCTCCCCATATCTGTCAGCCCCTTGTTATACATCAGACTTGTTGATTTACATTTTAATATTATTAGGTTTATACTATAATAGTGACAATAAAATAAACACAATGTGAAAGTGATGATCTGACCTCAGTATCTCCAGTGTACAGTGTGGATTCTCCAGTCCAGCAGAGAGCAGCGTCACTCCTGAATCCTGCAGGTTATTGTAACTCAGGTCCAGTTCTCTCAGTCTGGAGGAGTTTGATCTGAGAACTGAGGACAGAACTCTACAGCTTTCCTCTGTGAGGTCACACCGACACAGCCTGGGAGAGAAATGATGATATATCAGAACACTGACATGTGTGTGTGTGTGTTACACACACATACAGACAGATATCACATGTCTACATGTTTGTAAGAAAGATAAGAGGAAGAAGGTAATAATCCAGTCTGAAGCAGCAGGTATCTTTATTTATAGCACAGACTTTTATTCAGTGTGTTTTAGCAGCTTTGGGGAAACTGTTTTTGGAGAACATTTACACTCGGACCCACAGTTCAATACCAGTTTTTCCCCCAATTACAATGTTACATTTTTAAAATGTTAAATGTTAAAAATGTTATATACTATTGTGTCTATGGGGCACAAATGTAAAAAGTTGATTATTCTTTTCTCTCTGACTTTTTTTGAACAGTTGAAGCCGTTCTGTTACAATTAAGTAGTGACTCATGTCAAATAACAGTTTTCAGTGTCAGTGTAAAACAGCACAAATGTTCAAAAAAGTCAGAGCGGAATATTTTACATTTGTCTCCCCATATCTGTCAGCCCCTTGTTATACATCAGACTTGTTGATCTACATTTTAATATTATTAGGTTTATACTATAATAGTGACAATAAAATAAACACAATGTGAAAGTGATGATCTGACCTCAGTATCTCCAGTGTACAGTGTGGATCCTCCAGTCCAGCAGAGAGCAGCGTCACTCCTAAATCCTGCAGTTTATTCTCACTCAGGTCCAGTTCTCTCAGTCTGGAGGAGTTTGATCTGAGAACTGAGGACAGAACTCTACAGCTTTCCTCTGTGAGCATACACTCACGCAGACTGGGAGAGAAATGATGATATATCAGAACACTGATGCCTGAATGTGTGTACAGCAATTTTCTGTGTATTTACATTGCAGGGAAATAAGTATTCAGCACTTTTGGTTTTGTTATTTAATATAATTCCAGTGCATATATCCACTTATACACAAGATGTCTTAACTTTGTACTTATAAATAGGAACAAATAGTAAGCATTAATAAGATGATAACTGATAGGCAAAAAAAGACACCACAAATGAACAGCATTAGTACTTTGCTACAAAGTTATTGTTGGCAATTACAGCTTTAAAACATCTACAAGCCCTGGCAAAAATGACGGAATCACCTCACTTAGAGGATGTTCACCTGGGTTTTTACTTCCTAGCAAATAAATAAATCACAGATATGATCTAAAAAAAAAAAAAAAAAAATCTAAGATTTTTGTTTAATAGCTCTACATTCGGGCTTCACAAGACATACCTCAAACATTTCTCATTCCATCGATAGAAAATAGGATTGGTGATGAAGAAGTCATTTTTCAGAATGATAATGCATCTTGCCACTGAGCAGAGAGAGTTCAGGCTTTTCTTCAGGAAAGGCAGGTCAACTCAATCAGCAGACAGTCCAGATCTCAATCCAATTGAAAATTTATGGTGGAGATTTAAAAAAAATTACAAGGCTCCATCCTGCAAAGCTGGTCTGTCAACTGCTATTAGAAACATTTTGAACCAGCTTGATGAAGAATATTGTTTTTCATTAGTGAAGTCCACACCTCAGAATTCAGGTCGACATAAAAGCCGAGGCGGAGCAACAAAATACTAACTGTAATTTTGTTTGTTGATGACTCCACAATTTTTTCTTGTACTTGAACTTGAAAAAAATATGCCAATAATTAAAATTATTTCATTTAACTTGTTTGAGGTATGTCTCACAAAACTAGTAGTTCAGCTATTAAACAAAAAGGTTGTGTGTCATATCTGTGATTTATTTATTTGCTACGAAGTAAAAAAAAGTGTGGTGACTCATGTTTGCCAGGGGTTATACAGTAAGCAATTAGATTAGTGCAGTCATTAATTCCTCCAGGTCACAACAGTCCTGCTGATGGACTTGCAATTTCAAAACCATCCATAGGTTTTCAGTTGGATTCATGTCAGGAGATCGCCAAGAACTTCTGCAGTTAATTTGGCTGTAAGTTTGTTCCACATTGCGTGAGGTAAACACTGTGGGAAGCGTACTCGCGGATTACCAGTATCTGAAGCTTGAGTAACATCATGCCTATTTATAGTCATGCCGTGGGCGCAATCTTTCTGGTGTACTTTCACTTTCTCTCTTCTTATGAATTGCAACCCTCTATTCTCAAATCGTAACAAGGGTCCTTGTGGAGGTAATTTGGCTGTGAGTTTGTTTTCTTTATTGTTTTCTAGTTGAAATTTTAATCTTCTCCACAGATTCACTATCTTGGCTGGTGAGAGTCTGCACTGTCACTCCCTCAGTTTCTTTCAGTAACTACTTTACTCTGAATAGAGTCGTGGTGGATCTGGAGCCTAACCCAAGGTGTGGGAATGTAACCTGAAGGAGATGCCAGTCCATCACACTGCACCATTCACATACATTCACACACCCATTCACACATAAGGGCCATTTATCTTATCAAATCCAACCAGAGAACCTGGAGAAAACCCACACAGACACAGGGAGACTTGCACAGAAGCTGACGTCTCAACAAGAACTTCTTTTTTTTATTGTCAACGATGATTGACGTTTAGAAATGTCCAGATTAAAGCAGCCATCTAGATGACAATTTTAAATCCTAAGCAAGTGTTGTAATACCAAGCTACAGACACTCCATCATCCTTAGCACCCACACACACAAAATAGTGGCCAGCTATTCTTCTTTCCGTTTATGGATGTGACGTAACCAGGCAAATAGGAATAACATCAAACCACCATTTACTGTGAAATCCGACCTGACAGCTCAAACTATAAATCATTATTATAAGCTTATCTTTGAGAATCGCAGTGATGTAAGCAGACAGTATTAAACACTGATTTTTTAATGTACTTGCGCAATCATTGACTTTTATTCAGTTTTAAACAAAACAAAGTTTGGTACTGGAGCTTAAAAAATTACATTTAAAGTGATCTTACTTCAGTATCTCCAGTGTACAGTGTGGACTCTCCAGTCCAGGAGAGAGCAGCTTCAATCCTGAATCCCGCAGGGTATAATTACATTTCAGGTCCAGTTCTCTCAGACTGGAGGAGGGTGAGCTGAGAACTGAGGACAGAGGTCTACAGGCATCCTCTTTGAGATTACACGGAGACAGACTGGGAGAGAAATTATATCAGAGCACTTCTTAATCACAAAAATATTTTTGTTTTCTTTAACTTAATACTTAAAATAATTTTAATTAGAATTCTAAAGTTAGCAATTTACATATTTTGTTCATTTTTGAAGTGAAAAGAAATATTCATAACAATGCAACAAAGTCAACATTAAAAAAAGACAGTTATCAACAAATGATAATAAACAGTTGCTTTATATTTAATATATTTAGCAATGCAAATGAGCAAAAGTTTAGATACCCTTCCAGTTGTAAAGTTTCAGAACTTAATTAACTCAATGGGCCTTAACTGACCCTGACCCTATCCCTAGGCAGGTCAAGAATATAACCGTTTCAGAGGGTAAGAAATTCCCTGACTGTTCAAACATTCTGCTAACACTCAACAACCACGGACTCCTCTGATCCAATGAGGATCTCAAAATAAATGTAATTGATGTCAAAAGAAGTTTATAAAATGATATCCAAAATGTTATTAAGAAATGGCAGATAAGAAGATCTGTGAGCTCCCTGTATGCTACAGAAAGGAACTAAAATAAAACCCACAAATAAGACTAAGGACCTGCAGGAAGAAGAAGCTGAGAAAGGAGTGGTGCTGCACTGATCTACTCTCCAGGGTTGCTCTCTTGAGAGTTGCTTCTATAAATATGATCTGCATGGAGGAAGCAGAATGAAACTGTACCTGCAACCTCAAACATGAATGTCTGGTGTGTGTAAAACTATTGAGAGAAGCCAGTGACATTTTGGAAACATGTTGCTGTGGACTGATGAAGTAAAAATGGAACTGTGTGGCCACAATCACTAAAGGTATGTTTGGAGAAAAAATGAGCAGCATTTGACTGGCAACTGTTCAGCCTGGGGTGATTATGTTATGTTCTGGGGTTGGGACAGCCGGTGCAAACACACTGTGCATGCAAGATGGCCCAAAAATACCTAGAAACATTCTGTAAACATTCTCATTTTTAAAGAAACGAGACATATGATGGCACACTGTATAATTTTCTGACAATCGTTGAAGGTGGTAATGTGGCACATAGCAGTACAAATGTAAAAAGTGGTGGGTTTTTATAAAGGCTGTAATTAACAATTAGAGACCAAAGATCTCATTTATCAAAGTGTGTACAAATACAAGTTCTAAACTGTGCATAAGATCGGCCTGTACGCACAAGAATATTTTTATTTATCACGTGTACATACAGCTGTACACAACGGGCGTTGATGAATACCACACATTCTCAACTGATGTGCTCATGCAGGGCCACAGTCATCATATACTGTAAACAACTTCCCTTTAAGACCAGGACCAGAGCCAAATGAGTTTATGTCAGGACCGAGACCAGACAATCAGATGTGTTAATTTGGTGGTTGTAGTATCTTCCTAACCGGACATGAAATTTCTCTTGAAGTAACTAAAATATCCCATCGACTTTAGTATTATCAATGTGTACAGATAACAACATAGGACATGATAAGCATTGCCCATTCTTCTAACAAGTGTTGCACTACAATCTTACTAAATATCATTACATTAGGGGTTAGGGAGGATGTGTGAGTAAATAAATAACAGTAAATAACAGAGTTTACTCGTTTAGAAAAAAACAACAACCTTTAAACGAAAATATAACAAAAAAGACAGAGACCATTGGCGTGTGGTCTCAAGACTGGTCTCGATACAAACTTAATTTCCCTCATAATATTAGGTATTTCATTCCTTAAAGCAAAGAAAATTTATTTTTTAAATTATGGGGAAATTTGCTGCTTATATAAAGTTGTTCTCCTTCATTCTCCTTACATACAGAATGATAGTGAGATAATTAGAGTAATTATTGATGAGCTTTATTCTAATCATCGTAGTATCATTTGTTTCAGCAAAACCTGTAATACATTTATGAATAAAAATTACTCACTCTGCCTTTCTTGCTGCTTTCAATACTGGCATCATTCCCAGAACACATTCATCTGATATCTGATAATTCCTCAAAACAAACACATCCAGATCCTCTTCTGAGGTCAGCAACACAAACACCAGAGCTGACCACTGAGCAGGAGAGAGTCTGTCTTCACCGACACACCAGGAATCTCCTCTGTTCAGGTAATGTTGGACTTCCTGCACTAGAGAATGATCATTCAGTTCATTCAGACAGTGGAACAGATTGATGGAGTTCTCTGGAGATGGATTCTCCCTGATCTTCTTCTTGATGTACTCGACTGTTTCCTGTTTGCTGTGAGAGCTGCTTCCTGTCTGGGGCAGTAGGTCTTGTAAGAGAGTCTGATTGGACTCCAGTGAGAGACCCAGAAGGAAGCGGAGGAACAGGTCCAGGTGTCCGTTCTCACTCTGTAAGGCCTTGTCCACTGCACTCCTCAGGAAATCAGACATGTTTGACTTGGTGAAAAGATCAGACCAGGTTTGTTGTTTTGTAATCTTTTTGTTGATGAAGGAGAGAAATGCGTATAAAGCAGCCAGAAACTCCTGAACACTCAGATGTACAAAGCTGAACACCTTCCCCAGGTGAAGCCCAAACTCCTCTCTGAAGATTTGGGTACACACTCCTGAGTACACTGACACTTCTCTCACATCAATGCCACACTCTCTCAGGTCTTCCTCATAGAAGATCAAGTTTCCTTTCTCCAGCTGTTGGAAAGCCAGTTTTCCCAGTGCCAGGATACTCTCTCTGGTCTGCTGAGGATCAGGGCCACATTTCTGATGGTACATTTGGTCCTTGTGTTTGATCTGAAAGATCAGGAAGTGTGTGAACATTTGAGTCAGAGTCTTGGGAATCTCTCCACGCTCTGCTTCACCCAACATTCTCTCTAGAACAGTGGCTGAGATCCAGCAGAAGACTGGGATGTGGCACATGATGTGGAGGCTTCTTGAAGACTTCATGTGTGAGATGATTTTATTGGCCAGGCTCTGATCACTGATCTTCTTCCTGAAGTACTCCTCTTTCTGAGGATCACTGAACCCTCGTACCACTGTTACCTGGTCTACACACTCAGGAGGGATCTGATTGGCTGCTCCTGGTCGAGAGGTTATCCAGAGGAGAGCAGAGGGAAGCAGATTCCCCTTGATGAGGTTCGTCAGCAGCACATCCACTGAGGCTGACTCTGTCACATCACACAGTCTCTCATTCTTCTGGAAATTTAGAGGAAGTCGACACTCATCCAGACCATCAAAGATGAACAGGACTTTGTTGATCTCACAGTCTATTAATCGCAATTCTTTTATTTCTGGGAAAAAGTGATGAAGAAGATCCATCAGACTGAGATGTTCCTGCTTCATCAGATTCAGCTCTCTAAAGGGAAGTGGAAACATGAAGAAGACGTCCTGATTTGCTTTTCCTTCAGTCCAGTCCAGAATGAACTTCTGCACAGAGACTGTTTTTCCAATTCCAGCAACTCCTTTAGTCAGCACTCTTCTGATGGACTTGTCTTTAAAGAGATCATTACATTTGATGGGTGTCTCCTGTGCTGCTGGTCTCCTGGACGCTGTCTCAATCTGTCTCACCTCATGTTCATTATTGACGTCTCCACTCCACCCCTCTGTGATGTAGAGATCTGTGTAGATCTCATTCAGAAGTGTTGAACTTCCAGGCTGTGAGATTCCTTCATTAATTCTTTTACATTTCTCTCTCAGTGTGGATTTGAGTTTTCGCTGGTGCACAGAGACGAGTTCTGATAAAAAGAAGAATAAAATGTAAACTCTATGATCATCTCTGTTGACTATTGATATTTTCATAGCTGTGTATCATATGTAATGTCAGTACTGATCTGTTATTATATTGTGCTGATAAAAGCACATCATTATGATGAGACGTGTTTAATAAATTTCGAGCAGTTTCCTTCCTCTAAAGTTAAAGTGATGTTATAACCCCATGAGCTCTTACTGTTCTGCAGCGTGTTAGCGAGATCTGTGAGGTTCATGTTCTTCAGGAAGTGCAGTGTGATCTTCAGCACTCCCTCTCTGACACTGCTCTGATCCTCCTCCTCCTCCACCTCCCTCTCAGAGCATGCTGGGTAATCTGGACTCAGGAGCTTCTTAAATCTCTTCAGCTCATTCTTTAACAGACTGATGACTTTGTGCTCCAGCTCCTGATGAGAAATAAAAAATAAGAGAAAATTGTGAATTCATAATGTTACTCTCTATTTTCTATGATATAATATGATTTGTGGTTCAGTGTGTGTGTCACGAATCAAGGATGGGTTCGGAAGCAATCGCAGATATATAACAATTATTATATGAACAAACAACAAAACAGACACTACGACAACTAGGCAAAATACTGTGGCATGAAACAAAACATGGAACATGGTCGTCTAATACAACGAAAGACAGTGAATCAGTGCAGACAATGGCTATATATACACATGAGTGCTCATTAACCAAAACGTGAATCAGGTGCAGGTGGTCATGTGACATGTAATGCAGTGCAGTGGCTGATGGGAAGTGGAGTCCAGAGCTTCCTGATATGTGACAGAACCCTCCCCCAAGGGCGCTACTCCCGGAGCGCCCAAAATTATACGTCCTCCATCTGGTGGTCCTGGCCCCCTGGAGAAAATGTCCCCCGCAAAATCAGGAGGCCGGGCGGCTTCTACAATGGCACAGGGAGGCTGAGATATTTCCTCGGCAGAGCATGAAAGCGGCGCGACGTCCCCAGCTGAACTGGAAGGCCGAGAGAAGTCCCCCGTGCGGCCAGGGAGAGGAGCGTGGGTCTCCTCGAAGCAGAAGGGGGGAACGCTAGTTGCCATGGAGCAGGCGGGCTGAGCGACGACCTCAGCTGAACGGGGAGGCTGAGGCTCTGAGGTCACTATGTGAACCTTGGGCATGGGCAGAACTTGGCTGGCTGTGTCGGCGGACTGGGGCATGGGCAGAGCTTGGCTGTGCGTGTCAGCAAACTGTGGCGTGAGCGGGGCTTGGCTGTGCGTGTCGGTGGACTGTGGCGTGAGCAGAGCTTGGCTGGGCGTGAGCGGTATTTGGTCATTTGGGTCAGTAGGCCTGAACGTGAACTCAGGGACGCGAGACTTGATTTGGACCTCAGGGTAGGACAGCCTACCGACACGAGTCATAACAAAATGTAATAATTTGGCAGAAGATGAGATACATGTATTTATTTATTTACTCAGCAACACATAGCAGCTAGTTACAGACTCTGGGACCTGCTCTTGCTGAATTCTCATCTTCACTGCCTGACCGTTTCAAACTGCACCACTAAAGTAACATGTTTTATATTAAAAACACACACAAATATACCCACAAACCTTAAATATAGACTCCAGTAGGTTGCTGTGTGTGGTATCTGAATCCTTTTGCAGCCTGTGAACATACAAAACATTACATTTAACAAAGACTATAAATCATATTCATATCTGTAAAACACAAACTATTAAATAGACATATTTTCTAATTATCCATACTAATCATCAGTTCAAGATTCACTAAATGATTATTACTGCTTATTGAAAAAATGTATTTATGAAAATACAGTATCAGTAATTTACATAATCACATCACATTTCATCTCACTGAAATCTACGGCTGTAAAAATGTCATTATTTCATTTCACGTCTGTAATATCACACTCTCCAGCTCTGAGAAAGCAGATGTGATGAACTGATGTAATTCTCTAAACCAGAGTTTGAGCACGTGAGAGTGTGAGTGATTACACACTGAACCAATATTAAACTCCACTGACCTCAGATCAGTAGTACTGTCTCTGTCTCTGAATTCTCTTGGATGGTCCATTGACCTGTCACTCCTCATGGACACACAACTGGGTTCAGGTGAGTCTGATCTGAAGATATAGATGTTTATAAACACAAAACATGAAGTGGACAATCAGTAGATTTTAAAATGTCTAATGTAAAACTTGTTAATTCAATACTCAATGTTAACACTGATACAATCATTTTGAAGGAAGAAACAAACTTTAACCAGCTACAGGGACAACTTAGACATGTTCCTCAGCTTAAAGTCACTAATCATCAGCTGGTTTTAAATGTCTTGATAGAAAACTGCTCTATTGAACTATTCAGTCCTCACTTTTCACAGATACACATCAGGTTTCACAGAGTCTGATCTGTTTAGTGTTGGAGAATGTGAGAACATTTATGTTTTGCACAGAGTCACACTGTTATATGTTCAGTGGAGAAAGGCTTTGTTACAAAATACATAAAATAAAAAATAAAAATAAAATGTAAATATTTATTTCCAAGAATAAACACACAACTTAACTCTGTGGCAGAGTAGAGAGCCCCAGAAGTACAGAACATTTAGGACACTTTCCCCATTTGTTGAAAGAAGCATTTATATGGTCTCAGCAGAATATCATGACATATGCAAGTAGTACTGAAACTATAATGTTGACTGATTAAAAACACAATATCATCCTACACATTCACACTCAGTATACTTGCAATAACTTTATACTGAAGTAATAAGTGCAATAGAAAATCACAAGTGAACAGCAGTGGAGTTAACGGTAGTGCATGTAAGGTTCACATAACGTAGTCACTGAGCCAGGTAGACTAGTGTATATCTTGTGTTGGTCTAGGTGAATGAGCAGGGTCAGAGGTTACACTATCCTCAGCTGTATGTGTTGTATGTGTAGTGTGTGTAGTTGAGGTATTTGGGAATCCAGTGAGGTGGAAGGTATTCCATGTTGTACCATTACTCAGCTTGTATGTGTCTTCACCAACTTTTGACTGATTGTGAATGGATCACTGAACTTCCTGTGTCCTTTTGGAAAATGTAATGGGGGGGGGGGGGGGGGGGGGGGGGCACTAGTTGTGGCATGTACAGTGGCATGGTAGACTTACAATAAAGTCAATCACAGCTGATTTCCATGACTGTCATTGCTGTATTGTTAATTATATGTTTTCCTTAAGCACTCGGTTTAATCGCTCTACTGCTCCACTGGCAGCAAGGTAGTTGAGGGAAGAGCAGTTGTGGCAGATCTGTCTTTCCTCCAGGAAAGGGGTGAATGGTGGAGAAGTAAACTGTACTTTATTATCAGTCACGATTCTCAGAGGGTTTCCATGGCGACTGAAGTCAGTAGTAATGTACTGAGTAAAAGCAACCTCAGGCCATTTGTTAGAGTAGTCAGTCATCGTTATTGCATACCTGCGGTCTGGTGTAGTAGTCCGAAAATGTCCCTGAGAGCCTTCTTCCATGGGCCATCTGGAAGCGACACAGGTTGTAGTGGCACTGGATGATGTTCAACTGGCACCATTGGCAGGCACAGATTTTACTTAGGACCTGAGCCTCCATCTTTGGGATCACAGAGTTGCTGCTTTGTCCTTATCAACCCGTGGTGGGATTTGTAAGCGATGGAGATCAGAGAATAGAAGAGGGTAATAGGTCAAATAGCTGACAAGGTCTTATGAGCAGTAGAGAGGAGGGCAATATACTCTGATTTGTCATCATCTGCCTGAACAGGAGCAACAGTACTGTCAGCTGACAGAGTAGCAGGCAGGGGCAAGCAGAACATGCAATCAGCTGGAGCATTTTAAGAGCCTGGGCAGTAGATGATGTCATAGTTGAAGTACATAAGGCAAACAGACCATCTGCTGACACACAGACCAGCACGGCTGACACCCTTTGTGGACAGCAACATCGACAGTGTCTGGTGATCTGTCCTAAGGGTGATGTAGACCACAGGTATGTACACCACTTTTCAATGGCCCAAATGCACGCAAGGGCTTTGTCTGCCATAGTAGTATAAATGTGCTCAACAGCAGAGTGAGTACAGGAACTGAATGCCACAGATCTTTTGCCATTATCTGGTCCCACTTGAGACTTGATGGCACCCAGTACATAGTCAGATGCACTTGTAGATATAATGGTGTGCAGTGTGTGGTCAAACAAGGCTAGACTCTGGCTATTCACAAGCATTTTCTTAACAGCCTTTAAACTTGCATGTGCTTTGACAGTCCACTGGAATGCATCTCTATCTGCCTCAGACATGCGAGGATTGGCTGTACCACGGTAGCATGGTGTGGCAGGAATTTAGAGTACCTGGAAAGCAGCCAGAAGAAGGAGCAGAATGTAATAGAATCAGTGGGTGCAGGTCATTGGCGATGACCTGTATGTGTTCTTTTTCTGGAAGTAGGCCCTCAGATGAACCAATGTGACCTAAGAAAGGCAGATTGTGCTGCTGGAATGAACAAACTGTACCCTGGCCGCATTCAAGCACAGTAGGATGGTTTAAGGACTTTGGCATGTGTGTGAATTTCATGCACTTGGAAGTTGGTCAAGACAATGTTAGAGAGGACACCCTTAATCTGGACAGTAGTTCATCCATATGAGGCAGAGGAAAGGCATCTTTGATGACTGCTTTCTTAGGCTAATGTAGATCAACACACATGCACACTCTTTGCCAGAGTTCTTCTGTGTTATGACTATGAGGGAAACCCAAGCAGAGGTATCAGTGCACTCAATCACACCAGTAGTGAGCACATACTTTAGGTTGGGTGTCTGATGTACAAGTGTGACAGCGGTATACATTTTCACAGGGTGCACACAGTTTTTTACCCAAAGGTGAATGCAGCAGTACATTCATACACAGGAGAAGAAGGAGAAGAGACAGAGGTATTAGGAGGCAGTACTCTGTTCTTGGCAATATTTATAAGTAGCAAAGACATTAGGTCTCCTCCCAGCAAAGGAATCCCTTTGTCCACAATGACGAAGGTACGTGGAGCAGATCAGACATGAAGAGAAACTTTTGCTGATTAGGAATGTGTGTTTTAGAGAAAGACACAAGCTTGACAGTAGACTGTGTCAGTGGAATGTTGCTGAACAAGTCTACCATACAGGACTGTGAGTGGTGTGCAGTAATCTTCAAATCTTCGTCACTAAGCTACAAGTTCTGTAGTTTTTGAAGCTAACAGAATAGCAACGGACACAACACACACACTTCACTCACCTCTCGCCTTTCTCTGTGTCTTGCTCCCCAGACACACTCATTTTGGAGGCCATGTCTCCTCCAACAGATTATACCTATAGACCTGCACACACACACACACACACACACACACACACACACACACACATTCAATTAAATTTTATTTTATAGTGCTTTTAACAATGGACATTGTCCAAAAGCAGCTTTAAAGAAATCTATAAATTCAGGATATAGATGTTAAATGTATGAATTTATCCCTAATGAGCAGCCAGAGGCGACGGTGGTGAGGAAAAACTCCCTGAGACGATATGAGGAAGAAACCTTGAGAGGAATCAGACTCAGAAGGAACCCGTCCTCATCTGGGTGTCAATATAACCTTATAACCCTTCTATAACTGTGTACTACATGGTCAAATACTGCAGTTGTGTAACCAGGAAATTCATACAGTTTTAACATTAAATCTACTTTTGTTGAACTTCTCCACTGTTCACTGATGGAGACTTAAGTGTAAAACTGTTCGTGCCAATTGTAGTCATTGCCTTTTTTTTTGTGCAACATTCAGAGAAACACTGCAGGACACATATTTACTCCAGTCCAACATGTGTGTGTTAAATCTAACTCTGTATCTTCACACGGTTCACTTACAGTAAAATCAAGTCCTACAGTAAACTGTGTAAGTTACAACTTCAGTACAAATCAACTGAACTGTTCTTCATCTAGTGTAGATTCATAACATTCACATATTATAGCTTTAGATTTAGATACTTACTGTGTTCTTCTCCTGAGAACCTTTTACAGTCCAATCGTCACTAAATGCAGTTTCACTTTTACTTAAACTGGATTGACTGGTTTAGTCAAAATAATTTTTAAAGCAGGAGGTGGAGTAAATAAACACACACACACACACACACACACACACACACACACACACACACACACACACACGCATGAACACAACACAATGTTTTTGGTTTTAACATATGAGTGAATTTTCTGTTTTTTTTTATCATGTCTAAAACAAAACTGGTTTGTGTGTTTGTGTGTGTGTGTGTTGGAGTGGGGACAGATATCAGCAGCTAGAGGATATATTAACAATAATAAAGAATTCTGCATGGCAACTTCAGGAAAAGTGCTGGGAACAACACCAACTATCATTACAGCCGGTATCAACCTCTCCAGATCAATCAACACTGTTACCAGGAAGTTCTTTTGGAATGTTCTGTTTAAATTTGATAAATCACATGATCACAGGAGGTCATGTGACTCTTTTCTGTCAGCTCATGAGTGAAACAGTGGTATGTCCTGGCACCCGTCCTCTTCAACATCTTATGCTTGTGTGTCATCCATCTCCTCCACAAGGAGCTTCACTATGAATGGGAGTCTGTTCAACACCAGGAGGTTTCAACTGACCACAAAGCTGTCCAGAGAGCAAATCCTAGATCTACAGTACACTGATGACTGTGTTCTTGTGGCTTTCTCTCCACAGGATGCTGTAGTTATCAGAACCTGCAACAGTACAGGGCTCTCGGTTACCACCTCCAAAATAGCTGATCTATCATTCGAGCACTGGAACACCACACACACTGCCATTCTTCAAAATTACCCATAAATCACTTACTGTCCTGCACATTATTAACTGGACACTATTATTATTATTATTTTTACAGAATCGCTTACCTTTTGAGGAAATACCAAGTAACGTCAACTACGTTTACTATCAGAGTGGGAACATTAACCCTTTCTCACAGTACACTGGCGTTCCATTCCGAATGAGTAACTGTTAAACCTCAATAGTCTTTGCATAGCCGTAATCCTCCCTCTTTCTTCTTGACAAAGAATAAGTTGGCTAATGCAGGTGATGTTGAGGGGAGAATGTTCCCCCATTTCAGAGCCTCCTCAATGTATTTGTTCATGGCTTGGGTTTCCTTAGTGGACAAGGGGTAGATGTTAATTATACAGTGCATAGGGAAAGTTTTCACACCCTTTCAGGTTTTCCAAATTTTGGTATGTTTGAGACTCGTCTTAAAATAGATTAAACTCTTTTTCCTCATCAGTCTACACACAACACTCCACAATGACAAAGCAAACACAGTTTTGAATATTTGTAAATTTGTGGAAAATAAAAGAGAGAAATGATACATTTACAGTTACATTAATTCATTTATCAGATGCTTTTATCCAAAGAGACTTACAAATGAGGAAATACAGATGGGTAGATGCTGATGTCTAAGGTATCCAGAGTGGGTTTCTTTTGGTTGGGAATATAGAAAATATAGAATGTAGAATACAGAATGATAGAAGAGATGAACAGGAGGAGGCCCTGTGAAGTGGTCTGGAGCATTGTGGAATGGATCCAGCAGACAGGTGGTGGGATTGCATGACAAGATCTGAAAGATCTCTTCTGTTGATAGAGGAGAAAAACGTGTGAAAGACAGAAGAGGGGAAGACTGAACATGTTGTGTAGGAATAAAGGTAGGAGAGAAGGACCTTCAAGGAGGCGGGAGAAGGAGGATGCACCGTGAAGAAAAGATGTTGCAGAAGTTGTGAAGATCATGTGTAGAGACATCCAGTTTTCCCGTGTAGGAGGAGATCTCAGCAGCTTCACATTGGTGAAACATTCTTTATTACACATAAACAGAAAAAACGCTGAACATATAAACAAATCCTATTTATTGAATCACACATTACATACACAATAAAGTTTTTACTTTTTCTAGTAAAATCCTACTGTATATAAAAAAAATCTATAAAAGAAAACTGTCACTAAATGAGAAAAGATAATGTTTTAGCTCTTATAATTGTCCATTAAGCACGCTGTAATCTAACAGATTATCCTCATAATCCTCTGTGTGTGATACTCAGAACCAATCAGTAGTACATCTCAAACCTGTAAAGAGGGAGAATAGGGCAGAATTATCAGACTTGATTACATGTTTATTAGAATCAGACATCAGACTCCATACAAGAAATATCAGACTAAATTCAACAATCAAACCTTTATCATGGAACAGTAAACGTTCAGCAGCAACAGTGTGTGACAAATACATGCAATAAACTATTAAAACTGAACACACATGTACATTACAAACATTTATTTTCTGCTCAATTAAATCACTGTGTGCGTCTGTGTGTGTGTGTGTGTGTGTGTGTGTGTGTGTGTGTGTGTGTGTGTGTGTGTGTGAGTGAGTGAGAGACAGGTTTACTTTGTTAAATATTATGATTTTACCTTATAATGTCTTGTATTTTGTAAAATATACTCTTATATGTCTTATAGTACTTTATGCCTTTTCTTATAGGTTGACATAGGAGAAGAGGGGTGTGTAAGGAATATAAATAATATATAAGGAATATAAATAAGCTCCAGTTAGTCCAGAATGCAGCTGCTAGAGTCCTAACTAGAACTAGAAGATACGACCATATCACACCGATATTATCAATACTCCATTGGCTCCCAGTAAAATCTCGCATTAATTATAAAATACTTTTATTAACCTATAAAGCACTAAATGGTCTCGCGCCACAATATCTAAGCGACCTTTTGGTTTTATATGATCCGCCACGCCTACTTAGGTCAAAAGATGCAGGCTATTTGACGGTACCTGGAATAGTGAAGGCTACAGCAGGGGGAAGAGCTTTCTCTTATAGAGCCCCACAGTTATGGAACAGTCTTCCTGTTAGTGTTCGGGACTCAGACACAGTCTCAGTGTTTAAGTCTAGGCTTAAAACGTATTTGTTTACTCAAGCCTACCCTGACTAGATTCTGTTCTACTACTTCGCAGTCATAATAATCTTTTTTCTCCCTCTCTCCCTTCGCCGAGCCCCACACGAATTTATGGAGATACTAGAGATCCAGATCCTTTCTGCCTCTGGATGGAGCTCAAATCTTCTCTAATTCCAGATTGCTGGGACTACGGCTGCTCCTAACGCCATACAGACTTCATATAAATCCATAATGAACTTTTTCACAATATCTGTTGTTCCCCAGATGAGGATGGGTTCCCTTCTGAGTCGGGTTCCTCTCAAGGTTTCTTCCTCTTAAAACATCTTAGGGAGTTTTTCCTCGCCACCGTCGCCACTCAGCGGCTCGCTCAGTTGGGATAAATTCGCACCTTTAATATCTGTTTACCATGTTGATATTTCTGTAAAGCTGCTTTGAGACAATGTCTATTGTAAAAAGCGCTATACAAATAAAGTTGAATTGAATCGAAGTGTGAAAATGCTGTCAGTGTAAATTTGCTGTCTCCTCAAAATAACTCACACAGCTATTAATGTCTAAACCGCTGGCGACTTGTTAGTGTTACAAGGTCTCAGGAGTGAATGGGGAGCAGGTGTGTTAAATTTAGTGTCATTGCTCTCACACTCCCTCATACTGGTCACTGGAAGTTCAACATGGCACCTCATAGCAAAGAACTCTCTGAGGATCTGAAAAAAAGAATTTTTGCTCTACATAAAGATGGCCTAGGCTATAAGAAGATTGCCAAGACCCTGACACTGAGCTGCAGCACGGTGGCCAAGACCATACAGCGGTTTAACAGGACAGGTTCCACTCAGAACAGGCCTCGCCATGGTCCACCAAAGAAGTTGAGTGCACGTGCTCAGCGTCATATCCAGAGGTTGTCCTTGGGAAATAGACGTATGAGTGCTGCCAGCATTGCTGCAGAGGTTGAAGGTGTGGGGGGGTCAGCCTGTCAGTGCTCAGACCATACATCGCACACCGCATCAAACTGGTCTGCATGGCTGTCGTCCCAGAAGGAAGCCTCTTCTAAAGATGATGCACAAGGAAGCCCACAAACACTTTGCTGAAGACAAGCGGACTAAGGACATGGATTACTGGAACCATGTCCTGTGGTCTGATGAGACCAAGATAAACTTATTTGGTTCAGATGGTGTCAAGCGTGTGTGGCAGCAACCAGGTGAGGAGTACAAAGACAAGTGTGTCTTGCCTACAGTCAAGCATGGTGGTGGGAGTGTCATGGTCTGGGGCTGCATGAGTGCTGCCGGCACTGGGGAGCTACAGTTCACTGAGGGAACCATGAATGCCAACATGTACTGTGACATACTGAAGCAGAGCATGATCAGTATGCAGTATTCCAGCATGATAATTTTTTTTAGGGCATTAGGGCAAAAAATGCAATCTTAGCCTTAAAAAAAAAAACAACAACAAAAAAAAAACCCCGAAATAAACACAAAATATCAAAAACAGTGGTTAAATCATGTGAATAAATGAACTTAAAAACCCTTTGTACAAAATTTGAAAGTAACTGGTGAAATAATCCCCAAAGTTCATTGTGGTAAATAAACAAATTTCAGCCATGTAAATAATAATAAATACATTACTTTAACAAGCCTTGCAGTCTGTCCAAAATCTCAACTCTGGACACAAAGAACAACTGAGTGACTGACTGAAAAAGTGGCCGAATGAATGACTGGATGAATAGTAATGACTTGTAAATACCTGAAAAATATAGTGACTAAGAGACTAAAGGAATGTGTGTGTGCTAAAATGTCCTCGCTTTTTTATAAAGTGAGGACATTTAGGCCAGTCCTCACTTTGTTTACACTGTAATGGCCTCCAGTGACTATTTATAGGCTAATCTCCAAGTTTTAGAGAGGTCCTCAGATAATATTAAAACGAGAAAAAAAAATTAATCAGTGTGCATGTCCATGCATACACATGTTTTGCTCTCCATTGCCCCTAGTGCCATTCCATGTTCACTGCACCCATATATATTCAATGCAATATCTCAATGTCTTCAGGGAATTTTTTCACATTTGGCACAAATGTTCACATGGACTAAAAGATAAACTGATTAGATTTTGGTATATTGATATCAGGAACAGTTGGAGGGAATTTTATTACATCTAGACAAATGTCACCTGGGTGAATAAAAGCAATTATTTACCCAGGCGAACAGTAACTGGTAAGTTACTCACGTGAAGCCCTTGCCACGTGAAGACAAGCTTGTGTAAAGACCTGCGAGTTTTTAACAAGTATACTTTTTTTCCCTTCCTTTATTCCTTTTGCTGTTTACCTGTTTACACACTAACATGTGTCATCAGTTTATCCCTGTTGTTTGCCACAGGCACACTCTGTGGCACACTCCCAGAAAATTACGAAACTTGGACAACCTATGCTCTCTGAATGTGGCCTCTGCAGATTCCCTCTCATTCTCTATCGGACTTTGGAACTGCCAATCTGCAATCAGCAACGCATATTTCATGCCTGCCTTTGCAAACCACTCAAACATCAATGTGCTGGCTCTGACTGAGACCTGGATCCATACTGAGAACACTGCCACACCCGCTGCCCTAGCCTCCAACTTCAACTTCCCATACCTCATGCCCCAACAGACGAGGGGGTGGTACAGGTTTGCTTCTCTCCAAAACATGGATATTGACATGTCTTTCTCCCTCTTGCTCCTACACCTTCTTTAAATTTCATGCTGTTACAGTCACTGACCCTGCCAAAATGCAATTTGTTGTTTACTGTCCTCCAGGTCAACTGGGGAAGTTCAACGATGAATTTGACATGCTACTGTCCACCATCCTGGATGATGGAACTCCTCTTGTAGTCCTTGGTGACTTCAACATTCATTTAGACAAGCCAAATGCAGCTGACTTTCTTGCTCTCCTTCCCACATTTGACCTCAAACAATTCACCACACCAGCAACCCACAAAGCCTGCAAACAGCTTGACCTCATCCACTCACAATCTTCTCCTTACTCCTCTCCACACCTCTGACCATTTCTTTATCCAGTTTTCTATTTATCTCCCCTCACCCCCTTCACTGTCTCCACCCTACTATCTGCTTTCATCACAATCTTCACTCCCTTTCCCCCCTCACACTTCTCCTCCCTTGTCACCTCACTTCCCTCTGATAGCCACCTCTCCTCACTGGATTTAAACATCGCAACTGACATGCTATGTTCCACTCTAACATATTCACTTGACAGAATCGGACCCCTAACCTCCAGACCTGCTCGCACATCACGCTCTTGTCCTTGGCTCTCAGAAGCTCTGTGTAACAACCGGGCCAAACTAAGAGCATCTGAAAGGAAATGGCGTAAATCTAACGATCTGACTGACCTAACCAATTACCAAACACTTCTCGCCTCTTTTTCCCCACAGCATCTCCACTGCTAAAGCCAAATTCCACCAAGAGAAGATTGGCAGTTCTCCAAACACCTGCACTCTCTTCAAAACTTTCTTTTCTCTGTCCCCCTCCTCCCCCTTCCTCTACCTCTCTCACTGCACATGACTTTGCCACTTTCTTTTCCAACAAGGTTACATCAATCAGGAACCAGTTCTCAACCCCAGACATGCATAGACCCACTCCTCCTCCATGTAACTCCTTCTTTCTTCTCTCAGAGACTGACTCCTCCTCTCTAGCCATCCCACAACCTGGCCTCTTGACCCTATCCCTTCTCACCTTCTTCAGTCCATCTCTCCCACACATCTTTAACACATCCCTCTCTACTGGCACATACCCCACCTCATTTAAGCAGACCCAGGTTACCCCACTGCTTAAACACTAAACCTTGCTGCGGTTGATAACTACAGACCTGTTTCCATCCTCCTTTTTCTTTCCAAAACCTTTGAAAGAGCTGTTTTTAATCAACTCTCAACTTTTCTCACACAGAACAACCTCCTGGACACCAAGCAGTCTGCCTTCAAGAGCAATCACTCCACAGAGACTGCTCTGGTTTCCGTCACTGAAGCCTTACAACTAGCAAGATCAACCTCAAGATCATCTGTCCTCATCCTATTCCACCTCTGTGCTGCTTTCGACACTGAATCATCAGATCCTCCTGTCAACTCTCTCCAGCCTGGGCATCACCAGAACGGTGCTGCGCTGGGTGGAATCCTATCTCTCAGACAGATCCTTCAAGGTATTGTGGAGGGGAGGTATTTCTGAAACCCAAAAACTCACAACTGGCATTCCCCAGGGATCAGTTCTGGGTCCACTGCTCTTTTCTGTCTACACTACATCTCTTGGGCAGGTGATTGAATCTCATGGCTTCACATACCACTGCTATGCTTATGGCACTCAGCTCTATTTGTCCTTCCAGCCTGATGATCCAACCGTCTCTGCACGAATCTCTGCTTGCTTGTCGGACATCTCGGTCTGGACGAGGGAACACCACCTTACGCTCAACTTGACAAAATCTGAGCTTCACGTGATCCCAGCTCATCCCTCAATCAACCACACTCAAGCCAACCAGGACGGCCAGGAACCTTGGGTTACTTTTGATGACAGCTTGACCTTCACAGACCACATCTCAACAACTGCACGGTCCTGTAGGTTCATTGTGTATAACATCAAGAGAATCAGACACTCTCACTGAACAGGCTACACAGCTACTAGTCCAGGTTCTTGTGATCTCAAAATGAGACTATTGCAACTCACTACTCTCAGGCGTCCCAACAGCTCCATCAAGCCCCTTCAAATGATTCAGAATGCAGCAGCACACCTCGTCTTCAACCAGCCCAAAAGAACCTATGTCACACCCCTCTTCATCTCCTTCCACTGGCTTCCTGTAGGCGCCCTTATCAAATTCAAGGCCTTGATGCTCACCTATAAGACCTTGCCTGGAACAGCACGCCCTTACCTCAACACTCTTCTTAAGGCTTACATTCCCTCACGCAATCTGCGATCGGTTTATGACCGATGCTTAGTAGTACCTACTCAGCATGGTTCAAGGTCCCTTTCCAGAACCTTCACACTAACTGTTCTGCAGTGGTGGAATGAACTTCCAACCTCAATCCACCATCTCTCAGAATCTCTCACCATCTTCAAAAAACAGCTCAAGACCCACCTTTTCAGTGAGCACTTAACTAACCCCTAAAATACCAACCCCACATTATTTAAAAATAAACATTTTAAAACCTTCTCTGGCTCTTACAACTCTACACTTTGCTTCTCTATAACTCAATTATAAATCTTGTACAGTAGCACTATTTGTATTGTTCTCCCCTCGATATCACTTTTCTTATATTTCCTCATTTGTAAGTCACTTTGGATAAAAGCGTATGCTAAATGAATAAATGTAAATGTATCCAGCTGCGTAGAATTGGACCCAGATTACAATCCAGATCACAGTGCATCATCCAGTGACGTGGAAGATTTGAGCCCAGACAAAAAGGTTCATCGCATAAGAAACTGACCAGTGAAGATCTTGAAGGTCCAGAGACAAATTTGAGTGACTATGAAAATCAGCTAAGAATCTTTTTTTTTTTTTTTTTTTTTTTAAAAAAGAAAGGAAAGAAAGTAAGAACTTGTTTAAAAGACACAATAAATAACTCAAGATAAATAAAACAAAAAGGCAAAAAAAAAAAAAAAAAAAAAAAAAAAAAAAAAATCAACTGTGACCGTAGAAATTTGTACAAAAAGGGAAGACCATAAACGAGCATGGGACAAAAGACATTATTGCCTCTATTGTGGCAAATCACAATTAAAGATATTGAAGCATTTGGAGAGAAAGCATATGGAGGTCAAAGATGTGGCATATGCCTTCAGGTAACCATTAAGTTCAAAATGAAAGAAAGGTTCTTTTAGAACAGCTGTGCAATAAAGAAGATTTTAAACACAATACCAAAGTTCTGGAAAAAGTCAGAGGACAAATAGTGACATGGAAGCAGCCATCTGATAAAGCTTCTGTTAAGGATTACTTGCCTTGCCCATATTCTTTTGGAATGTTCAGGAAAAATGACCTGTGGAGACATCAGTCCTCGTGCAAATCTAAGAAGTCATGTGTGCCCGATGAAAAAATAAAAACTAGATAAGGGAGAGTACAAAGTCGTGCTGCTGCATGCCTGCTTCCAATAGTAGCTTCCTCAGATGTCAGAGGATCAACATCATGAGACAAGATTATGTGTCCTTTCACATCAGGAGTGATTCCTTGATTTGGAAATACAGCGAATCACTTTTACAAAACATGGTCATGTGAAGTCCAAGCACCAGTACATTGCACAAACAATGAGGGAGCTTGGCTGATTCATGTTAGTAGCTAAAGATATGGACAAGATTGTCAATTATCTTGAAGATTAAAATTTCAGCTTGTTGTCAATGTTGCCAAGTGTCTTACACAGTTTAGTCCAGGCAAAAATGAATATGGAAAACCTTCAACAGCAGTCAAAATTGGATTCTGTCTTAACGGGGCTGTGGAAGTTCTGATTGGACAGACTCTTATAAATGATGTGGCAGAGAAGAAAGCAAAAAAGCTCTGAACTTCTGGAGAAAAACTGGAACAACAGTGTTTCTATCACCACTCACCAAATCATACAGGAAAAAAGCTGGAACAAAGATGACATTCCCCTCACCAAAAGTGTGACTGCTCTGAGAGACCATCTCAGGAAGGTAGAAGATGAAGCAAGAAGGGAACTGATGCAACAGATGAGTTTAGGTGCATACAAGACAATAAACGAGACTGTTCTGGCACAGGGCATTATCTTCAACAAGCGGCGTGAAGGGGAAGCATCACGCTTGACTCTTGAGACCTACAGGAAAGCAAGCACAAGTGACATTAATGAGGACGTTTATGAAACCTTGTCACCATTAGAAAAGGAGCTAAGCAAGCTATTAACCTGCATAGAAATCAGGGGGGAAACGAGGAAAGAAGGTTCCAGTTTTCTTGACTGAGAGAATGAAGGAGTCAATTGATTTGTTGGTTCAAAGAAGAGAAGAAACTGATTTACCTGCTGATAATATCTCTCTTTGCAAGACCTGGTGTGATGACGAACATACGTGGATGTGACCGTCTGAGAAAATATGCAGAAGAAAGCAAAGCAGAAAACGCTGATCTCCTAAGGTCAACTAAATGAAGAAAACAGGTTTTCACACTCTGCCAACTCTTGGACCTTAGTGAACAAGACCTGGAGCAAGTTGCAAGGTTTATGGGGCACGACATCAGTTCACTGTGACTTTTACAGACAGACCGACAAAACCTTTCAAATCGCCAAGATAAGTAAGCTTCTGTTTGCAATGGAGCGAGGCACGGAGACCTTAAGGGGGAAGAACCTCAGCACTCTTGATCCTTCTGTCTGTGGTATGTGTGCACTCTGTATTATCACCAATGCAGTTGTCTTGTGTAGTCATATCTTTGTTTGAAATTGCCGGTGGATTAGTCACTGGGTCTGTGAGTGTCCCATAGACACAAAACAAGAAAAGAGAGGTGGATAAGGGTTTAAAGATATACATTTTACATTTAAAACACTGTGGCCTATTAAAAATCACGTCTCAGTAAAATTGAGTCCAATATAAAACTACTACCATGACCTCAATACTACAACATAGAATTGATTAGGAGGAAGAGGAGTCACTTTTCATTTGTTCTTGTTCTACAGATGGATGTTCTGAGCTCTTCAACCACAAAAAAAGACTAAAAAGGCAAGACTTACTTTACTCTTCACATTATTTTTAACGTATGAGTGGCGTGGCATAAAACGTGAGTGTGCGAGGCTTCTGGTGTCATTCACTTCCAGCTGTTTTAGTTTCACAAAAACAGACCTTTATGCTGCTTGATATTGCAAACTGGTGTTTACCATCATAGTATTTAATGTATTATTCTAAATCATAAACACTGGTTTATAGTGCGAATAGTTTTACCATTTACTACAATTTATTATTATTCTAGCCTAGTTTTTTACCTATAGTGGCTAATGATTTGGAAATCTCACACATTCAGAAAATAGCTTACTTCCACGTTGCATTATATCTATAGAAAGGTCCTTTCTTTGGAAAGTATACAGCGGTATAATTCATTAACTAACAGTTAGTAATGCTCGTCTGTTCCAGATCACTGCCCAGGAGCAAGCCTGGTTAAGAGGTCCACACCGAAAAAAAAAGAGGAAAACAGACCAGGAGTGGGAACGCTCCATAAGGGTAAGTTCCATAAATCTATACAAAAGAGCAGTGAGTAGCACCAATGAATTTCTTATCATAAGTAAATAAAGTGCTATACAAATAAAACTGACTTGAAAGTAATATGAAAATCTCTAAAACGGCATGAATTACACTTATGAATCAGAGACAGCTCTGAGTAAGCAAGCCAAAACTACAGGATTGTGAGTAGTGGAGAAAGTAAATCCCGAGGGGGAAACCAGCGGTCACTCAGCAATAGAACTGAAACTAAATTATTTTGATAACTGATGGTTGTAATGATTATTGGAACAGTTATTTGATTCAGTAGGGGTGTAACGATACACTCATCACACGATCCAGTACAGTGTATTTTTGAACCATGATAGAGAATACATTCTTACATCCCTACTATTCAGGGATTATCACAGTGATTAATAATTAATGAATTAACTCTGGTGCATACTGAATATCTTTGGCACAAACATGAAATGACTTGAAATATCGCAGTCCTACATTTAGATACAGTCTGTGGACACACAACAGCTGTTTAAGAAATCTACTTTTTGGTCTATATTTTCAATGTTACACAATCTACATTGTCATTTGTAGACACTGCCAAGGTGAATGTGAGGAGACCATGGAGTGAAGCGGGGAGGAGTGCAGTACACAAACACTCGGGGAAGTACATGGCAATTCAAGTTTTAATATTTACTGATATTGTTTAATATATTTAGAGGTGTACACACACACACACACACACACACACACACACACACCTCTTTTTAGTTGTAACTGAGCATTTATTTTCATCAATTTGACCTATTAATCTGACATTATTAACAATCTATTATTTTCCTGGTCTATAAGATAAGAGCTGACAAGCACCTAAAACAATTCTTTGAAGCCGAAGGTGTCTCGGTTCTCAAACTAAAATAAATGTAGAACTGGTCACTGAAAGTGGCATCTTTTGCAGCTTTGTTAGAAGTTGCTGGACAATGGTGTATATTGCTATATTGATCTTCTAATTAGATCAATAATTGCACAGAACACTACATGTACTTCAATACAGTAGTCTGATGGTCATAAATGTTTAGGTAATCTGTTTATGAAGCTCAAACTGTAACTTGCATTATTTGTCCACACTAAAATAAAAAGATAGCAAAGAATAAATGCAAGCAAAAAATAATATTAAAAAAAAAAAAAAAAAGGTAGTTAAAATAATCCAGTGAGAAATTAACACAATAGCGCCCACATGAAAATGCCCTCACTCTGCTGATAAAATGCTTCCTCTTTCCCTTGTTTTTTTAAGAAACTGAGGTAAAAACTGGAGCCATGGACACTGAAATTGAAGCAGAAATGGTGGTCCTCACTTTGAAGGGAAATTACTCTGTCCTCACCTTGATAGATGTACAGGAATGTGTGCGTGCACCTGTGTGAATGACTGGGTTCACTGATTTATATAAAAGTCCCAGTCAATGTCCATCAGTTTCTTCAGTAGTCTGGAGACACAAGCGTTTACGGACGTGATCTTTTTCTTGCCTCGTCCAGCCGTGGTGCCTATCTCTGGATTTATCCCGATGAACAGCCTGAAAAATTAGTGTGGAAGGAAAGTTTATTCACTGAGATAATATAAACGGCAAAGTCTATTCTTGTATCAAGAACACTGCCCTTTACTATGTTAGGTGTAGGTTATATTACATTTTAGCATCTTTTTAGGAGTTACACACTGTCTCCTGTAAATCCATATAGAAACATGGTTCAGAGAAAGTGGTAGTTTGCTCTGCCCTGATTAGTGTCAGGAGATCTTTAACAAGCTCCAGCCATCAGATCTTTTGGACAGTTGGTACGTGACCAGTAAAATTAAACGTGAGCAACACAATGTCCTCAAATGCTCACATCACATAGTAACAGCTGAAGGATGTACGCGTCTAACCTTTGAATGAATTCCAGTGCACATGCATCCTGGTACTGAAGATTGAAAATGTAGGATGTAGAAAAGCCCAGACAGAGAAGTTGGCTGGATGATCTCACAAATGATGTGCCAACAAGGCTGATCATCCAGTGGTGAATACACTTCCTGGTGTTTCACCTGAAACTTTACAAAGTAAACACCATGTCAGCAGTGACATAAAAAAATGCATTAATATGCCTTTGCCACACTGCAAATAAATGCAAAGGAAACTGAAATCATTTTACTCATCTAAAGATGAGCCCTGTTCTTTTGACACAAGAAATGCATTTTAATATGTTGATCATGAACTTTTCTCTCAATATTGTTGCAAAGAATCACTTAGCACTTCTACTGTAATCCAGAAAAACACCCTGGTGTCTTATATAATCATAAAAAGAAAAAATATATGCTTCCATACATACCAAGGAGTATCAGCTGAGGAGTTGCAGGTAGTGTGAATGCCCTTTCTACATCAGCTGCTGTGGCAGATGCCTAGGACACAGTCACAATGGTAAAAGTATGTGCACCTGTGCTTTCAGTATGTGGTGTGACTCCTTGTGCAGTAATAACTGCAGATAAACGTTTGGAGTAACTGTTGATCAGTCCTGCACATCGGCTTGGAGGAGTTTTATCCCGTTCCTCAGTACAGAACGGCTTCAACACTGGGATGTTGGTGGGTTTCCTCACATGAACTGCTTGCTTCAGGTTCTTCCACAACATTTCTATTGGATTAAGGTCAGGACTTTGACGCGGCCATTCCAAAACATTAACTTTATTCTTCTTTAACTGTTCTTTGGTAGAACGACTCGTGTTTAGGATCGTGGTCTTGCTGCATGACCCACTTTCTCTTCAGTCTCAGATCATGGACAGATGTCCTGATATTTTCCTTTGGCCCAAACCATGATACTACACCACCATGTTTCACAGATGGGATAAGGTTCTTAGGAAAACAATGCATTCCATCATTTCTCCAACTATATCCCTTTTCATTTAAACAACAAAATTGCGGTCTCATCCATCCACAAAATATTGTTCCAGTAGCCTTCTGTCGTGTCCACATGATCTTTAGCAAACTGCAGACAGGCAGAAATGTTCTTTTTGGAGAGCAGTGGTTTCTCCTTACAATCCTGCCTTGCACACCATTGTTCAGTGTTCCTGATGATGGACTCAAGAACATTAACATTAGCAAATGTGAGAGAGGCCATTAATTGCTTAGATGTTACCCTGGCTCCTTTGTGACCTTGTGTACTAATTACACATCTTGCTCTTGGAGTGATCTTTGTTGGTTCACCACTCCCGTCTTAAATAACTGTCTAATAACTGTCTTAAATTTCCTCCATTTGTACACAATCTATCTGACTGTGGATTGGTGGAGTCCAAACTCTTTAGAGATGGTTTTGTAACCTCTTCCACCCTGATGAGCATCAACAACTCTTTCTGGGGTCCTCAGAAATCTGATTGCCATGATACACTTCCAGCAAACATGTTGTGAAGATCCTTGTTCTCAAAATAAAACAGCCATTTCCTCAGTGATGTTTTTAGCTGGTCTTTGTACCACTTCTTTGACTCCCTGCAGACTGGTGGCCCAGATGAAGTTGTCCATACAAGACTTGCCATTGCAAGCGATCTGGAGGCAACCTAACACCATGCCCAAGCCATCGCAGTCGTTGTTCAGTGATGGTGGCCTTCATGCACTTGCAGTTTGTCCTCAACCACTTCAGAATGTGGTACACAAATCACACCAAGATTGTGATCCCCAAGATTTGCTGAAAGGCATCTTATATGGAAGAATTTCAGCATCCTTAGGTGGCAGCTGTAGGTGTCCCAGGCGTCACAGATGTATAGGAAAGTGGTGATACAGGTGGATTTATAGATGTAAATTTGTGTGCAGATGGAGGTGCTTGTTTTGAAAAGAACTTTTGTCAGAGTTTGCCAAAAGCTGCACAGCCTTGTTTTATCTGGTTCAGGATTTCCTGGTTGAAGTTGCAGCTCTCAGATAGCATGCTGCACAGGTTTTTAAAAGATGAAAATATTGTCAGTGGCTGATGTTCTATGGTGAAGTGGATGCGGTGCCGGACCTACATTGGCATATCACCTCAGGCTTGGTAGTGTTGACTGACAAGCCCAGTCTGCTGTAGGCCTTCACTGCCATGGCAAGGATGGTTTGCAGTTCCTCTGAAATAATCAACATATTACAACTCAAATCTGCCCTGCTAAGTGCTTGGTGGTTGCCTGGATCCTTCTGATACTAAAAAAAGGTTTCCGTGTAGCCCAATATCCACATTGATTCCACTACTGATTTCCAGTTTGTCATGAAGCTTCATGACAGATAGGAGGAATATATTGAATATATTTCTAAGCCTGATTGAGTTGGAATATGGGAATGCACGTTTAATAGCCAGAGCAGATCTGGATTTCCTAGACTGATTGGCTTTTTTAAAAGATAATCTAGTAAGCACTGTGGAGGATAATGCCTCTGTCTTGCCAGGGGTTCAGAATGGCATGTACATCATGGATTAAATAGTCTTGTCCACATGCAGTGTCATTCCCTAAAGCTAACAGGGAGTTCTCTTTCCAAAGACAATTCCACATTGAGTTGAGAACCTTGTGAGAGAAGCCTACTACAGGTTCACTAGCTCTCCAAAATGCATACAAGACTGTCTATGAGGCATTTGCATTTGCACATCACCAATGTGTGTGGCACATATTGTCTACAGAACCTGGACCAACTGGAGGACTTCACCAAAACAAGTGAACTATTATATGGCAAATATTCCATATTCCATGCAGAACAAACTATTCCATGTTCAGTGAATCATCAAGTCCACACTCAGCCCCAAGCCACACATACCTAGGCTACTTATTTGAGGCTAAAGCTACAGAGTTGAGTCTCTTCTCTGAGGTAAACAGGATCTAATCCTTCACAAATGAGTTGAGAGCCAGATATCATGTTGCAGCATGTCTCTGTTCACTGTGTAGAAAATACTGTAGAACAAGCGCTATGTAGACATGTCAAAACTTACAAGCTTTATGGGACACTGCCCTGCCACAACTGACAAAATTATTCAGTGGTGGAGAACTATCCAGTTCTTGAGGTGACAGACATCATGGAATTCTGGAACGAGGTGAAGCACAGAGCATGCAGAGAGGCAGCTGGCTTAAATCCATTTTAGGAACGGATCCATTGCTGCAGTCTGTCCTCTCCTTCCCAAATTTTAATTGTTGAAAGAGAGACTATTTAGTCCAATGAGTGAGTGAATACCAATCTATGGACCTGGCGATCACTGCAGACCTGCAGTCTCTACCTCTGCACCCAGACGACAGATTTCACAGGAAGGAAACGCTGAGGTTATAGAATTACATTTACAATATTATACACAACTTCCATATGCAATAAAAATATATAATTAATAAAAAGCTAATTATTTAGAATGTCATTAGAAACAAACACTATTACAGATTTATATGGACTGTGGATGACTTGAGGTCGTCTCCATTTGTGAGGAGTCCAGCAGTAATACAGAACCATAGTTCACCGTATCGACCTTGAATAAAAGCCATTATCACACGATGATCAGGCATTCAGAAATACTCATGATGACAACCAAAATGCAAATATATTAGAAAGAACAGAAATAAACTCATAAGAGCACCTCCAAAAGGTAGAGGATGAAGCAAACAGAGGATTTTTGTACAGGTCACGGTGTTCAGTAAATGACATGAAGGCAAGTCTTTGCAGTTAACATTAGAATCACAGCAGAATGCTCACAGAAACCCAGTGAACAGGAGCATATATGAAACCCTTATTTCTCTAAAGAGAAAACTACCCACTCTTTTACCTGAGAGAACAAAAAGATCAGAAGACAAGAAGCAGGTTTACCTCATGACAACTCCATCTGTGTAAGACCTGGTGCATCTACAAACATTTGAATGTCAGTACATTTCTGTTCCAGGTGTGTATTTGGGGAGATTTCTATAAGTTCTTGGCATTTTGTTAAAATGTGGACATCATTAATCTACTGTATCTCCTAAACCTGCTTGTGTTTAGTAATGTATGGTGGAGGGATAGGTTTCTGTCATGATGATTAAATCTGATGTGTCCTGACAAATGACCGGTAGCAGTACAGCAGTGTGCACACAGCACAGGGAATGAGGGCATCTTAATTAGTCTTCATTCATACTGTGAGATTAAGTGTGTACGCCTGCATTATTCAAACCCGTTTAGAGATTGGATCTCGACAAGTTCTCCTTAACCCCTCTTACAATACAATCCAGAGTATGCACTGTCTTAAATCAACAACAGTCTCGTTTTTCAGAAATGTGTATTCCCTAATAAATTCTCAGAGAAGAAGGAAACTGATGGATAGGCCTGGGTGAGAGCACTTTGATTCTTCTATATCAGCACCTTTCTTCTAAACCTGTGTGTGGATGATGTAGTGGAAGATGGTTTTGTGAATATAATCACCTGTGATATGTTCTGAAACTTGCAGGTAGAAGAGCAGCATTGAAGCGAGCAGATGATGAAGTACAGCAGAAGAAACTGTGTTAGTATTTTTATATACACAAACCGACTCACAAACTGTAAATCTTCACACTGAGATAAAGGTCCATGTGCTTTTTATGCAGACCAAACAGGAAGTTAGTAGAGTAAATTAAGCAGCGTGTCAGAATTTTAGGGAAACTCGGGAATTCTGAATTGTGCCCTCTGGTGGTCTGGAGGGGAAATGTATGGGCTGGATGTTACGCTGTAATATATATATATATATATATATATATATATATATATATATATATATATATATATATATATATATATATATATATATATATATATATATATATATACATTTCATGCATAATTGTATCAATCAAATAGATTTTGAATTAAATAAAACATAAATAGTGTTGTAATTATTTTTAAGTTGTTTAAAATTTTTATTTTAAATTTGTAATAAACTAATTAATGTACAGAAAAAGCACTTAACAATAAAATAAAATCGTGCATATATGTATATAATAACCCAACCTTGCTGGGATAAAAGACCCAGATTTGTTGCCTGTGAGTTGTTCATTATGGATATAAATCTATGTCTGGATTTCTGTAAGGACAGTTTGTGATTATGTCTGTTGTTAAAAGCGCTACACAAATACAATGAATCGAGATAATCACTGTGTTTCAGTGTGAAATTTTGAGAGAAAAAAACCCAACCAAAGATGGAGACATGGAGCTCTTGTATATTTTAGGGCTGTGCTTTACAAAGTTAATAGCACTAGATAGGCAAAAATTTCACTGGTCCATACGAATCAGTGTAGTTTCCGTCTGTAGCCTGAAGATGGTGCTGTGTTCATAGAACATGTCGTTCTCCTTGATTTTATATTCTATATCATCACAATGAAGAGTGCAGTAACCATGGCATGAAAGGCTTGGCATTATTCTACTTCTAGAAGCCAGCTGGCTTTGGTAGAAAAAAATCCTATATCATTGTCTCCTGTTTTATTCCCTTTTCTAGAGTTATGTCTGTGTCTGTGTGTGTGTGTGTGTGTGTGTGTGTGTGTGTGTGTGTGTGTGTGTGTGTGTGTTTATCTCTCTCCTCTCTGTAGAAGCTGATGGTGATGGCGTTGAGGCGTGTGGAGGTTCTGGCCCTGTACCGGCGTGTTCTCCGGATCGCTCGCAGCTGGCAGGCTCAGTCAACCCTCTCACATTATACAGAGAACGAGAGGAAGTACATCACACAGGAGGCACGCTCGCTGTTCAGACAGAACCAACACGTATGTAACTAACACACACACACACACACGCACACACACACACACACACACACACACACACACACACACACACACAGTCTGAAATTGACTCACTAAATGAGTCAGCTTTTTGATTAAGCTGTAATTAGATAGTTAGCTCTTTAATTGAGTCGGCTCTTTGGTCGACTCGGCTCTTTGGTGGGGTCGGCTCCTTGGTGGGGTCGGCTCTTTGGTGGGGTCGGCTCCTTGGTGGGGTCGACTCCTTGGTGGAGTCGGCTCTTTGGTGGAGTCGGCTCTTTGGTGGGATCGGCTCTGTGGTGGCTCTGTGGTGCCATTGACTTCTACTTGTTGGTAGATTTGGGTAAGACTGTTACTCTTGCAGTGTCATTTAATCAAAATGTTACCATAGAAACCTCATTTTGACATCTGTTCAGTTCATTAATCATCTTCTGTAAGTACTTTATCCTAGTAAGGGTCACAGTGACATTCATTGTTGCTTTCGTTACATACATCAGATCTTCTCCACAGTTTAACAAAAAACTGTTAAGGGAGCCGAAAGAGTCGACTCTTACTGGTGAGATGAGCCAAATGATTTGACTCATTTAGACGGAATTTAGATTTCCAGCTTCAGGTATTTTTCCTCTGTAATAAAGTAATGTGTGTACAGTGATTGTGACGTACTGTATGTCTGACTGTATGAATGTCCCTCCTCAGCAGCGCACACACCACCAAATCTACTGGTGATACTATCATCAGTTATATACAGTGGTGCTAGAAAGTTTGTGAGAGTTTTCTATATTTCTTTATAAATATGACCTAAAATACCATCTGATTTTCAGAAGTGCTAAAAATAGATAAAGAGAACCAAAGGAAACAAAAATATTATTTATTAGTCATAGTCATTTATTTATTGAGGAAAAAGATCAAATATTACATACATTTTGTAACATATAAGATAGTACAAGTCAAATGTGTTTTAATCACAACATGAACATAAACAAAGTGTGTGTTTGATTTAATTACACACTATACTGCAGGTACAACAAGAGTTTATTTATTGCTGATAAACAAATGTAATAGTAGAAGTGTCATTACTGTTCAGTTTGTGTGTTTAAGCTACATTATACTGGATTACTCATAAACAATCTAATATGTAGGTTTAGTTTATTTATCTCAGCTGCTTCATATTTACAGTCCTGACATTTCATCATCTAATGAACCACAACAAAGCATTGTACAAGCAAAATCTTACCCATTATCATTATCCTTTTAAAATAGTAATAGTCACATACAGTCACCGTCCACTTTAATAGGAACACCTGTACACCTGCTCATTTATGCAATTATCCAATCAGCCAAATACACACAACAGTCTCTATACAGAATGGTGAAAAAAACATCCTGTGAGCGGGTGTTCAGTGTGAAAATCCCAGGAGATCAGCAGTTTCTGAAATACTCAAACCAACCCATCTGGTACCATCAACCATGCCATGGTTAAAGTCACAGAGATCAGACTTTTCCTCCATTCTGATGTTTGATGTGAACATTAACTGAAGGTCTTGACCTGCATCTGCATGGGTTTATGCATTGTGCTGCTGCCACATGATTGGCTGATTAGATAACTGCATGAATGTGCAGGTGTACAGGTGTTCCTAATAAAGTGGACGGTGAGTGCATGTTCTTCACAACACTTAGTAATGTTTATTTGTACAGGTTAATGTAATCCATAATCATCTGAGGTTGAGAATTGGAGATCAGAATGAAAATGTCCAGAACCTGTGAAGAAGTGGAAAAGAGTAAAATGATCAGATATTCATCAGATTTATCAGAATCAATTATCAGACTCCTCAAAAGAAAAATCAGTGTAAACACTGTGTGTGTGTGAGTGAGTGCGTGTGTGTGTGAGTGTGTGTGTGAAAGAGAGAGAGAGAAAGAGAGAGAGAGAGAGAATGAGTGAGTGTGTGTGTGTGTGTGTGTGTGTGTGTGTGTGTGTGTGTGTGTGTGTGTGTGTGTGTGTGTGTGTGTGTGTAGAACCAAGACAATCTGATTTGAAGGATTTGAACGATACAAACAGTAAAAGTAAATAAAATCCTGTGATTTATTTATTATAAATCCTGATGGAAATATTTCAGAAAGGATATTAAACTGATTCCTTCAGCTGAGAATCACTTGCTGCTGTTGAGGTCGGCCCACATGACTAGCCTAAAGTTTGGCGTGAGATTGCTATGGACGGTGCCACATGGACATCCTAAAGCTGACTGTGGATGTTCTCACTTGGACATCCTAATGATTAGACTTACTAAAGACAGTTTACACTCAGCGCTCATTCATCATACAGTGGAGAACTTCACTTTGATACTATAGACTTAAAGCTAAAACTCTACTGAAATCAGAACTGCTCGACTCTATAACTGTAGAAGAGGAATGATTTATAATCACACTATCCCGTGTCACCCAGAACAGGAAGAGTTCCCTTTTGAGTCTGGTTCCTCTCAAGGGTTCTTCTCCTCATATGGTCTCAGGAAGTGTTTCCTCTCCACTGTCACCTCTGACTTGCTCATTAGAGATTTAAATCTAAAGCTAGATCCGGATTTCTGTAAAGCGGCTTTGTGACAGTGTCCATGATAAAAGTTCTATTCAAATAAAATGTCAAAAGTCTGTCCTATCTGTCTAAACACACTAAGTCACATTACATTACTAGTATGTGTGTGTGTGTGTGTGTGTGTGTGTGTGTGTGTGTGTGTGTGTGTGTGTGTGTTTCTGTCAGTAACTCACTGTAGTGTCTCCAGTGTACAGTGTGGATCCTTCAGTAGATCAGAGAGCAGCTTCACTCCTGATTCTCCTGGATTATTGTATTTCAGATTCAGTTCTCTCACGTGTGATGAGGGGTTTGACCTCAGAGCAGAAACCAGAGCAGCACAACCTTCACCTGTAATACTGCAGTGTTCCAGCCTGTAGAGAGATCAACAATTATAGATCAACCTACACACTAACACACACACACACGAACACACACACACGCGCACGCATACTCGCATACAGAACTATTCAACTCCCAGTGCAAATCAGGTTTATTGTCAAAATTACAGACTTTCAGCTGTTTGTAATGAACAAATCACACAAAAGCGACTGAAATGGTTCAACACAATGGATACTTCAAGCGGTTTCCCCAAATTCAACTAAAAATGCAACTTATAATGATTTCTCCAGTCTCAAAATTATTCACCCCCTGAAGAGAATCCCTCACAACAGCACAAATATGCAAAACAGGTGTTGTCTCAAACACACCTGATATAAACTAATCAAGGGCTTCATTAGCTGCACCAGGTGTGCTTGAGCTGGAACACATGAAATACCTGAACTGGCTTGGGGCAGAAAATTATGAAAAACCTGGGCGGGGCAGAAAAAGGAAGCTATCAACAGCTGCAAGCAGATTTGTGAGAAGGCAGGTTGTGACAAACCCTCGAGTGACTGCAAAAGACCTGCAGCAAGACTTGGTGTAACAGGCGCTGAGGACAATGATCCCAAGCATACCTCAAATTCCACCAAGGCTTGGTTGCAGAAGAAGTCCTGGAAGATTCTACAGGGACGTCACAGTCACTTGACTTGAATCCCATAGACGATCTCTGGTGGGATTTGAAGAAGGAGGATGCAGCACACAAACCTAAGAATATTACTGAACTGGAGGCCATTGTTGGAGGAATGGGAGAAGATTCCTCAGGAATGCTGCCTGAAGCTCTGCGTCTCCTATGCAGCAGGTCATAACAGGTGCTCTACTAAGTACTAATGATAGTCGCCATGAAGGGGTTGAATAATTTCTGAAGAAGTCATTATAAGTTGCATTTTCAGTTGAATTTGGGGAAACCACTTAAAGCATTTGTTGTGTTGAACTATTTCAATTACTCTTGTTTGATTTGTTCATCGCAAACAGCTTAAAGTCTGTACATTTTTACAATAAACCTGATTTGCACTGGGGGGTGAATAATTTTAATTGCAGCTGTACATGTTTACTACTGTTCCAAATATTCCATATGTTGCTTAAAAACAAAATATATTGTGTTCAGTGGAAAAAAGATTTAGTTTTATACCCAGTCATTTAAAAATAATACATTTAGAGCTCTAATCATAATACCACAATACTGTGAAGCAGTGATATATTTACTTAAGGTTATCATACCGTCAAAATCTCATACCGGCCCATGCCTAAGTGACAATAAAATAAACACAGTGTGTGTGTGATGATCTGACCTCAGTATCTCCAGTGTACAGTGTGTGTGTGTGATGATCTGACCTCAGTATCTCCAGTGTACAGTGTGGATTCTCCAGTCCAGCAGAGAGCAGCATCACTCCTGAATCCTGCAGTTTATTCTCACTCAGGTCCAGTTCTCTCAGTCTGGAGGAGTTTGATCTGAGAACTGAGGACAGAACTCTACAGCTTTCCTCTGTGAGATTACACCCATACAGCCTGGGAGAGAAATGATGATATATCAGAACAGTGACATGTGTGTGTATACACACCTTACACACATACAGACAGATATGACATGTCTACATGTTCGTAAGAAAGATAAGAGGAAGAAGGTAATAATCCAGTCTGAAGCAGCAGATATCTTTATTTATAGCACAGACTTTTATTCAGTGTGTTTTAGCAGCTTTGGGTGTAACGTTATACAATGTATTTCTGTTTGCTCTATGTGCTATTTGTGTGTCTATGTCGGTGGTGGGATGGGTTTCTTTTGTCTCCTCCCCCTTCTCTAGGCCCCACCTACTGCATGCGTACGTTCCGGTTTGCTTGCTACTCGATGATCATGTCTTGTCCACGCCTGCTCCGCCTTGTGAGACAGGACTGGTTGCCTGCACGTTTCCGGAAGTGTACTTAAGCCTCGTCAGTCTCCATCCCAGGGCAGATCAGTGCCATTGCGTTGTGTATAGAGAGAAGTGCTTTTCGCCTGTGTATGACTATTTGCGATCTAACACTCCCTTATTTATACAGTTTTCTAAACCCAAACATCAATATGTTTAGACATAGCATTCCCAGAATACCATTACGTACGCGAATCAACAATTTTGAGAAACCTTGTTCCCACTGAGTCTGCTGATCTCATAGACAGTTATCTTGAGGCCTTCGCCGTTCCAAGGACAGTTATCTAGTAGGTGTAGCCCAGCTCCAATAACCATATAATATAATGGACCTGTCACATTTTGTCCTTAGAAAATAACCTGTCAGTGTCAGTCCTGACTGGTCTACCGTCAGCAGAGGATTCTCCACACCTTCACACACAATATGAGTAAGTTTCTTTCATATTTTGTTCTGCATTTTCTGTTTTCTAATGTGGTTTCTTTCATATTTTGTTCTACATTTTCTGTTTATAATGCTTGCCAATAGTTTACCCCCTTTACTATACTCTATACCTTATACTACCCTTATAATATCCTTATACTCCTTTTATTATCCTTATAATATCCTTATAATCCTTATACTCCTTTTATTATCCGTATAATATTCTGCATTCCTTCCGTGTGTGTGTGGCTGCATAGGCCTCTGTGTGTGTGTGTGTCTGCACGTGCCTCTCTGTCTGTACTCCCCAGTTCCTAGATTTCATTGTGAATAATGAATTAATCTTAAAGTTAATCTTAATCTTTAAGTATGAGTCCAACTCATCAATATCACCGCCTAATACATTTCATTCTCTTCTATGTGTTCTAAGTGCCCGTCACTTTACCTTATCTCCTTTACTGGAGGGGCTGGATTCAGATCTGAACACTCGCTATCAGCTTGCGCATCTCACTGCGGACATCACTATGCTACCCGAGGTTCTTCGCACCCCCTCTGGAGATGCGGGTTCCCCCCAGCTCTCAAATATAGAATCCAGTGAATTCCCAATAAAGTTACTTACTACTTATCCTTGGTCTCCCTGGTGTTTATTTCTTGTGTTTTTCATATACAATACAACAATTCTTTATTTCAGATCCTCAGAGAGTTCTTTGCCATGAGGTGCCATGTTGAACTTCCAGTGACCAGTATGAGGGAGTGAGAGAGCGATGACACCAAGTTTAACACACCTGCTCCCCATTTACACCTGAGACCTTGTAACACTAACAAGTCACATGACACCGGGGAGGGAAAATGGCTAATTGGGCCCAATTTGGACATTTTCACTTAGGGGTGTACTCACTTTTGTTGCCAGCGGTTTAGACATTAATGGCTGTGTGTTGAGTTATTTTGAGGGGACAGCAAATTTACACTGTTACACAAGCTGTACACTCACTACTTTACACTGTAGCACAGTGTCATTTCTTCAGTGTTGTCACATGAAAAGATATCATCAAATATTTACAAACATGTGAGGGGTGTACTCACTTTTGTGAGATACTGTGTGTATATATATATATATATATATATGTATGTATATGTGTGTGTATATATATATATATATATATATATGGTGCTTCGTTTGGAGAATAAAAACCAAAGTAAACAGAATTTTGGTCACGCCAACCCTTTTCTTTTTTTTTTCATCTTATTGTATGTTGCGGCCCGACCTAGACCGGGTTTGTAACATGGGGAAAGTGTTTTTGGAGAACATTTACACTCGGACCCACAGTTCAACACCAAATTTTCCCCCAATTACAATGTTACATTTTTAAAATGTTAAATGGTAAAAAATGTTATATAATATTGTGTCTATGGGGCACAAATGTAAAAAGTTGATTTTTCTTTTCTCTCTGACTTTTTTGAATAATCAAGGCCGTTCTGTTACATTTAAGTAGTGACTCGTGTCAAATTACAGTTTTCAGTTTCAGTGTCAATTTAAATTTAAATATTAATATAAATGTTAAACCTAAATATTAAATGAAATTTGTAAATGTTATAGAATATATTAATAAAGCGCAATCTAATAATCAATATGAGATATCAAGCATGATCAAGATGTGTAATCAATACTTAGAAGCATAATCTAAAGCCGTAAATCAGACTACATTCTAGGTGTGTACTGAGTTAAAAGAGTCTTGTGTTTTTCTGTATCTCTGCGCAGCAGTAAATCAGCATTTAGACATTTTTCTGTACGGCCGAAACCGCTCTTCTAATTAAGGCAACACTGAGGCTTGGACAACACTTTTGAGTATCGAGCTGGGATGAAAGCCAGAAAGTCATTAAGGTAGAAAGTGAAACTTTGTACAGAGTAAAAATTCTGTCCTCATAAAACCTTTAAAAAAAAAAAAATCAACTAACTGCACATGCAGCACAAATCTAAGGTCTCATATAGACATAAATAATTAATTGTGGGGAAGGAGATTGGTTTGTTTTTAGGAAGAAAGGGTTAAACCCCACCTAGAGATGAGCTCATTACAATTAGTATATGAACGAGAGATTAATTTCATTAACATTTAACTGTCATATCACAGCAAACCAGTGACTACATTTTCCATCCTGCACTGCGGCCTGCAAACATGGTCGCCATGGACCGCAATTCCCAGAACACTCACTTTTATTCTAATCACGCACACCTGCATCCAATCTCACACTAGTCTTTGTGCAGTATTGAGTGTATTCACCATGCCAAGCCTTTGTTCAACCTGTTCTGGTTCATGGTTTTTGATTTTGCTTCTAGTTTCTCATTTTGTGTGTTGCCTTGCCTAGTTTATGTCCGTTTGCCGATTGCCTGACCTTCTGCCTGTTTTTGGACCATGCTTTTGATTCATGATTTGGATTTGTCTGCCTGCTTCTCTTTAATAAAGCTTTTATCTGCATTTGCATCCATCCTCAACTCCATTACATGAGATTAACATTGATATTTACTATTTAGTTTTAACATTTATAGTTAAGCTTTATATTTAATATTTTAGATTATATATTTAGATTCAAAATTTAAATTTATATTTAACATTTACACTGAAGTGTATTTGATACGAGTCTCTATCTAAATGTAACAGAACTGCCTCAAATGTTCAAAAAAGTCAGAGAGAAAAGAATATTTTTACATTTGTCTCCCCATATCTGTCAGACCCTTGTTATACATCAGACTTGTTGATCTACATTTTAATATTATTAGGTTTGTACTATAATAGTGACAATAAAATAAACACAATGTGAGAGTGATGGTCTGACCTCAGTATCTCCAGTGTACAGTGTGTGTGTGTGTGTGTGTGTGTGTGTGTGTGTGTGTGTGTGTGTGTGTGTGTGTGTGTGTGTGTGTGTGTGTGTGTGTGTGTGTGTGTGTGTACCTCAGTGTCTCCAGTGTACAGTGTGGATTCTCTAGTCCAGCAGAGAGCAGCTTCACTCCTGAATCCTGCAGGTTATTGTAACTCAGGTCCAGTTCTCTCAGTCTGGAGGAGTTTGATCTGAGAACTGAGGACAGAACTCTACAGCTTTCCTCTGTGAGATTACACCGACACAGCCTGAGAGAGAAATGATGATATATCAGAACACTGATGTGTGTGTGTGTGTGTGTGTGTGTGTGTGTGTGTGTGTGTGTGTGTACGCCTTACACACACATACAGACAGATATCACATGTCTACATGTTCGTAAGAAAGATAAGAGGAAGAAGGTAATAATCCAGTCTGAAGCAGCAGGTATCTTTATTTATAGCACAGACTTTTATTCAGTGTGTTTTAGCAGCTTTGGGGGAAAGTGTTTTTGGAGAACATTTACACTCGGACCCACAGTTCAATACCGATTTTTCCCCCCAATTACAATGTTACATTTTTAAAATGTTAAATGGTAAACAAAATGTTATATAATATTGTGTCTATTGGGAACAAATGTAAAAACAATTGAGGCCGTTCTGTTACATTTAAGTAGTGACTCATGTCAAAGTAGTGACACAGTTTTCAGTTTCAATTTAAATATAAATATAAATGTTAAACCTAAATATTAAATGAAATGGTTAAATTTAAACTTGGTGATAATTAGGACACTAAAGAGACCTTTCTACTGACTGTGAAAAACACAGAAGAAAGATGTCTAGGGTTCCTGCTCTCCTGCATGAACATGCCATAGACCTGCTGCTAGGAGACATGAGGACTGCAGATGTGTTCAGATCAATACACTCTAATGTCTGTAATGTAAGACACCTGAGATGGTGCTACAGGGAGACAGGAAGGACAGATGATCATCCTCGCAGTGGAAAATTACATGTAAGCATGTGTCCCCCAGACGTGATGGAGAACTTGCAGATGCCTTGGTGGAAGAGTGGAGGAACATCTCACAGCAAGAACTGACCGATCTGGTGCAGTCCATGAGGATGAGATGCTCTGTATAACTTAAAGCAGCTGGAGAACATCAGATACTGACTGTTCCTTCTGATATCGACCTCCACTTTATTCAGGGACTCATTATTCCATTTCTGTTCCTCAAACATCTGTGAAACTTCTTCAGTTTATGTCTCAGTTGTTGAATGTTTTTATGTTAATACAAATATTTACACATGTTAAGAAATTTTCTGGAAATAAAAGCAGTTGAATGTGAGAGGACATTTATATATTTATCTAGCTGTGCTAGTGCTACACATGTTTCAAGTGGTGTAAATCCCTATCACTTGAGAAGTTGACCCAGAGATCTACAACTATACTGTGGTGGATACTACAGTGATCCTGAACAGCTGCTCATTTATGTTTTACTGCAACTATTGATTCAGGATACTTATTTGGGACCATGATGTCATCACAAAACAGGAAATCCTGAAATTAGTCTCTGCTATGAAATTACAGACATACAGAAATACAGAAGTAGGTCAATGTAAAAGTAGCAGCTGTAGCAGTAGCTAGTCAGGTAGGCAGTGTAGCTACCGCTAATGTGCTGTGTACCTACTTTTCTACATCTGTACATCTGTAACTTCAGAACAGAGAGGATTTTCAGGTTCCAAACAAGTCTCCTGAACCCAAACAAAAAACCCTGCCACCTGTGGACTTGCTCTTTACACCGACTGCCTTGTTCCAAACCCAACACAGTATAGTGTAAACCTGGCAACCCTACTGCACCATGATCTCCCAATGAATCACACTCTGAGACACGGGGGCAATTAGCATAATATTTAGATTTAACAATTGTCTTTATATTGAACATTTACACTGAAATGTATTTGATACGAGTCTCTATCTAAATGTAACAGAACGATCTCAAATGTTCAAAAAAGTCAGAGAGAAAAGAATATTTTTACATTTGTCTCCCCATATCTGTCAGACCCTTGTTATACATCAGACTTGTTGATTTACATTTTAATATTATTAGGTTTATACTATAATAGTGACAATAAAATGAACAAAATGTGAAAGTGATGATCTGACCTCAGTATCTCCAGTGTACAGTGTGGATTCTCCAGTCCAGCAGAGAGCAGCGTCACTCCTGAATCGAGCAGGTTATTGTAACTCAGGTCCAGTTCTCTCAGTCTGGAGGAGTTTGATCTGAGAACTGAGGACAGAACTCTACAGCTTTCCTCTGTGAGATTACACCCACGCAGCCTGAGAGAGAAATGATGATCTATCAGAAAAGTGACATGTGTGTATGTCTTTGTTTCCAGTGTTAGTTTTCAGTTTCAGTGTAAATAAATTTAAATATAAATCTAAATGTTAAACCTAAATATTAAATGAAATGGTTAAATGTAAATGTTAAATATAAACTTAGTGATAATTAATTAGGGATGTGAATAACAGATTTAAAATCAGCTTGGTTACGCATGTAACCCTGTTCCCTGAGAAGGGGACTCCACGTTGCGTTAGCTGAATGCTGTGGGAAGCGCCCTCACGCATAACCAGTATCTAAAGCTAGTGTAAAATCATGCCTATTTATAGGCCTGCCATGATCAGATGACATGGCAATTTAGCACTTTGCGTGATATATAAATGATGCCTGTGATCCGCACTGTCAGCCTCTATTACCTGACGCGAAGACGCAAATCACAGGCCTGCCCCAGTATGACAAAGCTATGCAATGTCTTGTTACCTTCTCAGGGAACAGGGTTACATGCGTAACCCAGACATTCCCTTTCAAAAGGAACTTCGATGTTGCATTTAGCATAATGATAAGGATAATTATAATGAGTCTTTATTGGTCACATATACATATGCACAGTGAAATTATTTTCTTCGCATACCCCAGCTTGTTAGGAAGTTTGGGTCAGAGCGCAGGGTCAGCCATGATACAGTACCCCTTGAAGCAGAGAGGGTTAATGGCCTTGCTCAAGGGCCCAACAGTGGAAGCTTGGCAGTGCTGGGGCTTGAACCCCCGACCTTCCGATCAGTAACCCAGAGCCTTAACCACCAAGCCTCCACTGCCCCTAACATACATAACACTATGGGAACAAGAATATCCACTCCATCTTTCCGAGGCTATGGCCTGTTCAAAAAGATCTGAGCCCGAGGGTCACTGCAAGACACTCGAGCCTGGGTCGGAATGTATATCCAGGCTGTATAATCGAATGGATGTGTGCGGCGTAGACCACCCTGCCACAGCACACACATCCTGTAAGGATACCCCTTTGGACAAAGCTTTCGAAGAGGTGACCTCCCTAGTGGAATGAGCCCTTATGCCCAGAGGCGTAGCGAGACTGCGCACCTCATAAGAGATAGAGATTGCTTCCACTATTCAATTAAAGATGCACTGCTTCAACACAGCATCAATTCTACTGTGGCCTCCAAAGCAGACCAGCAGCTGCTCTGACTTATGCCAATGGCCAGAGCTGTGGACCTAAGTACAGAGAGCCCTTACTGGACGCAGTTGGTGCAATTTCTCTTGTTCCGGTATGAGGGATGGAGGAGGGCAGAAAGTCTGCAACACTACTGGCTGGGAGGCAGGTGTAGGCACTTTAGGAACATAATCCGACTGGGTACAGGAAGGCCTTGGCTAATCCAGGGGTAAAGTCAAGGCAGGAAGGGGCAACAGAGAGTTTGTAGATCTCCTACTCGCTTGATAGATGTCAGGGCCAGCAGAAGAGCTACCTTCAGAGTCAGAAGCTTCTCAGAGGCTGACTCTAAGGGCTCAAATGCAGCACCTGACAGACTTTCCAGGAGCACAGAAAGGTTCCAGGAAGGTATGCATGGCCTGCAGATGGGCCTCAGCCATCTGACACTACGCATAAAAATTAAAGTTAGAGGAGGTTGCCCCACATAGGCTCCATCAATAGGGGCATGGCTGGCTGAAATGGCAGCCACATAGACCCTGATTGTAGGAGGAGCCAACCCTACTGAGAAACGTCTTTGTAAGAACTCCAGCTATTGCACAGTTTGCTGGGTCTAGCTGACGTTCCTCACACCACGAGACAAAAAGTTGCCACTTGAGCCCATACAATATCATCATCATGGATGGCATTCTGGCATTCAACATGGTCTCTACAACCTCAGTTGTGAGATCAGAATCTATGATCTGGTGCCCCTCAGGGGCCAGAGCCAGTTTCCATAGTTCTGACCAAGGGTGATAAATCAGCCCTCAGGCTTGAGACAGTAGATCCCTGAAGATGGGAATCTCTGAAGGATTGCTGTTTAGCAGGGATATTGTCTCTGAGAACCATATTCGAGCTGGCTAATAAGGTGCTAATTAAAAGCAGACGTAGACAATTTTGGCGAACTCTCGCTAGAACTTGTGGGAGCAGAGCAATTGGGGGAAAAGCATATGGATATGACCTTGGCCTCATGTGCGCCATGGCATCCAGCCCTAATGGTGTCGGAGAAGTGAGTGCAAACCACAGTGGGCAGTGTGTTGTCTCCTTGGAGGCAAACACATTCACTTCTGCTTGGCCAAACCTCCGCCATATGGACTCCACCACTTGTGGATGGAGTCACCAATCCCTGGGCCTCAGCCCCTGCCTCAACAGGATGTCTGCCCCCACATTCCATTTGCACAGAATGTACATTGCAATCAGTGACAAAAACTTTCCCTCTGCCCAGATAAGAATTGGTTGTGCCTGCCTGAAGAGGGGGCATGAACATAGTCCACCATGGTGGTTGATATATGAGACCACCACTGTGTTGTCTGTAAATACATGGTGACATCTCAATTGAGGAAGAAAGAATCTCAGTGCTAGAAACACGATCCACATTTCTAGGCGATTTATATGCCACTCAAGAGGAGGGCCACTCCAGAGACCATGAGCTGGACAGCAGTCTAAGACCGCACCCCAGCCCAGGAAAGAGGTGTCTGTCATTACTGTCTTGCAATAAGGAGACACCCCATAAGTGTGACCCAAGGCTACAAACCAGGGACATTTCCACATTCTCAGAGCACGTAGGCATTGCCGCGTGACAGTGATTACTCTCAGACTACCAAATTTTCATTTCATTAACATTTAACATTTATACTTACTATTTAGTTTAACATTTATGGTTAGATTTAAGATTTAAACTTTCATATTTAGATTATATATTTTGAGTAAATAATTAGCTTTATATTGAACATTTAAACTGAAATGTATTTGATACGAGTCACTATCTAAATGTAACAGAACAGCCTCAAATGTTCAAAAAAGTCACAGAGAAAAGAATATTTTACATTTGTCTCCCCATATCTGTCAGCCCCTTGTTATACATCAGACTTGTTGATTTACATTTTAATATTATTAGGTTTATACTATAATAGTGACAATAAAATAAACACAATGTGAAAGTGATGATCTGACCTCAGTGTCTCCAGTGTACAGTGTGTGTGTGTGTGTGTGTGTGAGTGTGTGTGAGTGTGTGTGTGTGTGTGTGTGTGTGTGTGTGTGTGTACCTCAGTGTCTCCAGTGTACAGTGTGGATTCTCCAGTCCAGCAGAGAGCAGCGTCACTCCTGAATCCTGCAGGTTATTGTAACTCAGGTCCAGTTCTCTCAGTCTGGAGGAGTTTGATCTGAGAACTGAGGACAGAACTCTACAGCTTTCCTCTGTGAGGTCACACCGACACAGCCTGGGAGAGAAATGATGATACATCAGAACACTGACATGTGTGTGTGTGTGTGTTACACACACATACAGACAGATATCACATGTCTACATGTTCGTAAGAAAGATAAGAGGAAGAAGGTAATAATCCAGTCTGAAGCAGCAGGTATCTTTATTTATAGCACAGACTTTTATTCAGTGTGTTTTAGCAGCTTTGGGGAAACTGTTTTTGGAGAACATTTACACTCGGACCCACAGTTCAATACCAGTTTTTCCCCCCAATTACAATGTTACATTTTTAAAATGTTAAATGTTAAAAATGTTATATAATATTGTGTCTATGGGGCACAAATGTAAAAAGTTGATTATTCTTTTCTCTCTGACTTTTTTTGAACAGTTGAGGCCTTTCTGTTACATTTAAGTAGTGACTCATGTCAAATAACAGTTTTCAGTGTCAGTGTAAAACAGCACAAATGTTCAAAAAAGTCAGAGCGGAATATTTTACATTTGTCTCCCCATATCTGTCAGCCCCTTGTTATACATCAGACTTGTTGAACTACATTTTAATATTATTAGGTTTATACTATAATAGTGACAATAAAATAAACACAATGTGAGAGTGATGATCTGACCTCAGTATCTCCAGTGTACAGTGTGGATTCTCCAGTCCAGCAGAGAGCAGCGTCACTCCTGAATCCTGCAGTTTATTCTCACTCAGGTCCAGTTCTCTCAGTCTGGAGGAGTTTGATCTGAGAACTGAGGACAGAACTCTACAGCTTTCCTCTGTGAGCATACACTCACGCAGACTGGGAGAGAAATGATGATATATCAGAACACTGATGCCTGAATGTGTGTACAGCAATTTTCTGTGTATTTACATTGCAGGGAAATAAGTATTCAGCACTTTTGGTTTTGTTATTTAATATAATTCCAGTGGATATATCCACTTATACACAAGATGTCTTAACTTTGTACTTATAAATAGGAACAAATAGTAAGCATTAATAAGATGATAACTGATAGGCAAAAAAGACACCACAAATGAACAGCATTAGTACTTTGCTACAAAGTTGTTGTTGGCAATTACAGCTTTAAAACATCTACAAGCCCTGGCAAAAATGACGGAATCACCTCACTTAGAGGATGTTCACCTGGGTTTTTACTTCCTAGCAAATAAATAAATCACAGATATGATCTAAAAAAAAAAAAAAAAAAAAAAATCTAAGATTTTTGTTTAATAGCTCTACATTCGGGCTTCACAAGACATACCTCAAACATTTCTCATTCCATCGATAGAAAATAGGTTTGGTGATGAAGAAGTCATTTTTCAGAATGATAATGCATCTTGCCACAGAGCAGAGAGAGTTCAGGCTTTTCTTCAGGAAAGGCAGGTCAACTCAATCAGCAGACAGTCCAGATCTCAATCCAATTGAAAATTTATGGTGGAGATTTAAAAAAAATTACAAGACTCCACCCTGCAAAGCTGATCTGTCAACCACTATTAGAAAAAATTGGAACCAGCTTGATGAAGAATATTGTTTTTCATTAGTGAAGTCCACACCTCAGAATTCAGGTCGACATAAAAGCCGAGGCGGAGCAACAAAATACTAACTGTAATTTTGTTTGTTGATGACTCCACAATTTTTTCTTGTACTTGAAAAAAATATGCCAATAATTAAAATTATTTCATTTAACTTGTTTGAGGTATGTCTCACAAAGCTAGTATGTTCAGTTATTAAACAAAATGGTTGTGTGTCATATCTGTGATTTATTTATTTGCTACGAAGTAAAAAAAAGTGTGGTGACTCATGTTTGCCAGGGGTTATACAGTAAGCAATTAGATTAGTGCAGTCATTAATTCCTCCAGGTCACAACAGTCCTGCTGATGGACTTGCAATTTCAAAACCATCCATAGGTTTTCAGTTGGATTCATGTCAGCAGATTGCCAAGAACTTCTGGAGTTAATTTGGCTGTAAGTTTGTTCCCTTTCAAAGGGAACTCCACATTGCGTGAGGTAAACACTGTGGGAAGCGTCCTCGCAGATTACCAGTATCTGAAGCTTGAGTAACATCATGCCTATTTATAGTCATGCCGTGGGCGCAATCTTTCTGGTGTACTTTCACTTTCTCTCTTCTTATGAATTGCAACCCTCTATTCTCAAATCGTAACAAGGGTCCTTGTGGAGGTAATTTGGCTGTAAGTTTGTTTTCTTTATTGTTTTCTAGTTGAATTTTTTATCTTCTCCACAGATTCAGTATCTTGGCTGGTGAGATTCTGCATATTCGCTCAGTTTCTTTCAGTAATTACTTTACTCTGAATAGAGTCGTGGTGGATCTGGAGCCTAACCCAAGGTGTGGGAATGTAACCTGAAGGAGATGCCAGTCCATCACACTGCACCATTCACATACATTCACACACCCATTCACACATAAGGGCCATTTATCTTATCAAATCCAACCAGAGAACCTGGAGAAAACCCACACAGACACAGGGAGACTTGCACAGAAGCTGACGTCTCAACAAGAACTTCTTTTTTTTATTGTCAACGATGATTGACGTTTAGAAATGTCCAGATTAAAGCAGCCATCTAGATGACAATTTTAAATCCTAAGCAAGTGTTGTAATACCAAGCTACAGACACTCCATCATCCTTAGCACCCACACACACAAAATAGTGGCCAGCTATTCTTCTTTCCGTTTATGGATGTGACGTAACCAGGCAAATAGGAATAACATCAAACCGCCGTTTCCTGGGAAATCTGACCTGACAGCTCAAACTATAAATCATTATTATAAGATTTCCTTTGAGAATCGCAGTGATGTAAGCAGACAGTATTAAACACTGATTTTTTAATGTACTTGCGCAATCATTGACTTTTATTCAGTTTTAAACAAAACAAAGTTTGGTACTGGAGCTTAAAAAATTACATTTAAAGTGATCTTACTTCAGTATCTCCAGTGTACAGTGTGGACTCTCCAGTCCAGGAGAGAGCAGCTTCAATCCTGAATCCCGCAGGGTATAATTACATTTCAGGTCCAGTTCTCTCAGACTGGAGGAGGGTGAGCTGAGAACTGAGGACAGAGGTCTACAGGCATCCTCTTTGAGATTACACGGAGACAGACTGGGAGAGAAATTATATCAGAGCACTTCTTAATCACAAAAATATTTTTGTTTTCTTTAACTTAATACTTAAAATAATTTTAATTAGAATTCTAAAGTTAGCAATTTACATATTTTGTTCATTTTTGAAGTGAAAAGAAATATTCATAACAATGCAACAAAGTCAACATTAAAAAAAGACATTTATCAACAAATGATAATAAACAGTTGCTTTATATTTAATATATTTAGCAATGCAAATGAGCAAAAGTTTAGATACCCTTCCAGTTGTAAAGTTTCAGAACTTAATTAACTCAATGGGCCTTAACTGACCCTGACCCTATCCCTAGGCAGGTCAAGAATATAACAATTTCAGCGTGTAAGAAATTCTCTGACTGTTCAAACATTCTGCTAACACTCAACAACCACGGACTCCTCTGATCCAATGAGGATCTCAAAATAAATGTAATTGATGTCAAAAGAAGTTTATAAAATGATATCCAAAATGTTATTAAGAAATGGCAGATAAGAAGATCTGTGAGCTCCCTGTATGCTACAGAAAGGAACTAAAATAAAACCCACAAATAAGACTAAGGACCTGCAGGAAGAAGAAGCTGAGAAAGGAGTGGTGCTGCACTGATCTACTCTCCAGGGTTGCTCTCTTGAGAATTTCTTCTATAAATATGATCTGCATGGAGGAAGCAGAATGAAACCGTACCTGCAACCTCAAACATGAATGTCTGGTGTGTGTAAAACTATTGAGAGAAGCCAGTGACATTTTGGAAACATGTTGCTGTGGACTGATGAAGTAAAAATGGAACTGTGTGGCCACAATCACTAAAGGTATGTTTGGAGAAAAAATGAGCAGCATTTGACTGGAAACTGTTCAGCCTGGGGTGATTATGTTATGTTCTGGGGTTGGGACAGCCGGTGCAAACACACTGTGCATGCAAGATGGCCCAAAAATACCTAGAAACATTCTGCAAACATTCTCATTTTTAAAAAAACGAGACATATGATGGCACACTGTATAATTTTCTGACAATCATAGAAGGTGGTAATGTGGCACATAGCAGTACACATGTAAAAGGTGGTGGGTTTTTATAAAGGCTGTTAATAACCATTAGAGACTAAGGGTCTCATTTATCAAAGTGTGTACAAGTACAAGTTCTAAACTGTGCATAAGAGCGGCCTGTACGCACAAGAATATTTGTATTTATCACGTGTACATACAGCTGTACACAATGGGCGTTGATGAATACCACACATTCTCAACTGATGTGCTCACGCATGGCCACATTCATCATATACTGTAAACAACTTCCCTTTAAGACCAGGACCAGAGCCAAACGAGTCTATGTCAGGACCGAGACCAGACAATCAGATGTGTTAATTTGGTTGTTGTAGTATCTTCCTAACCGGACATGAAATTTCTCTTGAAGTAACTAAAATATCCCATCGACTTTAGTATTATCAATGTGTACAAATAAGTACATAGGACATAATAAGCATTGCCCATTCTTCTAGCAAGTGCTGCACTATGAGCCTACTTTATATCATTACATTAGGGGTTAGGGAAGATGTGTGAGGGAAATAACAGAGTTTACTCGTTTAGAAAATAAAAACCTTTAAACGAAAATATAACAAAAAAGACAGAGACCATTGGCGTGTGGTCTCAAGACTGGTCTCGATACAAACTTAATTTCCCTCATAATATTAGGTATTTCATTCCTTAAAGCAAAGAAAATTTATTTTTTAAATTATGGGGAAATTTGCTGCTTATATAAAGTTGTTCTCCTTCATTCTCCTTACATACAGAATGATAGTGAGATAATTAGAGTAATTATTGATGAGCTTTATTCTAATTATTGAAGTATCATTTATTTCAGCAAAACCTGTAATACATTTATGAATAAAAATTACTCACTCTGCCTTTCTTGCTGCTTTCAATACTGGCATCATTCCCAAAACACATTCATCTGATATCTGATAATTCCTCAAAACAAACTCATCCAGATCCTCTTCTGAGGTCAGCAACACAAACACCAGAGCTGACCACTGAGCAGGAGAGAGTCTGTCTTCACCGACACACCAGGAATCTCTTCTGTTCAGGTAATGTTGGACTTCCTGCACTAGAGAATGATCATTCAGTTCATTCAGACAGTGGAACAGATTGATGGAGTTCTCTGGAGATGGATTCTCCCTGATCTTCTTCTTGATGTACTCGACTGTTTCCTGTTTGCTGTGAGAGCTGCTTCCAGTCTGGGGCAGTAGGTCTCTTAAGAGAGTCTGATTGGACTCCAGTGAGAGACCCAGAACGAAGCGGAGGAACAGGTCCAGGTGTCCATTCTCACTCTGTAAGGCCTTGTCCACTGCACTCCTCAGGAAATCAGACATGTCTGACTTGGTGAAAAGATCAGACCAGGTTTGTTGTTTTGCAGTCTTTTTGTTGATGAAGGAGAGAAATGCGTATAAAGCAGCCAGAAACTCCTGAACACTCAGATGTACAAAGCTGAACACCTTCCCCAGGTGAAGCTCAAACTCCTCTCTGAAGATTTGTGTACACACTCCTGAGTACACTGACACTTCTCTCACATCAATGCCACACTCTCTCAGGTCTTCCTCATAGAAGATCAGGTTTCCTTTCTCCAGCTGTTGGAAAGCCAGTTTTCCCAGTGCCAGGATACTCGCTCTGGTCTGCTGAGGATCAGGGCAACATTTCTGATGGTACATTTGGTCCTTGTGTTTGATCTGAAAGATCAGGAAGTGTGTGAACATTTGAGTCAGAGTCTTGGGGATCTCTCCACGCTCTGCTTCACCCAACATTCTCTCTAGAACAGTGGCTGAGATCCAGCAGAAGACTGGGATGTGGCACATGATGTAGAGGCTTCTTGAAGACTTCATGTGTGAGATGATTTTATTGGCCAGGCTCTGATCACTAATCCTCTTCCTGAAGTACTCCTCTTTCTGAAGATCACTGAACCCTCGTACCACTGTTACCTGGTCTACACACTCAGGAGGGATCTGATTGGCTGCTCCTGGTCGAGAGGTTATCCAGAGGAGAGCAGAGGGAAGCAGATTCCCCTTGATGAGGTTCGTCAGCAGCACATCCACTGAGGCTGACTCTGTCACATCACACAGTCTCTCATTCTTCTGGAAATTTAGAGGAAGTCGACACTCATCCAGACCATCAAAGATGAACAGGACTTTGTTGATCTCACAGTCTATTAATCGCAATTCTTTTATTTCTGGGAAAAAGTGATGAAGAAGATCCATCAGACTGAGATGTTCCTGCTTCATCAGATTCAGCTCTCTAAAGGGAAGTGGAAACATGAAGAAGACGTCCTGATTTGCTTTTCCTTCAGTCCAGTCCAGAATGAACTTCTGCACAGAGACTGTTTTTCCAATTCCAGCAACTCCTTTAGTCAGCACTCTTCTGATGGACTTGTCTTTAAAGAGATCATTACATTTGATGGGTGTCTCCTGTGCTGCTGGTCTCCTGGACGCTGTCTCAATCTGTCTCACCTCATGTTCATTATTGACGTCTCCACTCCACCCCTCTGTGATGTAGAGATCTGTGTAGATCTCATTCAGAAGTGCTGAACTTCCAGGCTGTGAGATTCCTTCATTAATTCTTTTACATTTCTCTCTCAGTGTGGATTTGAGTTCTCGCTGGTGCACAGAGACGAGTTCTGATAAAAAGAAGAATAACATGTAAACTCTATGATCATCTCTGTTGACTATTGATATTTTCATAGCTGTGTATCATATGTAATGTCAGTGCTGATCTGTTATTATATTGTGTTGATAAAAGCACATCATTATGATGAGACGTATTTAATAAATTTCGAGCAGTTTCCTTCCTCTAAAGTTAAAGTGATGTTATAACCCCATGAGCTCTTACTGTTCTGCAGTGTGTTAGCGAGATCTGTGAGGTTCATGTTCTTCAGGAAGTGCAGTGTGATCTTCAGCACTCCCTCTCTGACACTGCTCTGATCCTCCTCATCCTCCACCTCCCTCTCAGAGCATGCTGGGTAATCTGGACTCAGGAGCTTCTTAAATCTCTTCAGCTCATTCTTTAACAGACTGATGACTTTGTGCTCCAGCTCCTGATGAGAAATAAAAAATAAGAGAAAATTATGAATTCATAATGTTACTCTCTATTTTCTATGATATAATATGATTTGTGGTTCAGTGTGTGTGTCACGAATCAAGGATGGGTTCAGAAGCAATCGCAGATATATAACAATTATTATATGAACAAACAACAAAACAGACACTACGACAACTAGGCAAAATACTGTGGCATGAAACAAAACATGGAACATGGTCGTCTAATACAACAAAAGACTGAATCAGTGCAGACAATGGCTATATATACACATGAGTGCTCATTAACCAAAACGTGAATCAGGTGCAGGTGGTCATGTGACATGTAATGCAGTGCAGTGGCTGATGGGAAGTGGAGTCCAGAGCTTCCTGATATGTGACAGAACCCTCCCCCAAGGGCGCTACTCCCGGAGCGCCCAAAATTATACGTCCTCCATTTGGTGGTCCTGGCCCCCTGGAGAAAATGTCCCCCGCAAAATCAGGAGGCCGGGCGGCTTCTACAATGGCACAGGGAGGCTGAGATATTTCCTCGGCAGAGCATGAAAGCGGCGCGACGTCCCCAGCTGAACTGGAAGGCCGAGAGAAGTCCCCCGTGCGGCCAGGGAGAGGAGCGTGGGTCTCCTCGAAGCAGAAGGGGGGAACGCTAGTTGCCATGGAGCAGGCGGGCTGAGCGACGACCTCAGCTGAACGGGGAGGCTGAGGCTCTGAGGTCACTATGTGAACCTTGGGCATGGGCAGAGCTTGGCTGGCCGTGTCGGCGGACTGGGGCATGGGCGGAGCTTGGCTGTGCGTGTCAGCAAACTGTGGCGTGAGCAGGGCTTGGCTGTGCGTGTCGACGGACTGTGGCGTGAGCGGAGCTTGGCGGTGCGTGTCGGCGGACTGTGGCGTGAGCGGAGCTTGGCGGTGCGTGTCGGCGGACTGTGGCGTGAGCGGAGCTGGGCGGTGCGTGTCAGCGGACCGTGGCGTGAGTGGAGCTGGGCGGTGCGTGTCGGTGGACTGTGGCGTGAGCAGAGCTTGGCTGGGCGTGAGCGGCATTTGGTAATTTGGCTCAGTAGGCCTGAACGTGAACTCAGGGACGCGAGACTTGATTTGGACCTCAGGGTAGGACAGCCTACCGACACGAGTCATAACAAAATGTAATAATTTGGCAGAAGATGAGATACATGTATTTATTTATTTACTCAGCAACACATAGCAGCTAGTTACAGGCTCTGGGACCTGCTCTTGCTGAATTCTCATCTTCACTGCCTGACCGTTTCAAACTGCACCACTACAGTAACATGTTTTATATTAAAAACACGCACAAATATACCCACAAACCTTAAATATAGACTCCAGTAGGTTGCTGTGTGTGGTATCTGAATCCTTTTGCAGCCTGTGAACATACAAAACATTACATTTAACAAAGACTATAAATCATATTCATATCTGTAAAACACAAACTAATAAATAGACATATTTTCTAATTATCCATACTAATAATCAGTTCAAGATTCACTAAATGATTATTACTGCTTATTGAAAAAATGTATTTATGAAAACACAGTATGAGTAATTTACATAATCACATCACATTTCATCTCACTGAAATCAACGGCTGTAAAAATGTCATTATCTAATTTCACGTCTGTAATATCACACTCTCCAGCTCTGAGAAAGCAGATGTGATGAACTGATGTAATTCTCTAAACCAGAGTTTGAGCACGTGAGAGTGTGAGTGATTACACACTGAACTAATATTAAAGTCCACTGACCTCAGATCAGTAGTACTGTCTCTGTCTTTGAAGTGTATTAGACGGGTTATTGACCCGTCACTCCTCATGGACACACAACTGGGTTCAGGTGAGTCTGATCTGAAGATATAGATGTTTATAAACACAAAACATGAAGTGGACAATCAGTAGATTTTAAAATGTCTAATATAAAACTTGTTAACTCAATACTCAATGTTAACACTGATACAATCTTTTTGAAGGAAGAAACAAACTTTAACCAGCTACAGGGACAACTTAGACATGTTTAGACATGTTCCTCAGCTTAAAGTCACTAATCATCATCTGGTTTTAAATGTCTTGATAGAAAACTGCTCTATTGAACTATTCAGTCCTCACTTTTCACAGATACACATCAGGTTTCACAGAGTCTGATCTGTTTAGTGTTGGTGAATGTGAGAACATTTATGTTTTGCACAGTCACACTGTTATATGTTCGGTGGAGAAAGGCTTTGTTACAAAATACATAAAATAAAAAATAAAAATAAAATGTAAATATTTATTTCCAAGAATAAACACACAACTTCAATGTGTGGCAGAGTAGAGAGTCCCGGAAGTAGAGAACATTTAGGACACTTTCCCCATTTGTTGAAAGAAGCATTTACACAGTCTCAGCAGAATATCATGACATATGCAAGTAGTACTGAAACTATAATGTTGACTGATTAAAAACACAATATCATCCTACACATTCACACTCAATATACTTGCAATGACTTTTTACTGAAGTAATAAGTGCAACAGAAAATCACAAGTGAACAGCAGTGGAGTTAACGGAAGTGCATGTGAGGTTCACATAACATAGTCACTGAGCCAGGTAGACTAGTGTATATCTTGTGTTGGTCTAGGTGAATGAGCAGGGTCAGAGGTTACACTATCCTCAGTTGTATGTGTTGTATGTGTAGTGTGTGTAGTTGAGGTATTTGGGAATGCAGTGAGGTGGAAGGTATTCCATGTTGTACTATTACTCAGCTTGTATGTGCCTTCACCAACTTTTGACTGATTGTGAATGGATCACTGAACTTCCTGTGTCCTTTTGGAAAATGTAATAGGTTTCACATCCGCACTTTATTCCCTTTTTGAAAAGAAGGAGGATGAGCACTACTTTTGGCATCAGAATAAGCTTTTATTTTATGTTGTTGGCTTGCTCAGTGATCTTCACTGGCAGTGATTTAGTGACAGGTGGAAACAGTGTTAGTTTTGTGCACGTAGGTCAGCCGTGGAGCAGTGTGTGTGGGGGGGGGACACTAGTTGTGGCATGTACAGTGGCATGGTAGACTTACAATAAAGTCAATCACAGCTGATTTCCATGAATGTCATTGCTGTATTGTTAATTATATGTTTTCCTTAAGCACTCGGTTTAATCGCTCTACTGCTCCATCGGCAGCTGGGTAGTTGAGGGAAGAGCAGTTGTGGCAGATCTGTCTTTCCTCCAGGAAAGGGGTGAATGGTGGAGAAGTAAACTGTACTTTATTATCAGTCACGATTCTCAGAGGGTTTCCATGGCGACTGAAGTCAGTAGTAATGTACTGAGTAAAAGCAACCTCAGGCCATTTGTTAGAGTAGTCAGTCATCGTTATTGCATACCTGCAGTCTGGTGTAGAAATTTAAAAGAGTCCGAAAATGTCCCTGAGAGCCTTCTTCCATGGGCCATCTGGAAGCGACACAGGTTGTAGTGGCACTGGATGATGTTCAACTGGCACCATTGGCAGGCACAGATTTTACTTAGGACCTGAGCCTCCATCTTTGGGATCACAGAGTTGCTGCTTTGTCCTTATCAACCCGTGGTGGGATTTGTAAGCGATGGAGATCAGAGAATAGAAGAGGGTAATAGGTCAAATAGCTGACAAGGTCTTATGAGCAGTAGAGAGGAGGGCAATATACTCTGATTTGTCATCATCTGCCTGAACAGGAGCAACAGTACTGTCAGCTGACAGAGTAGCAGGCAGGGGCAAGCAGAACATGCAATCAGCTGGAGCATTTTAAGAGCCTGGGCAGTAGATGATGTCATAGTTGAAGTACATAAGGCAAACAGACCATCTGCTGACACACAGACCAGCACGGCTGACACCCTTTGTGGACAGCAACATCGACAGTGTCTGGTGATCTGTCCTAAGGGTGATGTAGACCACAGGTATGTACACCACTTTTCAATGGCCCAAATGCACGCAAGGGCTTTGTCTGCCATAGTAGTATAAATGTGCTCAACAGCAGAGTGAGTACAGGAACTGAATGCCACAGATCTTTTGCCATTATCTGGTCCCACTTGAGACTTGATGGCACCCAGTACATAGTCAGATGCACTTGTAGATATAATGGTGTGCAGTGTGTGGTCAAACAAGGCTAGACTCTGGCTATTCACAAGCATTTTCTTAACAGCCTTTAAACTTGCATGTGCTTTGACAGTCCACTGGAATGCATCTCTATCTGCCTCAGACATGCGAGGATTGGCTGTACCACGGTAGCATGGTGTGGCAGGAATTTAGAGTACCTGGAAAGCAGCCAGAAGAAGGAGCAGAATGTAATAGAATCAGTGGGTGCAGGTCATTGGCGATGACCTGTATGTGTTCTTTTTCTGGAAGTAGGCCCTCAGATGAACCAATGTGACCTAAGAAAGGCAGATTGTGCTGCTGGAATGAACAAACTGTACCCTGGCCGCATTCAAGCACAGTAGGATGGTTTAAGGACTTTGGCATGTGTGTGAATTTCATGCACTTGGAAGTTGGTCAAGACAATGTTAGAGAGGACACCCTTAATCTGGACAGTAGTTCATCCATATGAGGCAGAGGAAAGGCATCTTTGATGACTGCTTTCTTAGGCTAATGTAGATCAACACACATGCACACTCTTTGCCAGAGTTCTTCTGTGTTATGACTATGAGGGAAACCCAAGCAGAGGTATCAGTGCACTCAATCACACCAGTAGTGAGCACATACTTTAGGTTGAGTGTCTGATGTACAAGTGTGACAGCGGTATATATTTTCACAGGGTGCACACAGTTTTTTACCCAAAGGTGAATGCAGCAGTACATTCATACACAGGAGAAGAAGGAGAAGAGACAGAGGTATTAGGAGGCAGTACTCTGTTCTTGGCAATATTTATAAGTAGCAAAGACATTAGGTCTCCTCCCAGCAAAGGAATCCCTTTGTCCACAATGACGAAGGTACGTGGAGCAGATCAGACATGAAGAGAAACTTTTGCTGATTAGGAATGTGTGTTTTAGAGAAAAACACAAGCTTGACAGTAGGCTGTGTCAGTGGAATGTTGCTGAACAAGTCTACCATACAGGACTGTGAGTGGTGTGCAGTAATCTTCAAATCTTCGTCACTGAGCTACAAGTTCTGTAGTTTTTGAAGCTAACAGAATAGCAACGGACACAACACACACACTTCACTCACCTCTCGCCTTTCTCTGTGTCTTGCTCCCCAGACACACTCATTTTGGAGGCCATGTCTCCTCCAACAGATTATACCTATAGACCTGCACACACACACACACACACACACACACACACACACATTCAATTAAATTTTATTTGTATAGCGCTTTTAACAATGGACATTGTCCAAAAGCAGCTTTAAAGAAATCTATAAATTTAGTATATAAATTTTAAATGTATGAATTTATCCCTAATGAGCAGCCAGAGGCGACGGTGGTGAGGAAAAACTCCCTGCGACGATATGAGGAAGAAACCTTGAGAGGAATCAGACTCAGAAGGAATCCGTCCTCATCTGGGTGTCAATATAACCTTTATAACCCTTCTATAACTGTGTACTACATGGTCAAATACTGCAGTTGTGTAACCAGGAAATTCATACAGTTTTAACATTAAATCTACTTTTGTTGAACTTCTCCACTGTTCACTGATGGAGACTTAAGTGTAAAACTGTTCGTGCCAATTGTAGTCATTGCCTTTTTTTTGTGCAACATTCAGAGAAACACTGCAGGACACATATTTACTCCAGTCCAACATGTGTGTGTTAAATCTAACTCTGTATCATCACACGGTTCACTTACAGTAAAATCAAGTCCTACAGTAAACTGTGTAAGTTACAACTTCAGTAAAAATCAACTGAACTGTTCTTCATCTAGTGTAGATTCATAACATTCACATATTATAGCTTTAGATTTAGATACTTACTGTGTTCTTCTCCTGAGAACCTTTTACAGTCCAATCGTCACTAAATGGAGTTTCACTTTTACTCCAACTGGATTGACTGGTTTAGTCAAAATAATTTTTAGAGCAGGAGGTGGAGTAAATAAACACACACACACACAACACAGACGCATGAACACAACACAATGTTTTTGGTTTTAACATATGAGTGAATTTTCTGTTTTTTTTATCATGTCTAAAACAAAACTGGTTTGTGTGTGTGTGTGTGTGTGTGTGTGTGTGTGTTGGAGTGGGGACAGATATCAGCAGCTAGAGGATATATTAAGAATAATAAAGAATTCTGCATGGCAACTTCAAGAAAAGTGCTGGGAACAACACCAACTATCATTACAGCCGGTATCAACCTCTCCAGATCAATCAACACTGTTACCAGGAAGTTCTTCTGGAATGTTCTGTTTAAATTTGATAAATCACATGATCACAGGAGGTCATGTGATTCTTTTCTGTCAGCTCATGAGTGAAACAGTGGTATGTCCTGGCACCCGTCCTCTTCAACATCTTATGCTTGTGTGTCATCCATCTCCTCCACAAGGAGCTTCACTATGAATGGGAGTCTGTTCAACACCAGGAGGTTTCAACTGACCACAAAGCTGTCCAGAGAGCAAATCCTAGATCTACAGTACACTGATGACTGTGTTCTTGTGGCTTTCTCTCCACAGGATGCTGTAGTTGTCAGAACCTGCAACAGTACAGGGCTCTCAGTTAACACCTCCAAAATAGCTGATCTATCATTCGAGCACTGCAACACCGCACACACTGCCATTCTTCAAAATTCCCATAAATCACTTACTGTCCTGCACATTATTAACTGGACACTATTATTATTATTATTTTTACAGAATCGCTTACCTTTTGAGGAAATACCAAATAACGTCAACAACATTTACTATCAGAGTGGGAACATTAACCCTTTCTCACAGTACACTGGCGTTCCATTCCGAATGAGTAACTGTTAAACCTCAATAGTCTATGCATAGACGTAATCCTTCCTCTTTCTTCTTGACAAAGAATAAGTTGGCTAATGCAGGTGATGTTGAGGGGAGAATGTTCCCCCTCTTCAGAGCCTCCTCAATGTATTTGTTCATGGCTTGGGTTTCCTTAGTGGACAAGGGGTAGATGTTAATTATACAGTGCATAGGGGAAGTTTTCACACCCTTTCAGGTTTTCCACATTTTGGTATGTTTGAGACTCGTCTTAAAATAGATTCAACTCTTTTTCCTCATCAGTCTACACACAACACTCCACAATGACAAAGCAAACACAGTTTTGAATATTTGTAAATTTGTGGAAAATAAAAGAGAGAAATGATACATTTACAGTTACATTAATTCATTTATCAGATGCTTTTATCCAAAGAGACTTACAAATGAGGAAATACAGATGGGTAGATGCTGATGTCTACGGTATCCAGAGTGAGTTTCTTTTGGATGGGAATATAGAAAATATAGAATGTAGAATACAGAATGATAGAAGAGATGAACAGGAGGCCCTGTGAAGTGGTCTGGAGCATTGTGGAAGGGATCCAGCAGACAGGTGGTGGGATTGCATGACAAGATCTGAAAGATCTCTTCTGATGATAGAGGAGAAAAACGTGTGAAAAACAGAAGAGGGGAAGACTGAACATGTTGTGTAGGAATAAAGGTAGGAGAGAAGGACTGGCCTTCAAGGAGGCGGGAGAAGGAGGATGCACCGTGAAGAAAAGATGTTGCAGAAGTTGTGAAGATCATGTGTAGAGACGTCCAGTTTTCCCGTGTAGAAGGAGATCTCAGCAGCTTCACATTGGTGAAACATTCTTTATTAAACAAACAGAAAAACCCTGAACATATAAACAAATCCTATTTATTGAATCACACATTACATGCACAATAAAGTTTTTACTTTTTCTAGTAAAATCCTACTGTATATAAAAAAAACCTCAATAAAAGAAAACTGTCACTAAATGAGGAAAGAAAGATATCAATGTTTTAGCTCTTATAATTGTCCATTAAACACGCTGTAATTTAACAGGTTATCCTCATAATCCTCTGTGTGTGATACTCAGAACCAATCAGTAGTACATCTCAAACATGTAAAGAGGGAGAATAGGGCAGAATTATCAGACTTGATTACATGTTTATTAGAATCAGACATTAGACTCCATACAAGAAAAATCAGACTAAATTCCACAAACAAACATTTATCATGGAACAGTAAACGTTCAGCAGCAACAGTGTGTGACAAATACATGCAATAAACTATTAAAACTAAACACACATGTACATTACAAACATTTATTTTCTGCTCAGTTAAATCACTGTGTGCGTGTGTGTGTGTGTGTGTGAGAGAGAGAGAGAGACAGGTTTACTTTGTTAAATAATATTATGATTTTACCTTATAATGTCATGTATTTTGTCAAATATACTCTCATGTCTTATAGTACTTTATGCCTTTTCTTATAGGTTGATATAGGAGAAGAGGGGTGTGAAAATGCTGTCAGTGAAAATTTGCTGTTTCCTCAAAATAACTCACACAGCTATTAATGTCTAAACCGCTGGCAACTAAAGTGAGTACACCCCTAAGTGAAAATGTCCAAATTGGACCCAAATAGCTATTTTACCTTCCCAGTGTCATGTGACTTGTTAGTGTTACAAGGTCTCAGGTGTGAATGGGGAGCAGGTGTGTTAAATTTAGTGTCATTGCTCTCACACTCCCTCATACTGGTCACTGGAAGTTCAACATGGCATCTCATGGCAAAGAACTCTCTGAGGATCTGAAAAAAAGAATTGTTGCTCTACATAAAGATGGACTAGGCTATAAGAAGATTGCCAAGACCCTGACACTGAGTTGCAGCACGGTGGCCAAGACCATACAGCGGTTTAACAGGACAGGTTCCACTCAGAACAGGCCTCGCCATGGTCGACCAAAGAAGTTGAGTGCACGTGCTCAGCGTCATATCCAGGGGTTGTGCTTGGGAAATAGACGTATGAGTGCTGTCAGCATTGCTGCAGAGGTTGAAGGGGTGGGGGGGTCAGCCTGTCAGTGCTCAGACCATATGCCGCACACTGCATCAAATTGGTCTGCATGGCTGTCGTCCCAGAAGGAAACCTCTTCTAAAGATGATGCACAAGAAAGCCCGCAAACAGTTTGCTGAAGACAAGCAGACTAAGGACATGGATTACTGGAACCATGTCCTGTGGTCTGATGAGACCAAGATAAACTTATTTGGTTCAGATTGTGTCAAGCGTGTGTGGCGGCAACCAGGTGAGGCAAGCGTGTCTTGCCTACAGTCAAGCATGGTGGTGGGAGTGTCATGGTCTGGGGCTGCATGAGTGTTGCCAGCACTGGGGAGCTACAGTTCATTGAGGGAACCTTGAACGCCAACATGTACTGTGACATACTGAAGCAGAGCATGATCAGTATGCAGTATTCCAGCATGATCATTTTTTAGGGCATTAGGGCAAAAAATACAATCTTAGCCTTAAAAAAAAAAAAAAACAACAAACAAACAAAAAAAAAAAAAAACCCGAAATAAACACAAAATATCAAAAACAGTGGTTAAATCATGTGAATAAATGAACTTAAAAACCCTTTGTATAAAATTTGAAAGTAACTGGTGAAATAATCCCCAAAGTTCATTGGGTAAATAAACAAATTTCAGCCATATAAATAATAATAAATACATTACTTTAACAAGCCTTGCAGTCTGTCCAAAAACTGAACTCTGGACACAAAGCACAACTGAGTGACTGAAAAAGTGGCCGAATGAATGACTGGATGAATAGTAATGACTTGTAAATACCTGAAAAATATAGTGACTAAGAGACTAAAGGAATGTGTGTGTGTGCTAAAATGTCTTCGCTTTTATAAAGTGAGGACATTTAGGCCAGTCCTCACTTTGTTTACACTGTAATGGCCTCCAGTGGCTATTTATAGGCTTCACTTCAAGTTTTAGAGAGGTCCTCAGATAATATTAAAACGAGAAAAAAAAATTAATCAGTGTGCATGTCCCATGCATACACATGTTTTGCTCTCCATTGCCCCTAGTGCCATTCCACGTTCACTGCACCCATATATATTCAATGCAATATCTCAATGGCTTCAGGGAATTTCTACACATTTGGCACAAATGTTCATATGGACTAAAAGATAAACTGATTAGATTTTGGTATACTGATATCAGGAACAGTTGGAGGGTATTTTATTACATCTAGATAAATGTCACCTGGGTGAATAAAAGCAATTATTTACCCAGGCGAACAGTAACTGGTAAGTTACTCAGGTGAAGCCCTTGCCATGTGAAGACGAGCTTGTGTAAAGACCTACGAGTTTTTAACAAGTATACTTTTTTCCCTTCCTTTATTCCTTTAGCTGTTTACCTGTTTACACACTAACATGTGTCATCAGTTTATCCCTGTTGTTTGCCACAGGCACACTCCATGGCACACGCCCAGAAAAGTACGAAACTTGGACAACCTATGCTCTCTGAATGTGGCCTCTGCAGATTCCCTCTCATTCTCTATCGGACTTTGGAACTGCCAATCTGCAATCAACAAGGCATATTTCATGCCTGCCTTTGCAAACCACTCAAACATCAATGTGCTGGCTCTGACTGAGACCTGGATCCATACTGAGAACACTGCCACACCCGCTGTCCTAGCCTCCAACTTCAACTTCTTCCATACCTTACGCCCCAACAGACGAGGGGGTGGTACAGGTTTGCTTCTCTCCAAAACATGGATATTGACATGTCTTTCTCCCTCTTGCTCCTACACCTTCTTTAAATTTCATGCTGTTACAGTCACTGACCCTGCCAAAATGCAATTTGTTGTTTACTGTCCTCCAGGTCAACTGGGGAAGTTCAACGATGAATTTGACACGCTACAGTCCACCATCCCAGATGATGGAACATCTCTTGTAGTCCTTGGTGGCTTCAACATTCATCTAGACAAGCCACATGCAGCTGACTTTCTTGCTCTCCTTCCCACATTTGACCTCAAGCAGTTCACCAGACCAGCAACCCACAAAGCCTGCAAACAGCTTGACCTCATCCTCACACAATCTTCTCATTACTCCTCTCCATACCTCTGACCATTTCTTTATCCACTTTTCTGGATAAAGAAAATTATCAGATTTCCCTCCCCTCACCCCCTTCACTGTCTCCAGCCTATTATCTGCTTTCATCACAATCTTCACTCCCTTTCCCCCCTCACACTTCTCCTCCCTTGTCACCTCACTTCCCTCTGATAGCCACCTCTCCTCACTGGATTTAAACATCGCAACTGACATGCTATGTTCCACTCTAACATATTCACTTGACAGCATCAGACCCCTAACCTCCAGACCTGCTCGCACATCACGCTCTTGTCCTTGTCTCACGCAACCTGTCCTCTTGACCCTATCTCTTCTCACCTTCTTCAGTCCATCTCTCCCACACATCTTTAACACATCCCTCTCTACTGGCACATACCCCACCTCATTTAAGCAGGCCAGGGTTACCCCATTGCTTAAACACTAAACCCTGCTGCGGATGATAACTACAGACCTGTTTCCATCCTCCCCTTTCTTTCCAAAACCTTTGAAAGAGCTATTTTTAAATCAAGTCTCAACTTTTCTCACACAGAACAAACTCCTGGACACCAAGCAGTCTGCCTTCAAGAGCAATCACTCCACAGAGACTGCTCTGGTTTCCATTATTGAAGCCTTACAACTAGCAAGATCAACCTCAACATCATCTGTCCTCATCCTATTCCACCTCTGTGCTGCTTTTGACAGTGAATCATCAGATCCTCCTGTCAACTCTCTCCAGCCTGGGCATCACCGGAACGGTGCTGCGCTGGGTGGAATCCTATCTCTCAGACAGATCCTTCAAGGTATTGTGGAGGGGAGGTATTTCTGAAACCCAAAAACTCACAACTGGCATTCCCCAGGGATCAGTTCTGGGTCCACTGCTCTTTTCTATCTACACTACGTCTCTTGGGCAGGTGATTGAATCTCATGGCTTCACATACCACTGCTATGCTTATGGCACTCAGCTCTATTTGTCCTTCCAGCCTGAAGATCCATCTTTCTCTGCACGAATCTCTGCTTGCTTGTCGGACATCTCGGTCTCGACGAGGGAACACCACCTTACGCTCAACTTGACAAAATCTAAGCTTCACGTGATCCCAGCTCATCCCTCAATCAACCACACTCAAGCCAACCAGGACAGCCAGGAACCTTGGGGTGACTTTTGATGACAGCTTGACCTTCACAGACCACATCTCAACAACTGCACGGTCCTGTAGGTTCACTGTGTATAACATCAAGAGAATCAGAGACTATCTCACTGAACAGGCTACACAGCTACTAGTCCAGGTTCTTGTGATCTCAAAACGAGACTATTGCAACTCACTACTCTCGGGCCTCCCAACAGCTCCATCAAGCTCCTTCAAATGATTCAAAATGCAGCAGCACACCTCGTCTTCAACCAGCCCAAAAGAACCCATGTCACACCCCTCTTCATCTCCTTCCACTGGCTTCCTGTAGGCGCCCTTATCAAATTCAAGGCCTTGATGCTCACCTACAAGACCTTGTCTGGAACAGCACGCCCTTAGCCCAACACTCTTGTTAAGGCTTACGTTCCCTCGCGCAATCTGCGATCGGTTAATGACCAATGCTTAGTAGTACCTACTCATCATGCTTCAAGGTCCCTTTCCAGAACCTTCACACTAACTGTTCCTCAGTGGTGGAATGAACTTCCAACCTCAATCCAGACCGCAGAATCTCTCACCATCTTCAAATAACAGCTCAAGACCCATCTCTTCAGTGAGCACTTAACTAACCCCTAAAATACCAACCCCACATTATTTAAAAATAAAAATTTTAAAACCTTCTCTGGCTCTTACAACTCTATTCTGCGCACTTTGCTTCTCTATAACTCAATTATAAATCTTGTACAGTAGCACTACTTGTATTGTTCTCCGCTCGATATCACTTTGCTTGTATTTCCTCATTTGTAAGTCACTTTGGATAAAAGCGTCCGCTAAATGAATAAATGAAATGTATCCAGCTGCGTAGAATTGGACCCAGATTACAATCCAGATCACAGTGCATCATCCAGTGACGTGGAAGATTTGAGCCCAGACAAAAAGGTTCATCACATAAGAAACTGACCAGTGACGATCATGAAGGTCCAGAGACAAATTTGAGTGACTATGAAAATCAGCTAAGAATCTTTAAACAAGTTCTTAGTTTCTATTGTTTTTTTCTTTAAAGACAAAATAAATAACTCAAGATAAATAAAACAAAAAGGCAAAAAATCAACTATGACCCTAGAAACTTGTACAAAAAGGGAAGACCATAAACAAGCATGGGGCAACAGACATTATTGCCTCTATTGTGGCAAATCACAATTAAAGATACTGAGGCATTTGGAGAGAATGCATATGGAGGTCAAAGATGTGGCATATGCCTTCAGGTAACCATTAAGTTCAAAATGAAAGAAACGTTCTTTTGGAACAGCTGCGCAATAAAGGAGATTTTAAACACAATACCAAAGTTCTGGAAAAAGGCAGAGGACAAATAGAGACATGGAAGCAGCTGTCTGAAAGCTTCTGTTAAGGACTATTTGCCTTGCCCATATTCTTTTGGAATGTTCAGGAAAAATGACCTGTGGAGACATCAGTCCTCATGCAAATTAGTCATGTATGACCGATGAAAAAATAAAAACTAGACAAGGGAGAGTACAAAGTCATTCTGCATGCCTGTTTCCAATAGTAGCTTCCTCAGATGTCAGAGCATCAACATCATGAGACAAGATTATGTGTCCTTTCACATCAGGAGTGATTCTTTGATTTGGAAATACGGCGAATCACTTTTACAAAACATGGTCATGTGAAGTCCAAGCACCAGTACATTGCACAAACAATGAGGGAGCTTGGCCGATTCATGTTAGTAGCTAAAGATATGGACAAGATTGTCAATTATCTTGAAGATTCAAATTTCAGCTTGTTGTCAATGTTTCCAAGTGTCTTACACAGTTTATTCCAGGCAAAAATGAATATGGAAAACCTTCAACAGCAGTCAATTCTATCTTAAAGGAGCTGCGGAGGTTCTGATTGGACAGACTCTTATAGATGCTGTGGCAGAGAAGAAAGCAAAAAAGCTCTGAACTTCTGGAGAAAAACTGGAACAACAGTGTTTCTATCACCACTCAACAAATCATACAGGGAAAAAGCCGGAACAAACAAGATGACATTCCCCTCACCAAAAATGTGATTGCTCCGAGAGACCATCTCAGGAAGGTAGAAGATGAAGCAAGAAGGGAATTGATGCAACAGATGAGTTTAGGTGAGTTTAGGTGCATTCCTACTGAAATATAGGAAATCTCTTGGCGATGCTAGAAAAATCTATTTCTCCACCTTAATAGGAGACAACAAAAACAATTCTAGATTCCTTTTCAACACAGTAGCAAAATTAACTAGGAATAAAACCACTACAGAGAGAAACACTCAATCATTACATAGCAGTGAAGATTTCATGAAATTTTTCATTGATAAGGTTGAAAATATTAGACGTGAAATACAGGCCATTAAATTAAAACCGGACAGTACTGTAACAAACCCATTACATGACAATGTAGCAATATCAGATCAATGTTTAGAGTGGTTTGCTCCGCTTAGAGAGTGTTGGCTCAAATTTAGCCTATTACCCAAAAACATTTAAAATTCAACTTAGAAGCCAATACTCACATCTACCTCTGAGACCAGTTGGAGATAGAAAAAATACACCAGCCGTGAGTGAGAAGAAGCAAGGGTCCAGCTTTATTGTTCCATTCCACCACACGAGATCCACACCGATGAGAATTCTCAGAAGTGATCCCCATACCCTGAGCTTAAGCTCCCGTATTTATACTGTATTTACACACTAAATAACCCATATGTTTCAAGAAGACTATGATCTCACTACCAATAGGGTTAAAAAAGAGCTCATTTACCTTACTCTTATGTTCCAGAAAAGGGCTATTTCACTTACACATAGAATTGAAACCAGGGGTTTTAATTTACACATAAAATCAGAACCCAGGCATTTCTAATAACCCAGAAAATAAAAACCCTGAGTTTCTAGTTACTCAGAGGATCAGAAACCAGAATTTTCAGTTACCCAGGGCATCAGAAACTTCGTTCTTCATTTACCCAGAGAATAGAAAGTGGAGAAGACTAAACAATCTAATGGGACCTTGGTCTTATCGTTATCTCGAGGGGGGGGGGGGGCAGTTTGACCCAGCCACCCTTATAACTGGCTCTCTTCATGGTTCTCTTAAAATTAAGGCCTTCCTTGCGAGCCAAGAACCCTCACCATTTGAGTCATGAGTAAGTTTACATTTTCCTGTATTTCTAGTTTATAATTTATTTTCATATTTGCACTATATTTCTTATTTATATATATTTATACTACTTGAAAAGCGGTTTACTGTACTTCCAACTTCTTAATATCATTACAGTTCTACTGTCCTGCATATCCTACTATCCTGTTTTTTTATAGAGTTTCTCTATTACTATAAGATATTATTAAAGTTACTCACGTGTGTGTGTATGTTGTGTCTACTTGCCCACCCTTGACTGTACGAGCGTGTGTGTGTGTGTGTGTGTGTGTGTGTGTGTGTGTGTGTGTGTGTGTGTGTATTAACCATCCTCAGCTCAGCTCGTATACCTCTTTTTGACTTTTTTGACTATTACTGCTCTTAAAGATCTTTAAAGTGTAATTCCAATTTGTCAATGTCCGCCTAATCCCGCTTCTATGTGTCTAGGTGCCCGTCTTTTCTTCTTCTCCCCTTTGCTGGATGCTAGGTCTCCCTTATGTTTATTTTATGACATTTTTTATCCACAACATTTCCCCCCTCTGAGGCTATAAAGCCTCATACACTACCTTAATTAAGCGGGTATCTGTGGAGGAACTGGTTCTGCCGCACCCCATGGCTGTCCCCCGCTGGCTGTCGGAGGATTACTCTAACGAAGCCATAATCCCTGCGCCCGTCCCCGTTCTCAAATGGGTCCCTTACATTAACCACTTCTACGCAACACTGATCCAAATAGGAGCTGAGGAGGTTTTGTAGACCTGGTGGGAGACGTGCTAGCGTTGTGCGCCCCAGGGTCTCATAGTAGATTGGCAGCTGGAGAATGGGCCTTAGGACCCCCCTACATCCACTTTGCGCCGGACATGTGTAGATGTACCTATCCATAACTCTTAACCCTTAACTTACTTCTCCTTTCAACTATATATACACATCTTATTTTGAATCTAACTACCTTGATTATACGTTTGTTTGCCTACATTTATTATAAGTGTGATTAACTGAGTTCCCCTAATCATTCATTACTACTACTACTGCCGTACGTATGAGTGGCCACTACAGTAACTAACTACTTGATTGGATTTACACTTCCCTATCTTTCTCAACTAGGCCTGTCAGCCCACAGTTTTGTATTTGTCGGGACCTGCAGATTCTCGCTTCCCCTCAAAAACCAAACCCCAGTCTTTCGCAGTCAGGGGTGGGCGAAAAAACCTCCTACGAGGAAAAATTCCCACCCTGCCAGCACTATGTGCTCGGCAGCACCATTATACTTTGCTGTGCCTGATTGCGTCACACTTTGTTGCACATCACATTACATGTCATGTCACATATCACAGCATTTTATAACACGCAACATAACAGTCTCTATCGGCAGTATCCCTCTGTATTCCAGTTGTCTTCGGCTCAAGCACTTTACGTACTGCAGAGAACCACCCTTTGGGGAGAGGTTAGGCTAGCACTTACACCCAGGGTATGGATCATCACATCTTCTTCTCACCCCTCAGGGTTCAGTAGATCTGCAACACAAATGAACACATAGAAAACACCAATAGGTCCCGTTTGTCTCGGATAGGCCCATTACCTTGCCACTACCTTGTACAAACGGGTCCTTGCGCCCCCTTTCCCATCAGTCCTGGCTCATGTCCCGTCTCATGTTCTCGTAGACGGTCTCGCTGGTGTCGCTGCTGTCACTGCTCATTGACCCCTGTCTGTCGCTGCTCATTGTCTCCCGTCGCATGGTCTCAATCACCACCCCCCGTTGAGGCGGTAACGCCTCACCCTTAACAACATACTGGCCAGAAAAGGAGGCTGAGGACATCACCATCCGCCGTGTGCAGGGGATCACACAGCAGACCACCAGAGCCACAAGGAGAAGGAGTTGGCCCAGGACCTTGGAGAGAGCTCCCTCAGAACCAGTGTGCAAAGGGATTGCAGTACAGCACTCGGGACCAATCATTGTACAGACACCTTCCTCCGGGGCCCGCATCTGGTCCAGGACAAAACGGTTCTGAGCAGCCATGAGGGAAGTGGCATGGAGCTGATCATGGACCAGTCCGAGAGCACTCAGCGAGTAGTTAATGAAGCGTTGCTCATTGTACCACATGTAATTAATCTATGCCACGTTGCGGTTGATCTGCACGGCCGGGAGCAAAATAGACGCTACACCACTGCCAACGGCCTCCATGGCTCTGTAGCGAGCAGGAACGCCAACAGGGGTACCCCCAAAGTCAAGATGGATGGTCTCATCAGCAGCCCAGTCAGAATAGTTCGCTGCACCAGCGTCACGGACATACTGAGTCCATAGGGCCACGTCGCGGCGTGAACGGGACCGGCCAGATGACGGTCGGTCAGCCACCAACAAAACACTCGTCTTACCGTCCAACCTAACTGGGGCGCAGCATCCCTGCCATTCCGTAGGCAAAGTCTGGCGTACACCTTGGCCCCCGCAAAACCAGAAAACATCCGCAAGGGGAACAGTACCACCACTAAGATCAGGTAGGGGAATTGTCACGTTGGGGGTGCATGGGGTGAATCACAAACAGAGGGGGTCTCAATTTGCAAATCATTAGCGAACAGGGAGACATTACATCGGGCAGACACTTCCCACAGGATATACGCCAACAGAGGAGCAGAGGCAGATGGGAAAGAACGAGGGCAGAGACGGTTGGACGCGGACAAAAGTCAACACTTGGGTGGTTACAGGGTAAAACAGGCATGAGGAGCTTGCATTGTGCATCCACGATGGGCCAAAATCAGCAGAAAGGGCCCCAAGGAGGCACACAGTAGGACACAAAAAATCAACAGAATAGGGGTTGGTGAGGCATTCCGTGAGGTTCCCCATAGGCAGCATAAAATGGGGGGTGAGGCTACGATCATGACATACGAGACACGAGCGATCCGTCACAGATCGAGCAGTATGGACCATCCATGCCATATACATGTTACTCTGCTCCTCCGTGAGCGAGGTGTTAGCGGTAGAGATTGAATAGTATTGTAATTTCATTAATTTATGTGCGATCGGAGTTGACATCGGGGCAATGAGGAGGGGGTGGAGAGCCCGGGATGTGAAGGGTGACACTGTACTATCATGGTAAGGACATGCCGTAGCCGAGCAAAGGAACGGTAGCCACAGGGGGCCAATCGTGGGCAGCTCGAAGGAGCACCTACTCGTCCGTGCCCTACCAGTAATTCTAAGATGTCCTACGCGAATCTCCACAGACCGAGCTGGGGAGAAAGTGAATGAGGCCAAATAGGGACTTCTCCCAATCAGGGACTCTTCATGGGCGAGTCTAAGGAGAGCTAACGCGCACATCGAGCTACAGGAACCTATAGTTGAGCCAGGGGCCGTCCAGGATCGAACATACCTAATACGGGGATAGGGGGCTGTGTGGGAAGTAGCAGCCACTAGTGGGTGTAACGTATGATAGGAATCCAGGGCATTCCTTTTAAACATTGGGTAAAAAGAGTGCTATTAGCCCTGCTGTAAAAATCACTCTATTCACATACGTGCTACTATTCTGTGGAGCTCGTCCCACCGGTCCCCTCCGGAATCGGTGGTAGGGGAGTGCGCAAGGATTCATGCGGAGACTGAAGTTCAGGAGTAAGCTCAGGTAAGTTCAACTGCGCTGCTAGAGACTGTAGCGTATCTGAGTTGATTAGGCTCAGAGGCAAAGCGGGGTCATCAAGGTCCTGAATCACCCGAATCACTGTCACTATCAGTGAACACCACTGCCCCAATGGGCTTCCTTGTACTGACTAGTCTTGAGGTCGATGGTTGTTCGTCGGTAGTGTCTTGCAAACCCTTACCTGGTTTGGCGCTGCTGCAGTGGTTCAAGTGATACCAGTAATTCCTCCCCTCTACTTTCACAGCCGTGGGGGTTGCAGCGACCACGGTTGTACCTGGTCCCCCAGTGCCACTAGGCGCACGTCCTCCCATACCTCGTTCTCTCCATGGACTGCCTCACGAACCTGTGAATACAAATGTCTATGGATTTTGGTGAGGGTTCGCACATAATCCTGCGTTTCGTCCTCCAATTGTGCCAAAGACAGCCCTGTGTATGGACCTCGGGTGAACGCCATAGGCATTGGGCGCCCAGTAAGCATTTCATGAGGAGTCAAGTGCGTCATACGATTGGTCTGAGAACGCATCTTCATCAATGCCAGTGGTAAGGCCTGTACCCAGTTCAGGCGAGAGCTCTCGCATATTTTTGCCAGTTTATTAACTAGGGTACCGTTCACTCGTTCTATCATGCCCTGGGATTGAGGATGATATACACAGCCTAGCTTATGATCAATCCCCAAGGCAGATGCCACATTGTCAATGACGTTATTCACAAAGTGGGTACCGTTGTCCGAACTCAGAAAATCTGGAATACCGAACCGGGGAATGATCTCGCGACATAAAAATTTAGCCGCGGCCCTCGCATCTTCCTTGGAAGTTGCAGCTGCCTCCACCCACCTGCTGAAGCGGTCTACTATTACTAGAATGTAGCGCTTCCCTTCTTTCTGGTTGTCTGCTCCCATGTCTACATAATCCATCATTATATGCCGGAACGGCCCCGTCGGCGGGGGAATATGTCCTAAAGGAGCAGTGAAGTTCTTTCGCACATTGTTCTTGATACACACTTCACATCTATTCAACGCATAGTCCACCATACTGGCCACCTGGCCATACTGGGGACCACCATTCCTGACGGATTTTTCGGATAGTTTTGGTCCTATGGGCATGATCCAAGCCATGGGCTTCTTTGATCAAGAGCGGGAGGTAACAGGCTGGGGCTATACACAATCCTTCTATGCTGCGCCACAATCCAGTACCCGCCTCTTTTCTCGCCCCCCGTTTTATCCACGCCGATACTTCAGCCACACCTGCGGTGTTCTGCAGCTCCACCAAGTGGGCCACATTGTCTACCTGTGGATGCCGCATCGGACTTTCCCCAGGCTGAGTTAGGGTCATCATCTGCCCCGGCCCTACGGCAGCTTTCTTAGCTGCCTCATCCGCCAGTGAGTTCCCTTTAGTGATAAAGGAGTCATCGGTCCTATGTGCCCTGCATTTCACTACAGCTAATTTTGTGGGCAATGTCATAGCATATAGTAAATCTGAAATCGCTTCCCCGTGGGTCACAGCGGACCCATCTGCCCGCTGGAATCCCCTTTGAGCCCAGATTGGTCCAAACACATGGCAGACTCCATGAGCATAGGCTGAGTCCGTATATATAGTGCAACTCTCATTACGGCCCAAATTACATGCAGCTGTCAACGCCCGTAGTTCAGCTAGCTGGGCCGAGCAGGGTTGGGGGAGCGGAACACTCATCACTACCTCAAACATTGCCGGGTTTCGTCGTGCTTCTACTACTGCCAACCCAGCCTTATTGCCCGTATCAGTACGATAACAGGAACCGTCCACAAAATACGTATGCTTAGCATTATCAATAGGGCAGTTCTCCAAATCTGAACGCGCTTTCAAAAATATCTCTGATACCGCTACGCACTCATGGGGTACACCATCTATCGGGGTTACCAGTTTATCGGCCGGATTCACCGTGGTGCACCGTTCTATGGTGAGCTCCGGGACTGACAGAATGGAGTCATATCCTGTTCGACGGGAGTTCGTTATCACAAAGGTCTGACTCATAAGGAGCGCATGCAGTGCATGGGTCGTATATAATGTAACTGGGTGCCCCATGGTGATTGAGGACGCTTTCTGATATGCAAATGCGGCCGCTGCCAAAGACCGATAACAGGGGGGCATCCCTTTTTCCATGTTATCGAGAGCTGTGCTGTAATAGGCGATGGCCTGTTTTCCCATCCCTTGTTGCTGCCGAGTTAGGACGGCTGATGCGTACCCCTTTCTTTCGGATACATAGAGGTGAAAGGGTTTGCTATAATCTGGGTTAGCCAATGCAGGAGCGGTCATTAAGGCCATTTTAATATCTGCGAGTGCAGCTAGAGCTTCAGGAGTCCAGACGAGGGGGGCATTTGGCTGTGATTGGTCTGCTGCCTTAATCATATCCCGTAATGGTTGGACCCTTAGCGCGAACTCATATCCATGGGCGACTGAACCCCGCCATTCCTAGAAACGCCAACATCTGTTGCACGGTGGTTGGCTGTGGGGCCTTGCATATGGCCTCTACATGCTTTGGCGCTATAGTACGGCTTTCTCCCTCTAGCACACGACCTAGGTATTCCACTTTTTGTCTACAAAATTGCAACTTTTCTTTAATTACTTTGTGGCCATTTTTGGACAACATTCTTAGAACCTTTAGAGAGTCATGCTGGCATTGCTCTTTGGACGCACTACAAATCAAAAGGTTGTTGACATATTGCAAGATGGTGCTACGGCACTCCAGGGCTGAGAGGTCTTGAGCCAGTACCTGATTAAATATGGATGGGCTTTCACAGTATCCCTGCGGAAGTCTAGTGTATGTGTACTGCTGCCCTTCGTATGTGAAAGCAAACAAATGCTGTGAGTCTGGGTGCAGTGGCACGCTAAAAAATGCTGAGCATAAATCTATGACAGTATACCATTTGGTCCCTTCTGGAATGTTCGACAATAGGGTGTGTGGGTCTGGCACTACTGGTGTTTCCGGTATCACAATTTGGTTAATAGCACGCAAATCATGTACTAGCCTCCACTTCTCTGAGTCAGGTTTTCTAACTGGAAAAATGGGGGTATTGCACTGACTTCGCGTGGAGATTAGTACTCCGGCCTCTACCAATCCGTGTATTGTGGGCCGTATGCCTTCTCTAGCTTGCACTAACAACGGATACTGTTTCTGGTTGGGCAACCTTGCATTCTCTTTTACCTTAATCTGAGCTAGTTCCGCGGATTTAACCAATGCTACGTCGGTCGGATGTTTTGTCCATAGCTGTTCTGGAATAGTTTTCAGTATTTTCTCATTGTCCTGATCTTTTGCTGCCTTAACTGTCATTTGTAAACCACTCCGGTCCGTGCTCGTGCATATGCAGACACTAGTGGCCACGGCAGTATCAACTGCTGTTACTGAGATTCACACAAACTTTCCATCAGGCGACTTGTGCAACGATGGATTGGTAGTTGGCTTCCACTCTTTTACTTCTTTTGCCTGCCCTATCATTGGCTCTACATCTTCCTGTTCCAGGCCTTTGGTGACCATGAGTGTGACATGGGGCGCTGTCCCTTCCAGCTGATACCAGTTAGTGATTCTATCTGGGAGCTTTATCATAGCCGCCACTCCCTGTGGGCCGCTTATTATTTCCATGGTTTTAATGTCCATTACTTGTCCCTGTTCCATGTCCTCCCAAAGCTGAGCATATTCCTGGTCTCGTCCACCGTCATCATTTTTAATAGTGCAATATAAAAGGGGCCTCCACTTCTGTGCAATCGGGCTGCATGCACTGTAACCATGGTTTCCATTCTGCGTATCTGTGCCAGAGTTCCGAGTTAGCTGGATCGGACATCTCTAGCCAGTATACCATCCTCACATTACGGGCGGTGCTAGGTGGCTCGTGCAACAGTAGGAATTGTGTGGATATTGATTTGGGGAACGTCACCCAAATACCAGTCGCCTCGCACTGTATCTGAGCTCCCAACTTACACAGGGCATCACGTCCCAGTAGGTTAACAGGCGCTCCTGGCGAATATAACAGGGGTGCTTGTATTGTTACGCCATCCAGAGTTAGTTCTTGAGGCTCGGTGAATCGTAAGGTCTGTATTTTTCCTGAGAAGCCCATAGTTTGAATAGCCTTACAGGTGAGGGGGAGCTGTGAACCTTCTTTCCCTATACTTGAATATGTAGCCCCAGTCTCTATCATAAACGGCGCTTGCAAGGTGTTTCCGATCGTCACTGTAACAGTTGGCTCTTGTTCTGGGTACTGTGTGGTGACGGACTGCATGAGCTCCCCCCAGGCTTCTCTAGGCCTCATCAACTCTGGCTGGGTCCCGGCTCCCCATAGGGGCCATACATGGGGCCACCTTGGGGTACTGGGGGTAGCGGTTGACACCGAGGTGGCATACCATAGCTCTCCGGCGCTCTCGGTCCAAGCACCTGACCTCTTCTTTCAGCCCTATCCACGCGGTCTCCCCAAGTTGGTCGTGGGACACGTGGACAATTTCTCCTGAAGTGTCTAGGATCACCGCATCCCCAACACCCTTCAGTTGCCATATCTGGTCTTGGCAAAACTCGACCCCATCCGTATCCTCGTCCCCTCCCCCAGGCAGGTGGCATGCCCGGGTGCGTGGGGGCCCTCATATGATATATGTAATCCATCTGGGCAGGGTGCAGCATAGTAGTTATGTGTGGGACTTGCTGTTGTGGGTGGGCCTGGTATCCACTGGCCAACAGCATAGGGTCAGCCTGTGCTGGGGCTGACGCTTGTGGATGGGGCACCATTACTTTAATGTGCTCCCTCCTCCGTTCCTTCTCTTCCTGTTTAGTCCTGGTCATTTCGCCGAGCTGTGCCTTACAGAGTTGGCTCATTAGGGTTTCAGTGGCATCTTTAGCTTCTTTTTTCAGCTTTCTGTGTTGCTCCACGTGATGGGTCACATGTGCCAGAAATGAAGCCCATTCCATTGCGTTGAGCCCCACCACTTCCTCTAACTTCTTCTGTACCTCCCCAGGGAGAGCCTTCTTCAATAGCAGTTTGAACAGTCCCACACTTGCCAATGAATAGTCCCATTTGGCACCCGTTTCATCAGCAGAGAGCCGGCGCACACAAGAAGGAAATCGCTCCTTCTCCAACTGCCGCACCGGCACGACGTGGGCAGCTTCCTGCCGAACTTTCCGCCAGCCGGAAGGACCGCCACGGCAGGGCGGGACTGACGCGACACCGGCCAGCCATTGGCGGACCCAACGGGGAAATTCCACCACTCAGGCGAGAGCGGAAGAGGATAAAAGGGCGCGCTTCCGGCCGGATGGGAGGAGAGAATATCGTAGCGTCAAGACGGACTCCGAGGTGCAAGCGTGGACGAGATAGCCGGGTGGTGAGAGTCACACGTACAGAGGACGCCGGCCCGGGAAAACCCTCGCCCCGTCTCGGGAATCCCGCCTCCGCCACGAGTAGACTCCGCCGGCTGTCACGCCTCCACAAAACCCCGCACTCATCCCCTTATAACCCACTCACCTCACCCTTGCAACAATAAATCACTGTTTGTGAACATTCTTCTGCCTCCTGTGGGTCTGTACGCTGCCGTTCCCTGGGCTAATCCCTCACAGAAGGTTATCACGTTTTCTTCGTCTTTCAGTTTTATATTTTCGAGCTTCCCAGGGTCCATCTTAGCCGGAAACATACTCCTCACAGCATCCCATATTTCTTGTCGGTACAGGCCAAACGGGATGGCATCAGCCTTGGGGTCGTCTATCAAATCCCTGTGTTCTGCCCCATCGAAAATTTCTTCAGCCCGTCCCTTGCCCACTGTTTGGCAGAGAATGGCTTTGATATCGCCTATCGCCAGGTGCTGTCCTGCTGTTTTTTCCTCAAACTGTGTAATCCATTTCTGCCCCCTTTTACATGTTGTGGATAAAAAATGTCATAAAATAAACATAAGGGAGGTCCAGATCCAGATCCAGGTCCAGTAACGGTGAGAGAAGGGACTGACGACGGGCACCGGCACCTAGACATACAGAAGCGGTTTTAGTCAGAAGTGGATAAATTGGTAAAACACTTTAAAGATCTTTATGGGTTATTAGTCGAAATAGTCGAAAGAAGTGTACGAGCTGAGGAGTGCTAAAAACACACACACACACACACTCGTACCGTCAAGGGCGGGCAGGTAGACACAACATACATACACACACACTCTCTTCCTCATACACACACATGAATAACTTTAATAGAATCTTATAGTAATAGAGAAACTCTATAAAAAGCAGAATTGTAGGATATGCAGGACAGTAGAACTGTAATGATATTAAGAATTTGGAAGTACAGTAAACTGCTTTTCAAGTAGTATAAATATATATAAACTAAGAAATATAGTGCAAATATGAAAATAAATTATAAATGAGAAATACAGGAAAAAAAGGAAAATATAACTTACTCATGATTCAGATGGTGAAGATTCTCGTCTCGCAAAGAAAGCCTTAATTTTTAGAGAACCATGAAGAAAGCCAGTTATAAGGGTGGCTGCCCCCCCCCTCGAGATAACGATAAGACCAAGGTCCCTCCCGGTTGTTTAGTCATCTTGCTTACGTCATTTTTTTAACCTAGGGAATTGAGAATCCTGGTTTCTGGCTACCTAGGTAAAAGAAAATCCTGGTTTTTGACAACCTGGGTAAATGAGAATCCTGGTTTTTGACAACCTAGGTAACTAGAAACCCTGGGTTTTTGTTTCCTGGGTTGTGGGAGATGCCTGGGTTCTGATTTTATGTGTAAATTAAAACCCCTGGTTTCAATTCTATGGGTAAGTGAAATAGGCCTTTTCTGGAAACCTATGGGTTATCTAGTGTGTAAATACAGTATAAATACTGGAGCTTAAGCTCAGGATATTGGGATCACTTCTGAGAATTCTCATTGGTGTGGATCTCGTGTGGTGGAATGGAACAATAAAGCTGGACCCTTGCTTCTTCTCACTCACGGCTGGTGTATTTTTTCTATCTCCAACTGGGCTCAGAGGTAGATGTGAGTATTGGCTTCTAAGTTGAGTTTTAAATGTTTTTGGGTAATAGGCTAAATTCGAGCCAACACACACATGTTGGGTAGTCGTTGGATCAGGCCCGTTAGGTCCATGAAACTCCAGGGTGCATAATGTAGGGCTTTTCCTTTAACCATGAGGGGCATCATCTGACCTGGGGGTGACCCCCCAACCTGAGTAAGGCTGGGCTCCGACTGGGAGCGGGCATGCGCCAAGTACGCTGTGATACCAGGTTCAAATCTCACTGGGGGCTTCAGGCTTGCCCTGCTCCGTAGTGATCTAGCTCCTCTAAGCTCCAAATCCTCCAAGTCCTCCTCCTCACTGATGTCTTGTTCAACTTTTCCTTCGTTGTCTGTTTCAGTCCCCTCGTTCTCAGTCCCCACTTGTTCGTCCAGATCAATGTCTGAACTTACTTGCTTCTTCTTCTGCTGGTGATATATTAGGACTTTTGAGGCCTTACTCAGGCTTTTCACATGTTTTCCTGCTGACTGGTTCAGTGCTCTTCTCGACCTCTGATTTTGACTCTCCCAAACGGGGCTTGTGCGCATACTTATTCTTCACAGCAGTCGCCATTTGGAACGCTTGACCTGTGAGATTTTTCAATTCATCCATTTTACCCACGCCGTATGATATTCCGTCCTCTAGTCGTCGAATCCTGCCCTCCAATTGCTTATCCTCCTCGATGGCATATGGGGAGAGCACCACATCCCCCTCTATACGGACCACCCACCCCACATTGTCTCTCGGCTCACTTTTTCCTCCTCCTGTGGTATGTGGAGCCCCTCGTGCTCCATTTCCACCCTCGTGCCCTCTCTCGCTCCTACGACCTTCTTGATTGCCCCTGGTCCCATGCCCCTCCTGCTCCTGTATTTCCCCCAGTTTCTTGTCTTTTTGCTTGTGCACCATCGGCCATGACCCTGGCCTCGGGGTGCTAGTGCTGGGGGGAATCTCCCCGTGCTCCGGCCACCCCGGAGTGTGAGTCCAGTTTTTCATATACTCCTGTAGTTCCCTGTCCCTCTCCTTGTTGCCTACCTGTGGGAGGTCCAGCCGTGGGTTTTCGCTCTCGACCGGGGTTCTATCCTCGTATTTGGCAGCTCCTTCTTCCATTTTGATAGGTTCTCCATCCTCCCGCATGCGATGCCTCATTCTTTGGTATCCGGTGAATGTTCCCTGTATGTCCACCTCAGTTTCCTTCCATTCATCTTCTCTGTCCTCCAGGTCTTGCATCATGTAGAGCCCGGCAGGTGGGGCACTTCCGACAGGTCTCACTGGAGGGCGGTACTGAGGATTATATGAGGGCAGGGCCTCGGCCCATTCCTCCTGAATGGCCTCTTTTATCTTTTTTCCTAGGCTTGCTTCCCTTTCTTCTTTCTTCCATATCACCGCCTCTGCTCGTTCTCTCTGCCGTCTATCCTTCTCCTTCTCCTCTTTCCCTGCCTCCACAAACCAGTCCACTATCTTCTCCGTCTTCACACATTTCTCCCTCACTCTCAAGCCTTTTTTCTGTTCATTCCATACAGCTAATCTCCCTTTCATTATCTGGCATAGCTGTTCATCAAAAGTACCTTCCTCGGGCCATTTCCACTCACCACTAGTCTTCTCACTCCATTTTTTACAATAATGCCTAATGTCCTTCTCATCTGTACAGTGTTTGCTCATCACCCTCTCTATCGGGCTCATCTTTTTCTTACATTCAGCCATAACTCTGGCCGTGTCTCACACCTCTCAGCCCTTAGAGTCTGTTGTACATGCCCCCTAAATCCACTAAGTTATCCCTCACAGCCAAATGTTTTCCTCCTACCCTGTCCTGCTGTTCCAGCCTGCTTAGCCTATCTCGTACCGATTTATGCCCGCTTTTCCCTTCCGTCCGTACTCGGCCCAGCCAGCCTCCCTAGGGACTCACATACACTCAGAGTACATACATTCAATTTACTTATGACGAATAATTAATTAAGTAAAATGATTCAATTACTCTTATAAGTCTTAAGTTTAACTTTAGGTAATTCACACAGCCTCACACAACAGCCAATCCGGCAATTCTTACATGTTTACAATATTCTTAGACATAATATTTACCTATTCAACATTACCCAATTTTGGGTAATTAAACAAAAATTAAATTGTATTATTATTTGTCATTTAACTGAACAACACCTTCATAATTTATGGAATATAAATGAAAGGTCCCAATGGACTGACTCACTGATTTCTCAACAATTTTGTTATATATTACTGGTCTAGAAGTTCTTATTCACCCAATGGGCAGTCTGACAGATGCCTAAAATATTTACAATGTTCTTGCATGCTCCCCCAATTTTTAAAACAGCAGTTATTGATACCGATAAAGTTATAATACACAGTCACACCCGACTCACAGAAAGTCCGTACCAGATTCAAAACATTAAAACAAATTTAAAAAAAAAATAAAAAATCTCACACTGTTCTATGTTACTCAGCTCAATCTGAAGTGCACAAAAACACACATTTTTCTTCTTTTCCTTTTTTTCTTTCCACACAGACGGCAGGCCTGCTTGCACAGATAAGAACAGATAGGAACACACAAGTTTTCAACGTATAAAGCACCTCCATACCAGCTCCGTATGCATGAAGCTTACAGTCATACAAATTATATCCAACTTTCTCCAAAAATTTTTTTTTTTCTTTTCTCTAAATCTTATCCAACACACATATCTCTTTAGGTATGGAGCTCATGTTCAGAGCACTAAGAAATACATTTTCCCCGTCTCCAAAACTTACACGCTCTCACACCGCACTCATATTAAAAGCACATATATTATAAGCACACACATTTGTTAGTACATATTCCATTCATACACCGGGCATGCTGTATTGCACGACCCGGACCTGGGCCCAGGATTTATTCCCCTCTCTATCCAGCCCTGGAATCTAATCTATCTATCTTTTATCTAATCTTTTTCCAGCGGTATTAGGGGTCCCCACCAATGCAGCCGCCACTAGTCTGCTAGTCTAGTAGCCGGTATCTGGGGTCTGAGGCCTCATTTTCCACCTGCTTTCCATCCCAGCCCTGGAGTATTTCTCTTTTTTTCTTCTACCTTTTTTCTACCTTCCTCCAGCGGTATTGCAGGACTTTCACTCACACAACACATATGCCATATCCTTACACAGTCTTATGAACCTTATACAATTACAATAAGTACATTCTTCTACAATCTACACTTCTCTTACCTCTTCTCACTCACTCAAGGTCCTTTTGGAGACCCACTTGGTCTTTCTTCCCACCCCGGGGCTTCTCAGTCATAGCAACAGACCACTAAAACAGAGCTTTGAAATATCAGGCGTCTGCAATGCCTTTTCCTACACGGCCTGTCTGTTGCTTAGAGAGCGAAGTCCCATGGGAGAGATTCCAGACATATAGATCTTAGCCCAGTCCCATCTGGGGTGCCAAATGTTGGCTCAAATTTAGCCTATTACCCAAAAACATCTAAAATTCAACTTAGAAGCCAATACTCACATCTACCTCTGAGCCCAGTTGGAGATAGAAAAAATACACCAGCCGTGAGTGAGAAGAAGCAAGGGTCCAGCTTTATTGTTCCATTCCACCACACGAGATCCACACCGATGAGAATTCTCAGAAGTGATCCCCCTACCCTGAGCTTAAGCTCCAGTATTTATACTGTATTTACACACTAAATAACCCATATGTTTCAAGAAGACTATGATCTCACTACCATAGGGTTAAAAAAAAGAGCTCATTTACCTTACTCTTATGTTCCAAAAAAGGGCTATTTCACTTACACATAGAATTGAAACCAGGGGTTTTAATTTACACATAAAATCAGAACCCAGGCATTTCTATGAATGAATGAATGAATGCCTTTTATTGTCACTATACATATGTGCAATGAAATTAAGAGCCACTCCTTTTTGTTCCGTGCAAACATATACATTCAATACACAAGAAGAATAAACAGATAATACACAGATAGATAAATAAGATAAATAAACAAAATAAATAAACAAGATATACAATATATGCAAGATATATGCACGATAGATAGATATTAGGGTGGATGGCGGAGGTACTATGAAATGCACAGTTTGAGACAATATATACATATGCTGTGGACTCAGTACATGTGTTTGTTTATCATGGTAATAGCTTTTGGGAAGAAACTATTCTTAAATCTACTAGTCCTTGTTTTGATGCACCTGTAACGTCTCCCTGAGGGCAACAGATTGAACAGATCGAAGCCAGGGTGAGAACTGTCCTTAATGATAGTTTTTCCTCTGCTGAGGCAACGGGAAGTATAAATATCCATCAGGGAGGGGAGAGGGCAGCCAATGATCTTCTGTGCTGCTCTTACTACCCTCAGAAGCCTCTCCCTGTCTGCTGCGGTGCAGCTACCATACCACACCGTGATACAGTATGTCAGCAAGCTCTCGACGGACGAGCGGTAGAAGATCAGCAGCAGATTGGAGTCCAGATTGTACTTCCTGAGAACCCTCAGGAAGTGTAGCCGCGTTTGAGCCTTCTTGATGACCGCTGTGATGTTGTCCGTCCAGGAGATGTTAGCAGAGATAAGGACGCCAAGAAACCAGACGGTGTGGACCTTCTCTACACACTCCCCATTGATGAAGAGGGGGGCCAGCTCCGTGTTGTGTTTTCTGAAGTCTACAATAAGTTCCTTGGTTTTCTTGGTGTTTAGAGTCAGGTTGTTCTTTGAACACCAGGCTGCCAAGTTTAGGACTTCCTCTCTGTAGGCTGCCTCCTCTCCTTTTGAGATGAGTCCGACCACTGTGGTGTCGTCAGCAAACTTGATGATAATATTATTGTTGTAGACTGGTCTACAGTCATATGTGTAGAGACAGTACAGGAGGGGGCTCAACACACAGCCCTGTGGAGAACCTGTGCTCAACGTGCGAGTGGAGGAGAGGTGGGGCCCGAGTCTCACTGTCTGGAACCGGTTGGTCAGAAAGTCCTTTATCCAAGCACACGTGAGGCGGGGGAGGCCAAGGGTGACCAATTTGGTGACGAGAATGTCCGGAATTATTGTATTAAAAGCCAAACTGTAATCCACAAAAAGCATCCGTACGTAGCTCTGTTGCTGCTCAAGATGTCTCAACACGTAGTGGACAGCTACGGCGATAGCATCCTCTGTGGATCTGTTTGCACGATAAGCAAATTGAAAAGGATCGAAATCTGGGGGGAGGTAGTCCTTGATGTGCTGAAGAACCAATCTCTCAAAGCACTTCATGATAACTGGAGTGAGGGCTACAGGACGATAATCATTCAGGCTAGTGGTGGGCGATTTCTTTGGCACTGGAATGATTGTGGCTGATTTTAGGCAGGACGGGATGACTGCTTGGGCCAGGGAGAGATTGAAAATTCTGGTAAAGATGTGGGCAAGCTGGTGGGCACATGATCTGAGCACGTTACCAGGTACACCGTCTGGGCCAGCAGCCTTCCTGGGGTTCACTGCCAGAAACATCCGTCTAACATCGTGTTCCCTCACAGTAAGTAGAGTGGTGCAGGAACCAGAAGGGGATGGAGGCAGGGCTGGACTGGTACGGGGGCCAGATGAGGGTGGAGGTGGGGCTGGAGCAGATGAGTGCTGTTGTTGTGATGTTTCAAAGCGAGCGAAGAAGCAATTTAGCTCTTCTGCCAGAATCGCACTCAGGACTCCTGTTGTCGCCTCACGGCCTCTGTAGTTCGTGATGTTCTGTATACCCTGCCACACCTCCCGTTTATTTTTGCTGGACAGGTGGGACTCCATGCTACTCTTATAGGCTGCCTTAGCTTCCTTAATACCGCCTTTCAGGTTGGCACGGGCAGCTCTGTACAGAGCTCTATTACCAGACCTGAAGGCAGCGTCGCGGGCATTGAGTAGTGTGCGGACCTGTTTGGTCATCCATGGTTTCTGGTTTTGGAAAACCCGGATGCTTTTTTCCACAGTCACATTTCCGATACAGAACTTGATGTAGTCCAGTACCGTTCCTGTTAATGTTTCTAGCTCTTGATGTTCATACAAATCCCAGTCTGTCTGTTCGAAGCAGTCCTGTAGTTTGCAGAATGCATCATCAGGCCAGGTGGTAACAGTCTTTATAGTGGTCGTGACACTGCGTCTGAGGGGGGTGTAGGCAGGGGAGAGCAGGAGGGAGAGGTGGTCTGATTGGCCGAGGTGGGGGAGAGGTATGGCTCTATACGCGTGCTTGATGTTGGAGTAAACATGATCCAAAGTGTTCGCCCCTCTAGTAAAACACTTAACATGTTGATAGAATTTCGGGAGTACAGTCTTCAAGTTCGCCTTATTAAAGTCTCCTGCAATTATGTGAACACCGTCTGGGTAAGCCCTCTGCTACTAATAACCCAGAAAATAAAAACCCAGAGTTTCTAGTTACCCAGAGGATCAGAAACCAGAATTTTCAGTTACCCAGGGCATCAGAAACTTCATTCTTCATTTACCCAGAGAACAGAAAGTGGAGAAGACTAAACAATCTAATGGGACCTTGGTCTTATTGTCATCTCGAGCAGGGGGGCAGTTTGACCCAGCCACCCTTATAACTGGCTCTCTTCATGGTTCTCTTAAAATTAAGGCCTTCCTTGCGAGCCAAGAACCCTCACCATTTGAGACATGAGTAAGTTTACATTTTCCTGTATTTCTAGTTTATAATTTATTTTCATATTTGCACTATATTTCTTATTTATATACATTTATACTACTTGAAAAGCGGTTTACTGTACCTACAACTTCTTAATATCATTACAGTTCTAATGTCCTGCATATCCTACTATCCTGTTTTTTTATAGAGTTTCTCTATTACTATAAGATATTATTAAAGTTATTCATGTGTGTGTATGAGAAAGAGAGAGTGTGTGTGTATGTTGTGTCTACTTGCCCACCCTTGACTGTACGAGCGTGTGTGTGTGTATTAGCCCTCCTCAGCTCAGCTCGTATACCTCTTTTTGACTTTGACTATTACTGCTCTTAAAGATCTTTAAAGTGTAATTCCAATTTGTCAATGTCCGCCTAATCCCGCTTCTATGTGTCTAGGTGCCCGTCATTTCTTCTTCTCCCCTTTGCTGGATGCTAGGTGTCCCTTATGTTTATTTTATGACATTTTTTATCCACAACAAGAGACCGAACTAGCTACATTAATCTCTTCAGCAAATTCATCAACTTGCATACTAGATCCCATACCTACATGTTTGTTTAAACAGATTTGTCCAGGAGTAACTGAACCACTTCTAAATATAATCAATTCTTCCCTAAGCACTGGCTATGTACCTAAATCACTTAAATTAGCAGTTATTAAACCCTTGATTAAAAAACCTGATCTTGACCCGTCTCAATTGTCCAACTGTAGACCAATATCAAATCTCCCCTTCATCGCTAAGATTTTAGAAAAGGTTGTAGCAAAGCAGTTATGCTCGTACTTAGATAGGAATAACATTCATGAAATATATCAGTCAGGATTTAGACCTCATCATAGCACAGAGACAGCGTTAGTTAAAGTAGTAAATGACCTTCTACTGACCTCTGATCAGGGTTGTGTCTCGCTGCTTGTGTTACTCGACCTTAGTGCAGCTTTTGATACTATAGATCACACTATTCTACTTGATAGATTAGAAAATGTTGTTGGTATTAAGGGAACAGTCCTCTCCTGGCTCAGGTCTTATTTGACCGATCGTTATCAGTTCGTAGATGTAAATGGTGAATTCTCCATGCGTACAGAGGTTACTTTTGGAGTTCCACAGGGTTCTGTTTTAGGCCCACTGCTCTTTACTTTATATATGCTACCCCTAGGTCAAATTATTCGTAAACATGGAATTAGCTTCCACTGTTATGCTGATGATACACAGTTGTATGTTTCAGCGAAGCCAGAGGACAGACAGAAGCTTAGTAAAGTTGAGGATTGTGTAAAGGACATTAGACATTGGATGTTAATTAACGTCCTTCTGCTTAATTCTGATAAAACAGAAATACTTTTATTAGGCCCACGTGTAGCTAGAAGTATTCTTTCTGATCACATGGTTACTCTGGATGGTCTTTCTGTTTCATCATGTACAGCAGTTAAAGACCTTGGAGTGATTATTGACTCCAGTCTATCATTTGATGCTCATGTAGATAATATTACTAGGATAGCCTTCTTTCATCTCAGAAATATTTCTAAAATAAGAAACATATTGTCACTACATGATGCGGAAATACTAGTTCATGCTTTCGTCACCTCTAGATTAGATTACTGTAATGCCTTACTGTCTGGATGTTCCAGTAGGAGCATAAACAAACTCCAGTTAGTCCAGAATGCAGCTGCTAGAGTCCTAACTAGAACCAGAAGATACGACCACATCACACCGATATTATCAATACTGCATTGGCTCCCAGAAAAATCTCGCATTAATTATAAAATACTCTTATTAACCTATAAAGCACTAAACGGTCTCGCGCCACAATATCTAAGCGACCTTTTGGTTTTATATGATCCGCCACGCCTACTTAGATCAAAAGATGCAGGCTATCTGACGGTACCTCGAATAGTGAAGGCTACAGCAGGGGGAAGAGCTTTCTCTTATAGAGCCCCACAGTTATGGAACAGTCTTCCTATTAGTGTTCGGGACTCAGACACAGTCTCAGTGTTTAAGTCTAGGCTTAAAACGTATTTGTTTACTCAAGCCTACCCTGACTAGATTCTGTTCTACTACTTCGCAGTCATAATTATCTTTTTTCTCCCTCTCTCCTTTCGCCGAGCCCCACACGAATTTATGGAGATACTAGAGATCCAGATCCTTTCTGCCTCTGGATGGAGCTCAAATCTTCTCTAATTCCAGACTGCTGGGACTACGGCTGCTCCTAACGCCATACAGACTTCATATAAATCCATAATGAACTTTTTCGCACTAACTATTGTTACACAGATGAGGACGGGTTCCTTCTGAGTCGGGTTCCTCTCAAGGTTTCTTCCTCTTAAAACATCTTAGGGAGTTTTTCCTCGCCACCGTCGCCACTCAGTGGCTTGCTCAGTTGGGATAAATTCACACCTTTAATATCTGTAGACCGTGTTGATATTTCTGTAAAGCTGCTTTGAGACAATGTCTATTGTAAAAAGCACTATACAAATAAAATTGAATTGAATACAAGACATTAAACGAGACTGTCCTGGCACAACTCATTATCTTCAACAATCGGCGTGAAGGGGAAGAATCACGCTTGACTCTTGAGACCTACAGGAAAGTAAGCACAAGTGACATTAATGAAGACGTTTATGAAACCTTGTCACCGTTAGAAAAGGAGCTAAACAAGCTATTAACCTGCATAGAAATCAGGGGGAAACCAGGAAAGAAGGTTCCAGTTTTCTTGACTGAGAGAATGAAGGAGTCAATTGATTTGTTGGTTCAAAGGAGAGAAGAAGCTGGTGTACATGCTGAAAATATCTCTCTTTGCAAGACCTGGTGTGATGACGAACATACGTGGATGTGACTGTCTGAGAAAATATGCAGAAGAAAGCAAAGCAGAAAACCCTGAACTCTAAGGTCAACTAAATGAAGAAAACAGGTTGCCACACTCTGCCAGCTCTTGGACCTTAGTGAACAAGACCTGGAGCAAGTTGCAAGGTTTATGGGGCATGACATCAGAGTTCACCGTGATGTTTACAGACTTATGACATTTCAAATCGCCAAGATAAGTAAGCTTCTGTCTGCAATGGAGCAAGGCACGGAGACCTTAAGGGGGAAGAACCTCAGCATGCTTGATCCTTCTGTCTGTGGTTTGCGTGCACTCTGTTTCATCACCAATTAAGTTGTATTGTGTAGTCATATCTTTGTTTGAAGTTGCAGGTGGATTAGCCACTGGGGTCATTTTTAAGAGAAAACCATTGACTTTTTTGTACAGCAGCAGATCAAATTTATTATTTACTGTACATTGCTATACTTATGGATAGGGCTGCACGATTATAGCCAAAATGATAATCACGATTATTTTGATCAATATTGAGATCTCGATTATTTATCACGATTATTTATTGATTTTAGGGACATTTTTATTGCACTTTTACATTTAAATAAACAGACCACTGCTTTCACCTCCATGTTGTGCTACATTCCTGCTAATGTACAAATTTTTGCATCAAATTAGACCGATCCTTAAAGTGCATCATCTCATAAAAGCAAAATATAAATACAATTGTACCCTAAATATAGGGTTAGGGACCCTATAACCCTAACCCTATGCAGAAAAGGCAATAACAGTGTTTACAGGAGGAGAGATTCAAGACAATTTCTTTTAGGAGCACTTGTGCACCTAATTACAAAAATTTAGGAACACAGTTGAAGTTTATTATTATTATTATTATTATTATTATTATTATTATTATTATTATTATTAATTGTTAGAGATGGTAACAGTAATGTGCCACAATATAACACACAAGTAGGCATGAGAAAACTTGAACAATTATGACAGAATTTAGGAACATAGTGTGGGCCATGACACATTAATTTACCTTCTGATAAACTAAATGTAATATTTTCAGTTAATTTTACAGATTGTATGGAAAAAAAACATCTGTTAACCTGTTCCACCTTGTAAACGAATACAATAAACCTCAATGTTCAGTGTTTGAAGTCTGCTCCTCTTAAATATATTTAAAGCTACACTATTAGACATTTCCACTGTCATGGTTCTGGGCTGGAGTCAGTTCTTGAACCGCTCTGTGTGTATTGTGTAGATATCTGAATAATCTCATATAGGATGTGATTGGGGGAGTTCATTTACCTGCCAGATGCAAAGCGCTTTAGTTTAATGGTGTTCATTAGGGATGCACCGATCAGGATTTTTAAGACCGAAACCGATCCAGATACCAATCTTTTTTTATTTAAACTTTAATCAGGAGGTCATAAACAGTTAAATGTAAGCTCTCTGCTCATGGTCACTGTTAGTTAATTGATACTGTTGGTTAATTGATAAATAAACAAGCATAAAATATTTATTTTTAAATATGTTAAAAACAATAAAGAGTCCTAATTAAAGCTTTCTAAGGAAATTGTGAACTAAGATTAATGTAAAATTGATATTAAATACAACATTATTTCATTACTCATTTTATTTATATTTTATGAAATTATAATATATATTTTTTATCTACATTTGTAGATGCATTTTGGACTCCCTGTAGTTTTATTCCAATTGTATTATACAACTCCGAACAGGTCACTCGCACCGGTGCGAATAAATATTTATTCACAATCACACAAAGTACTTCATTTCACAAATGAAGTTGCACTGTAGAGCCCTGAGTTTATCTGCAAAGTTTTTTCCCATTCGGCGTGATCAGGTTTAATGTCCCCGACAACCTCTGTAGTGCTATTTAACATCGTGCTAGCTAGTGTCATGATTTCCCCTCGCACAAGGGCTAGAGCTCCCAGAGAAACTGGCAACTCCGTTTCCGGGTTTTGGCACTACAAAATTATGTCATCCCTGCACCGCACTCTGTGAATGGTTGCGTGTAGGAAGCACTTGATTTGAGTGGAGAAAACAGCGGAGTTTTCTATGAGCAGAGGACGAACGTTAAACGTCAATTTCGCAGTCGATCATGTTCATTTAATCATGGGCAGTCAATTGTAATCGCGATCAATATTCGATTAATTGTGCAGCCCTACTTATGGAGTTCTTTTAATTCAAACTAGTCTACATATTTATGACTTTTGGACAATCAAGCACTAATATTTGATTGTTGTTATCCTTTATAGGTGAAAATACCACATCTTCTGTGAGTGTCCCATAGACATGAAACAAGAAAGAGAGGTGGATAAGGGTCTAAAGTTATACATTTTAACTTGTCCGTATAAACACTTTGGGCTATTAAAAATCACGTCTCAGTAAAACAGAGTCCAATATAAAACTACTACTATGACCTCAATACTACAACATAGAATTGATTAGGAGGAAGAGGAGTCACTTTTCATTTGTTCTTGTTCTACAGATGGATGTTCTGCCCTCTTCAATCACAAAAAAAGACTTAAAAAATGCAAGACTTACTTCACTCTCCACATTATTTTTAACGTATGAGTGGCGTGGCATAAAACGTGAGTGTGCGAGGCTTCTGGTGTCATTCTCTTCCAGCTATTTTAGTTTCACAAAAACAGACCTTTATGCTGCTTGATATTGCAAACTGGTGTTTACCATCATAGTATTTAAATGTATTATTCTAAATCATAAACACTGGTTTATAGTGTGAATAGTTTTACCATTGACTGCAATTTATTATTCTTCTAGCCTAGTTTTTTACCTATAGTGGCTAATGATTTGGAAATCTTGCACATTCAGAAAATAGCTTACTTCCACGTTGCATTATATCTATAGAAAGGTCCTTTCTTTGGAAAGTATACACCAGTATAATTCATTAACTAACAGTTAGTAATGCTCGTCTGTTGCAGATCACTGCCTGGGGCAAGCCTGGTTAAGAGGTCCACACCGAAAAGGAAAAGAGGAAAACAGACCAGAAGTGGGAACGCTCCATAACGGTAAGTTCCATAAATCTATACAAAAGAGCAGTGAGTAGCACCAATGACTATTCTTATCATAAGTAAATAAAGTGCTATACGAATAAAACTGACTTGAAAGTAATATGAAAATCTCTATAACGGCATGAATTACACTTATGAATCAGAGACAGCTCTGACTAAGCAAGCCAAACTACAGGATTGTGAGTAGTGGAGAAAGTAAATCCCGAGGGGGAAACCAGCGGTCACTCAGCAATAGAACGGAAACTAAATTATTTTGATAACTGATGGTTGTAATGATTATTGGAACAGTTATTTGATTCAGTAGGGGTGTAACGATACACTCATCTCATGATCCAGTACAGTGTACTTTTGAACCATGATAGAGAATATATTTTTACATCCCTACTATTCAGGGATTATCACAGTGATTAATAATTAATGAATTAACTCTGGTGCATACTGAATATCTTTGGCACAAACATGAAATGACTGTTGAAATAACGCAGTCCTTCATTTAAATACAGTCTGTGGACACGCAACAGCTGTTTAAGAAATCTACTTTTTGCTCTATATTTTCAAGGTTACACAATCTACATTGTCATTTGTAGACACTCCCAAGGTGAATGTGAGGAGACCATGGAGAAGCGGGGAGGAGTGCAGTACACAAACACTCGGGGAAGTACATGGCAGAGCACAGAGTTCCTGGAAAAGGCCACTGCATTCAGTGTATAGAAGAGAAAGCCCTGAGTCAAAGATCATGGAAGGATGTCAAGAACTTTGTGTACAACACAATTGTGGCTCGAAACCGGAGATCTGAGTCACGAAAACTTGCATTTTGAAGGTTTAACATCGTGTTCTAATTGTTCTGTTCACCTTTTGGTTTTGATCACTCTCTCGGTTTTAGTATTTTGGGGTTTAACATTATAATTCAAGTTTTAATATTTACTGATATTGTTTAATATATTTAGAGGTGTATACACACACACACACACACACACACACACCTTTTTTTAGTTGTAACTGAGCATTTATTTTCATCAATTAGGGCTATTAATCTGACATTATTAACAATCTATTATTTTCCTGGTCTATAAGATAAGAGCTGACAAGCACCTAAAACAATTGTTTGAAGCCGAAGGTGTCTCGGTTCTCAAACTAAAATAAATGTAGAACTGGTCACTGAAAGTGGCATCTTTTGCAGCTTTGTTGGAAGTTGCTGGACAATGGTGTATATTGCTATATTGATCTAATTATAACAATAATTGCACAGGAACACTACATGTACTTCAATACAGAATTCTGATGGTCATAAATGTTTAGGTAGTCTGTTTATGAACCTCAAACTGTAACTTGCATTATTTGTCCACACTAAAATATAAAATAGCAAAGAATAAATGCAAGCAAAAAAAAAAAAAAAAAAAAAAAAAGGTAGTTAAAATAATCCAGTGAGAAATTAACACAATAGCGCCCACATGAAAATGTCCTCACTCTGCTGATAAAATGCTTCCTCTTTCCCTTGTTTTTTTAAGAAACTGAGGTAAAAACGGGAGTCATGGACACTGAAATTGAAGCAGAAATGGTGGTCCTCACTTTGAAGGGAAATTACTCTGTCCTCACCTTGATAGATGTGCAGGAATGTGTGTGCGCACCTGTGTGTAAATGACTGGGTTCACTGATTTATATAAAAGTCCCACTCAATGTCCATCAGTTTCTTCAGTAGTCTGGAGACACAAGGGTTTATGGATGTCATCTTTTTCTTGCCTCGTCCAGCCGTGGCGTATTAGGAATTTATCCCTATGAACAGCCTGAAAAATTAGTGTGGAAGGAAAGTTTACTCACTGAGATAATATAAATGACAAAGTCTATTCTTGTATCAAGAACACTGCCCTTTACTATGTTAGGTGTAGGTTATATTACATTTTAGCATCTTTTTAGGAGTTACACACTGTCTCCTGTAAATCCATATAGAAACATGGTTCAGAGAAAGTGGTAGTTTGCTCTGCCCTGATTAGTGCCAGGAGATCTTTAACAAGCTCCAGCCATCAGATCTTTTGGACAGTTGGTATGTGACCAGTAAAATTAAACGTGAGCAACAGAATGTCCTCAAATGCTCACATCACATAGTAACAGCTGAAGGATGTACGGGTCTAATCATTGAATGAATTCCAGTGCACATGCAGTCCTGGTACTGAAGTCCTGGTACTGAAGTTGGCTGGATGATCTCACAAATGTGCCAACAAGGCTGATCATCCAGTGGTGAATACACTTCCTGGTGTTTCACCTGAAACTTTACAAAGTAAACACCATGTCAGCAGTGACATAAAAAATGCATTAATATGCCTTTGCCACATTGCAAATAAATGCAATGGAAACTAAAATAATTTTACTCATCTACAGATGAGCCCGGTTCTTTTAACACAAGAAATGCATTTTAATATGTGGATCATGAACTTTTCTCTCAATATTGTGGAAAAGAATCACTTAGCACTTCTACTGAAATCCAGAAAAACACCCTGGTGGCTTATGCAATCATAAAAAGAAAAAATATATGCTTCTATACATACCAAGGAGTATCAGCTGAGGAGTTGCAGGTAGTGTGAATGCCCTTTCTACATCAGCTGCTGTGGAAGATGCCTAGGACACAGTCACAATGGTAAAAGTATGTGCACCTGTGCTTTCAGTATGTGGTGTGAGCTCCTTGTGCAGTAATAACTGCAGATAAACGTTTGGGGTAACTGTTGATCATCTGCACGTCGGCTTGGAGGAATTTTATCCCGTTCCTCAGTACAGAACAGCTTCAACTCTGGGATGTTGGTGGGTTTCCTCACATGAACTGCTGCTTCAGGTTCTTCCACAACATTTCTACTGGATTAAGGTCAGGACTTTGACTCGGCCGTTCAGAAACATTAACTTTATTCTTCTTTAACCGTTCTTTGGTAGAACGACCAAAGTGTGTTTAGGATCGTTGTCTTGCTGCATGACCCACTTTCTCTTCAGTCTCAGATCATGGACAGATGTCCTGGTAGTTTCTTTTGGCCCAAACCATGATACTACGCCACCATGTTTCACAGATGGGATAAGGTTCTTAGGAAAACAATGCATTCCATCATTTCTCCAACTATATCCCTTTTCATTTAAACAAAAAAATTGCGGTCTCATCCATCCACAAAATGTTGTTCCAGTAGCCTTCTGTCGTGTCCACATGATCTTTAGCAAACTGCAGACAGGCAGAAATGTTCTTTTTGGAGAGCAGTGGTTTCTCCTTACAATCCTGCCTTGCACACCATTGTACAGTGTTCCTGATGATGGACTCAAGAACATTAACATTAGCAAATGTGAGAGAGGCCATTAATTGCTTAGATGTTACCCTGGCTCCTTTGTGACCTTGTGTACTAATTACACGTCTTGCTCTTGGAGTGATCTTTGTTGGTTCACCACTCCTGGGAGGGTAATAACTGTCTTAAAATTCCTCCATTTGTACACAATCTTTCTGACTGTGGATTGGTGGAGTCCAAACTCTTTAGAGATGGTTTTGTAACCTCTTCCACCCTGATGAGCATCAACAACTCTTTCTGGTGTCCTCAGAAATCTGATTGCCATGATACACTTCCACAAACATGTTGTGAAGATCCTTGTTCTTGAAATAAAACAGCCATTTCCTCAGTGATGTTTTTCGCTGGTCTTTGTACCACTTCTTTGACTCCCTGCAGACTGGTGGCCCAGATGAAGTTGTCCATACTAGACTTGCCATTGCAAGCGATCTGGAGGCAACCTAACACCACGCCCAAGCCATTGCAGTCGTTGTTCAGTGATGGTGGCCTTCATGCACTTGCAGTTTGTCCTCACAACCACTTCAGAATGTGGTACACAAATCACACCAAGATTGTGATCCCCAGGATTCGCTGAAGGGCATCTTATATGGAAGCATTTCAGCATCAGCATCAGGTGTCCCAGGAGTCACAGATGTATAGGACAGTGGTGATACAGATGGATTTATAGATGTAAATTTGTGTGCAGATGGAGGTGCTTGTTTTGAAAAGAGCTTTTGTCAGAGTTTGCCAAAAGCTGCATAGCATTGTTTTATCCGGTTCAGGATTTCCTGGTTCAAGTTGCAGCTCTCAGATAGAATGCTGCACAGGTTTTTAAAAGATGAAAATATTGTTAGTGGCTGATGTTCTATGGTGAAGTGAATGCGGTGCCGGACCTACATTGGCATATCACCCCAGGCTTGGTAGTGTTGACTGACAAGCCCAGTCTGCTGTAGGCCTTCGCTGCCATGGCAAGTATGGTTTGCAGTTCCTCTGAAATCATCAACATATTACAACTCAAATCTGCCCTGCTAAGCGCTTGGTGGTTGCCTGGATCCTCCTGATACTAAAAAAAGGTTTCTGTGTAGCCCAATATCCACATTGATTCCACGACTGCTTTCCAGTTTGTCATGAAGCTTCATGACAAATAGGAGGAATATATTGAATGCATTTCTAAGCCTGATTAAGTTGGAATATGGGGATGCACGTTTAATAGCCAGAGCAGATCTGGATTTCCTAGACTGATTGGCTTTTTTAAAAGATAATCTAGTAAGCACTGTGGAGGATAATGCCTCTGTCTTGCCAGGGGTTCAGAATGGCATGTACATCATGGATTAAATAGTCTTGTCCACATGCAGTGTCAGTCCCTAAAGCTAACAGGGAGTTCTCTTTCCAAAGACTCTCTTTTCCTTGTGAGAGAAGCCTATTGCAGGTTCACTAGCTCTCCAAAATGCATACAAGACTGTCTATGAGGCATTTGCGTTTTGCAAACTTTTGCAACTGGAGGACCTCACCAAAACAAGTGAACTATTATATGGCAAATATTCCATATTCCATGCAGAACAAACTATTCAATGCTCAATGTATCATCAAGTCCACACTCAAATTAATTGAGATCCAGATAACATGTTGCAGCATGTCTCTGTTCACTGTGTAGAAAATACTGTAGAACAAGCGCTATGTAAACGTCAAAACTTACAAGCTTTATGGGATACTGCCCTGCCACAACTGACAAAATTATTCAGTGGTGGAGAACTATCCAGTTCTTGAGGTGACAGACATCATGGAATTCTGGAACGAGGTGAAGCACAGAGCATGCAGAGAGGCAGCTGGCTTAAATCCATTTTAGGAACGGATCCATTGCTGCAGTCTGTCCTCTCCTTCCCAAATTTTAAATGTTGAAATAGAGAGACTATTCAGTCCAATGAGTGAGTGAATACCAATCTATGGACCTGGCGATCACTGCAGACCTGCAGTCTCTACCTCTGCACCCAGACGAGTCATTTCACAGGGAGGAAACGTTGAGTTTATAGAATTACATTTCCAATATTATACACAACTTCCATATGCAATAAAAATATATAATTAATAAAAAGCTAATTATTTAGAATGTCATTAGAAAAAAACACTCTTACAGATTTATATGGACTGATTAGAGGAGTCACTGTGGATGACTTGAGGTCGTCTCCATTTGTGAGGAGTCCAGCTGTAATACAGAACCATAGTTCACCGTATCAACCTTGAATAAAAGCCATTATCACACGATGATCAGGCATTCAGAAATACTCATGACGACAACCAAAATGCAAATATATTAGAAAGAACAGAAATAAACTCATAAGAGCACCTCCAAAAGGTAGAGGATGAAGAAAACAGAGGATTTTTGTACAGGTCACGGTGTTCAGTAAATGACATGAAGGCAAGTCTTTGCAGTTAACATTAGAATCACAGCAGAATGCTCACAGAAACCCAGTGAACAGGAGCATATATGAAACCCTTATTTCCCTAAAGAGAAAACTACCCACTCTTTTACCTGAGAGAACAAAAAGATCAGAGGACAAGAAGCAGGTTTACCTCATGACAACTCCATCTGTGTAAGACCTGGTGCATCTACAAACATTTGAATGTCAGTACATTTCTGTTCCAGGTGTGTATTTGGGGAGATTTCTATAAGTTCTTGGCATTTTGTTAAAATGTGGACATCATTAATCTACTGTATCTTCTAAACCTGCTTGTGTTTAGTAATGTATGGTGGAGGGAATCTTAATTATTCTTCATTCATACTGTGAGATTAAGTGTGTACGCCTGCATTATTCAAACCCGTTTAGAGATTGGACCTCCACAAGTTCTCCTTAACCCCTCTTACAATACAAACCAGAGTATGCACTGTCTTAAATCAACAACAGTCTCATTTTTCAGAAATGTGTATTCCCTAATAAATTCTCAGAGAAGAAGGAATCTGATGGATAGGCGTGGTGAGACACTTGGGTTCTTCCATATTAGCACCTTTCTTCTAAACCTGTGTGTGGATGATGTAGTGGAAGATGGTTTTGTGAATATAATCACCTGTGATATGTTCTGAAACTTGCAGGTAGAAGAGCAGCATTGAAGCGAGCAGATGATGAAGTACAGCAGAAGAAACTGTGTTAGTATTTTTATGTACACAAACTGTAAATCTTCACACTGAGATAAAGGTCCATGTACTTTTTATGCAGACCAAACAGGAAGTTAGTAGAGTAAATTAAGCAGCGTGTCAGAATTTCGGGAAATTCAGAATTTCAGAATTTTGCCCTCTGTTGGTCTGGAGGGGAAATGTATGGGCTGGATGTTATACTGTAATGCAACTAAAACCAAACAAACAAATAAAAAAAAATTTTTAAAAACAATTTCATTCATAATTGTATCAATCAAATAGATTTTGAAATAAATAAAATATATAAATAATGTTGTAATTCTTTTTGTTGTTTACAATTAAGTTGTTTAAAATTTTTATTTTAAATTTGTAATAAACTAATTATTGTACAGAAAAAGCACTTAACAATAAAATAAAATCGTGCATATATGTATATAATAACCCAACCTTGCTGGGATAAAAGACCCAGATTTGTTGCCTGTGAGTTGTTCATTATGGATATAAATCTATATCTGGATTTCTGTAAGGACAGTTAGTGATTATGTCTGTTGTTAAAAGCGCTACACAAATACATTGAATCGAGATGATCATTACTGGTGTGAAATTCAGAGGAAAAAAACCCAACCAAAGATGGAGACATGGAGCTCTTTTATATTTTAGGGCTGTGCTTTACAAAGTTAATGGCACTAGGTAGGCAAACATTTCACTGGTCTATACGAATCAGTGTAGTTTCCGTCTGTAGCCTGAAGATGGTGCTGTGTTCATAGAACATGTCGTTCTCCTTGATTTTATATTCTATATCATCACAATGAAGAGTGCAGTAACCATGGCATGAAAGGCTTGGCATTATTCTACTTCTAGAAACCAGCTGGCTTTGGTAGAAAAAAATCCTATTTCATTGTCTCCTGTTTTATTCCCTTTTCTAGAGTTATGTCTGTGTCTGTGTCTGTGTGTGTGTGTGTGTGTGTGTGTGTGTGTGTGTGTGTGTGTGTGTGTGTGTGTGTTAGAGCAATGTGTCTTGATAAACTGGAGTCCTTTATGTGCCTTACAATAAAAGTCCTATTGTGGTGTGTCCTGATTTAGTGCTTATTTTAGCAACACGAGGTGGAAATCACCACTGTACAGTTTTTCAGCAGTATCAGCTCTGTGCATGTGAGAGAGAGAGAGAGAGACAGAGAGAGAGAGAGAGAGAGAGAGAGAGAGAGTTTGGAAACCAGTACCTAACTCTTATAACTACAGAACTGACAAGGGAACAGTTAGAGAACGAAACCCATTCATCACCTCAAAGTGTGTTATTTGAGAGAGAGAGAGAGAGAGAGAGAGAGAGAGAGAGAGAGAGAGAGAGAGAGAGAGAGAGAGAGAGAGAAATAGTAATGGAAATAAGGGAAAAGGTGATGTAGATACAGATTAAACTACACTGGTATATTTAATTATTCAAATATGTCCTAATGTTAAATATTTATTGTTTGCATTATTGTTATATATACATATATATATATATATATATATATATATATATATATATATATATATATATATATATATATATATATATATAGTGTGTGTGTGTGTGTGTGTGTGTGTGTGTGTGTGTGTGTTTGCAGTCAGTCACAGAACTAAAGACGAGGATTTACTCCCATTCGTCTAACATGATTAACATCTACAGCATCAAATAAACATCTCCTCAGCAGCTTGATTACTGTACTAACATTGAAACAAGGACATCAGATTACACTCTTAATCACACTGTTTAATGAGATGACACACTCTCAGTCTGCGATACATTACACACGCGCGCACGCACACACACACACACACACACACACACACACACACACACACACACACAAACACGTGTGTAACTTGATTACACCAGAATAAAATATACATATAATGAGACTACACCAGAATAAACTACATATATACATTGAATTTCTAATACATTGAATTTCTCATCCTAGCAAACATTATTTTACCACAAAACCCCGAGCAGTGGTTAATGGACGAAACGGCTAGTTTTCCTTCAAGTAACCATGGAAAACAAGGCAAGGTGTCACGGTAACAGTGTAAGTGCTACTTAATAATAATCGGCTCCTCCATTTTTACCAAAGACCAAAGAGACCACAGTCCCAGCCACTTGTTTTCAGTCGCCCTACAAGCCTGAGACTACAAGTCAGTGCAAAGTGAAAGTAAACAATACCACCTTTCACACCCCACACCCTTTCCCCTTCAGTGAATTTCTGCTAGGTGGATTTGATTTGTGTGCAGGATTACTACTGCTTTAGCTTTAGCTTGTTTTTTCCAGGTGTTTCCCATATAGTCCTACAAAGGGGTCAAAAATCATAAATGCTACAGCTAAACCGTAAATATTGGCACCACTGTGTATCAATGTAGATGTAGACTCTTTATTTTTCAATCTGTTTCAGCTGCTATGAATGCTCTTATTTGTTCTCAGATATGGTGATCTAGGGTATACATAGATTAAGGCATACTGCCTAGATTAAGGCAGTGCTGTCTCTAGCTCTGTCTGTCTGTGGTTTGTTCCCAGCCATGGATTCAGATTGGATTCTGTTTCTCAGATTCTCCTAGATACAGAGAGTGTGCAATTACATCCACCCGAGTCTGGCCCTCATTCCTCTATAAGATCTAACCTCTACACACTTACATGTATACACTGTATTTGTATACATTTATGTTTATTCTTTACTTAAAAGCTCTGTCTCATTTATTTTCATCTTCATTCTCTCTCACTTTTAATTTCTTTTTTTCTTTTGCACTATTACAGTCCTGTTTCACTTTCCGTAGGTTTCACTCATTTTCTTTCTAGTTCTAGTCTGTCTCTCTCTATCTCTTCTTCCTTCTCCTTTCTTTGAGCACTTTCACTTTCTCCCTCACCGTGTCTCCCTTGCTAGGTACTCTAAAGGATTCTTCACAGTGTTGTAGTTAAAATTCTCAGCCAAACAGACCAAGACCTATAACAGTGTAGACTATGGGACCAGATCAAGACCAAGACACACTGCAAACAAGACCAAGACAAGACTAAGTCCTATAAAAATTTAAATGAAGACAAGAACAAGACCTATATTATTTAATGTTATATTAGACCTCTTATATTTAAACCAAGACTCTTAACATCTGAAACAAGATTCATATGAACTGAGACCAAGACAACACAGAGAGTTATACTGATAACCCTAACCAACCAAAAATAAGACAAGACCGAGACCAACATACAAAAACAATGTTTATATCAAAAATGACTAAGGCAAGATCAAGACCAATACCAAACATGACTGAAGCTACGCATACCATCCAAGACCAAGACTGAACTGAGACTCTAAGCAGCTGACACCAAGAAAAGTCTAATACTTATATCAAGTCATACCAAGATAGGACTTAGACTTTATAACACACAAGGCTAATAAAAGATAAAGCTCCATTCCAAACAAGACCAAGACCAATTGAGACTTATATCTAACAAGACCAATGCAAAGCAGAGACTGATACCAAGACTAAAAAGAGCAAATTCCATACAAATAGTAATACAAGAAGAATTACACCAAGTTAGACAAAGAAAAGAATGAGAACAAAACCAAAGCATATGCCAGCCAAGACTGAGAAAAGACCAAGATCTACACTAAATAATACTAAAATAAGACTCATACCAACTGAGACCAAGACAAGAGCAAGACTTTTACCAACCAACACTAAGACAAGACCAATATTTATATTACAAAAGACTAAGAAAAGACCATGAGGCAAAAGCGAACAGTGTGTGTGTGTGTGTGTGTGTGTGTGTGGATGTGTGTGTGTGTGTGTGTGTGTGTGTGTGTGTGTGTGTGTGTGTGTGTGTGTGTGTGTGTGGATGTGTGTGTGTGTGTGTGTGTGTGTGTGTGTGTGTGTGTGTGGATGTGTGTGTGTGTGTGTGTGTGTGTGTGTGTGTGTGTGTGTGTGTGTGTGTGTGTGTGTGGATGTGTGTGTGTGTGTGTGTGGATGTGTGTGTGTGTGTGTGTGTGTGTGTGTGTGTGTGTGTGTGTGTGTGTGTGTGTGTGTGTGTGTGGATGTGTGTGTGTGTGTGGATGTGTGTGTGTGTGTGTGTGGATGTGTGTGTGTGTGTGTGTGTGTGTGTGTGTGTGTGTGTGTGTGTGTGTGTGTGTGTGTGTGTGTGTGTGTGTGTGTGTGTGTGTGTGTGGATGTGTGTGTGTGTGTGTGTGTGTGTGTGTGTGTGTGTGTGTGTGTGTGTGTGTGTGTGTGTGTGCGTGCTCAAAATGTCTCTGCAGGATAAACACACAGAGGATGAAGTATTACTGTTGACTCACTTAATCACACACACTCACCCTTCATCTTATTTTTTATCCTACTGCCTAACTGTGTCCCTTTTTTTTTTTTTTATGAGACTTCACTTCTTCACACCCACATTGTACGTGTGTGTGTGTGTGTGTGTGTGTGTGTGTGTGTGTGTGTGTGTGTGTGTGTGTGTGTCACTTTCTGTTATGTTCTTTTTATGCAATCGGGTGTATTTAGTACACTCTGTTCTGTGTGTGTGTGTGTGTGTGTGTGTGTGTGTGTGTGTGTGTGTGTGTGTGTGTGTGTGTTACTGGCCCCCTGACGTGACTGTGATATCTAAATGGATTTAAGTGATCACTTAACTGCTCCCCCAGGATGGATCTTGTTATGGGTATTCACAGGATGGTTCAGTGTGTGTGTGTGTGTGTGTGTGTGGGTGTGTGTGTGTGTGTGTGTGTGTGTGTGTGTGTATGAAAGGGGAAATTTCGTGGGGGAGGGAGTCTTTTAACACCTTATTAAAGTGAACTAGATATGTGAGCTTATCACATCTCACTGGGAGACCGTGTGACTTTGAAGGACACTGTGTGTGTGTGTGTGTGTGTGTGTGTGTGTGTGTGTGTGTGTGTGTGTGTGTGTGTGTGTGTGCCTTGTGTGTGTGTGTGTTATGACAAGGACAGAGGTCAGACTGAGTGTAGGATGTTTGGTGGCTGTGAATATCTTTCTGATGATTGAGTTTTGTTAGTAATAAATGTATGAAGTAACTGATAAGGACGCTTGAACACGGTGTTGAGTGGAATATAAATAAATAAATCACACGTGCACTTCTGCTCATGTAAAGTGTAATGAAGCAGAACCGCTAAAGTAATAGTGCTTTTAATATAAAATGAAAGGCCTAATTTAACTGCTTTTGCATATGATATTTTAAAGTAAGTATGAAACATGAAACATTAGGCATGGATTCTTTTTCCTTTATTCATCTATTTAAACAAAATATTTGATGTGTAAAATTTTAGTAGGAATCAGAAGGTCGGGGGTTCGAGCCCCAGCACTGCCAGGCTGCCACAGTTGGGTTCTTGAGCAACGCCCTTAACCCTCTCTGCTTCAGGGGGCGCTATCTGATGGCTGACCCTGCGCTCTGACCCCAACTTCCTAACAAGCTTGGATATGTGAAGAGAATAATTTCTCTGTGTCGTAACGTATGTGTGATCAATAAATAATAAAGTCATGTAAGAGCTAAGGGTAAGTGCGGAACTGAAGAAACATCAGACCACACGCACCACAAGACTGGTCCAAGGAATCTTTGGGCTACTTGCATTCAGTGCTATGACACATTTTAATTTTTGAACTAACACTGCTCTCACATTTCCATCAGCATTGTTTCCACTCATCAGTTCACTGAGACAGCAACTCGTCCTTCACCTTCACTCATTTCTCTATTCTACATTTATATAAGGTTATTATACACATAACACACACTGTAGGTTTTCTCTCGCCTTTCTAGTCAGTAGTGTATGTATGATGAAGACTTTCCTTGGCTTGCTAGAAGGGGCTTTTGTGAATGTTCTTCCATACAGGTACGGGAAAAAGAAAGTACACCCTCCTTCAATTCTGTGTGTTTGTTATCTTAGCCCAATATACTGTACGTACCGCAGGTGTGGTCCTCACTAACTTCTTAAACAATCAAATAACCTCAGCTGACTACAAAAATACACAGCAACCGAAAGTAAACCGACATTCAGAAAGCAGGTGGGAAAAAATAAGTACACCCTATAATTCAGTAACATGTAGAAGCACATTTAGCAAAAAATAACTTGAAGTAAATGTTTCCTGTAGGAGTTTACCTCTTTGTCTCTCACATCGTTTTGGAGAAATTCTGATCCACTCTTCTTCACAACAGCGCTTCAGCTCATTGAGGTCTGAGATGTTTGATCTTGCCACAGCATCATAACGGGGTTGAGGTCTGGACTTTGACTTCATTCCAACACCTTGACTTTTTTCTTCTTTAGCCATTCAGATGTAAATTGTTGTGGTGTGCTGGAGATCATCGTCCTGTTGCATGACCCAGTTTTGATCCAGTTTAAGTTGCTGGACAGATGACCTCACATTGTCTAAAGAATATTCTGGTATAAAGTGGAGTTCATCGTTGTCTCAGTGACTGGCAGGTCCAGTGGCTGTAAAACAATCCCAAATCATCACCTCCCCACCATTTACTCTTGCATTTGCATTTGAACGTTTGCATTATGTTTATATACTGCACTGTATCCGGAATGTCATCTCTCC